>NC_053491.1:162825108-163170595 GCF_905171775.1 Rana temporaria
AGGCCAGGTTTTGCGATTCGGTCGTGCAACGTGGCTCCCAAACAAAATTGGCGTCCTTTTTTCCCCACAAATAGAGCTTTCTTTTGGTGGTATTTAATCACCTCTGCGGTTTTTATTTTTTTGCGCTTTAAAACAAAAATAGAGCGACAATTTTGAAAAAAATTCAATATTTTTTACTTTTTGCTATAATAAATATCCCCCAAAAACATATATCAAATTTTTGTTTTCCTCAGTTTAGGCCGATACGTATTCTTCTACGTATTTTTGGTATAAAAAAATCACAATAAGTGTTTATCGATTGGTTTGCGCAAAATTTATAGCGTTTACAAAATAGGGGATAGTTTTATTGCATTTTTATTAATTATTATTTTTTTACTACTATTGGCGGCGATCATCGATTTTTTTCGTGACTGCGACATTATGGCGGACACTTCGGACAATTTTGACACATTTTTAGGACCATTGTAATTTTCACAGCAAAAAATGCATTTAAATTGCATTGTTTATTGTGAAAATGACAGTTGCAGTTTGGGAGTTAACCACAGGGGGCGCTGTAGGAGTTAGGGTGCACCTAGTGTGTGTTTACAACTGTAGGGGGGTGTGGCTGTAGATCTGATGTCATCGATCGAGTCTCCCTATAAAAGGGATCACTCGATCGATGCAGCCGCCACAGTGAAGCACGGGGAAGCCGTGTTTACATACGGCTCTCCCCGTTCTTCAGCTCCGGGGAGCGATCGCGACGGGGCAGCTAGAAACGAATAGCTGCGCCATCGTCCCGGATCGCTCCCCGAGGTAAGCCGCCCGCCGCACGCAGCGGAGGGGGTCCCGATCGGACCCCCGACCCGCTAGAAGGCAGGGACATATATATACGCCCATCTGCCTGTAAGTGCCATTCTGTGGATGTAAATAGGCGTGCGGCGGGCGTTAAGTGGTTAACCGGTTAACGACCGACTCACGATTATATACATCTGCAGAATGGCACGGCTGGGCAAAGTGACGTATATATACAAGTGAAAAAAAAAAACGTGAAAATATCTGCGCTAACTTAAAATACAAAAGACAGAAAAGCTACTACAACACTGAGGACAAGGGGGCACTATTTACGTCTAGAGGAAAAGAGATTTCACCTCCAAATACGGAAAGGTTTTTTCACAGTAAGAGCTGTGAAAATGTGCAACAGACTCCCTCCAGAGGTGGTTCTGGCCAGCTCAGTAGATTGCTTTAAGAAAGGCCTGGATTCTTTCCTAAATGTACATAAAATAACTGAGTACTAAGATTTGTAGGTAAAGTTGATCCAGGGTAAATCCGATTGCCTCTCGGGGGATCAGGAGGGAATTTTTTCCCCTGCTGTAGCAAATTGGATCATGCTCTGCTGGGGTTTTTTGCCTTCCTCTGGATCAACTGTGGGTATGGAGTTGGGTGTATGGGATTGTATTGTGTTTTTTTATTTTGTTTGTTTATTTTTTTGTGGTTGAACTGGATGGACTTGTGTCTTTTTTCAACCTGACTAACTATGTAACTATGTAACTATGTACTCGCACAATATGTGGATCAAACAAGCAAAAAGTATAAAGTTTAAAAGTGCAGCGCTAAAAAAATTCCAAAATGATTAAAGTACAATCTTTAAAGTGTTCAAAGTGTTCAAAACGTCCACCGAGAATTCAGTGTGGAGATATAGAAACACACCACACCCTATGCAGTCAAACTGCTTACCAGAAGGACATCATTATAGGCATGTAGAATTAAATAACGCAGGGATCAATGGCAGTCGCACCTCCACTCGGAAAGTAATAATCCACGAAACACACCAAGAATAAGGAAGCATCCAAAACTCATAAGGATCCAAAGGTATATATTGCGTTCATCAGCAAAAGGAAAACCAAAAAAAATGCAGAGAGGAAGCACAATAGTGAAGCCCGTAGGTGAAAGCAAGACGCAATTTATTGTAGTGTACTTACAAACAAGACAGGTTAACAGGCATCAAAAACATAGAAGGTTGCATGGAGTATAGCGTACATGTGTCAGGTCAGCCTTACATGTTTCATCCAACAAGGATTTCTTCAGAGGCATATATATACGTTACTTTGAATTTCCCGGCATGCGAGCTCCGTGACCGTGCCCGCGGAACCCGTTGACTCGATATCCGTCGGTGTCCCGTGATCGTGTGTCTTGGAGATGCAGAACGGGGGATGCCTGTGTAAACAAGCATCTCCCCGTTCTGCCTAGTGACACTGTCACCGATCGTATGCTCCCTCTCATCAGGAGCAGCGATAGCCACGCCTCCTAACAGTTTGAATCACTCCCTAGGACACACTTAACCCCTTCCTAGCCCCCTTGTGGTTAAACCATTCACTGCCAGTCACATTTATACAGTAATCAGTGTATTTGTATAGCAATGATCGCTGTATAAATGTGAATGGTCCCAAAATAGCTTCAAAAGTGGTTGATATGTCCGCCATAATGTCGCAGTCAGGATAAAAATCGCTGATCGCCACCATTACTAGTAAAAAAATATATATTAATAAAAATGCCATAAAACTATCCCCTATTTTTTAGATGCTATAACTTTTGCACAAATCAATTAATTCTACCATAAATATGTAGAAGAATACATATCGGCCAAAACTGAGAAAATTGTTTTTTTATATATATTTTTGCGGGGGTATTATAGCAAAAAGTAAAAAATATTGTTGCTCTATTTTTGTTTAAAGTGCAAAAAAAAAAAACTGCAGAGGTGATCAAATACCACCAAAAGAAAGCTATATTTATAAGAAAAAAAAAGGACGTCAAATTTAAGTGAGGGTCACGTCGCACGACCACGCCATTGTCAGTTAAAGCGTCTCAGTGCCGAATCGCAAAAATCGTCTGGGGCTGAAGTGGTTAAGTTTAGTTAGTTTTTTTGCCCAGAGTTAGACTTTATAGGGAATGTATAATGACTTTGTATATAATTTTCTTCATTTATTAAGATCAAGTTTCAAGCCATGGGTGGCGTACATGGCTTGATAATAGTAAATTTAAAGACTGACTGTGATGGATGGAAAATGTCCTGCCGAACAGTGACCTATCAGATGCAGTCACTATTTGGGTATTCAGACAGCTGTGGGTGCTGCAGCTGTCTGAAAACAATAGCTGCAGTGGAGATTCCTCCATGCACTCTGTTTAGAGCAAGTCCTCTCATTCAACCCCTTCAGAATGGCTAGCTCTTTATGGCTAGCCTTACCAAAGACAATAAACTGCAGTTGCTGTGCTCATTGATAGCCAGAGACAATGAAATGTAGATTGCAAAGGCTGGCTATGTTAGAAATATGTTTTTATTCATGCCATTTTTTTGTACTAAACATTTATTTGGTAATGCTTGAATCTGTTCAAGTGATTCATTTGATTTGTGGTTTCTAATGAAAACCCCTCTTTTATGTGCTACAGTATGTGCCATGCCTAAAAACCAAGACTATGATACTGAAATGCACTAATAGCATTTTAGTAGTTGGTGACTAAAGATGAGTTTAGGCGTGTTCGCAACCCGCACGTGCAGAGCCGCCAGGAAGTCGGCACTGCACAGCGCTAATCGCAGACATTGAGACATTTTCCCGATCCGTGGCTGCAGAGATTAGGAAATGTCTCACTGCCTGTGATTAGTACTGTACAGTGCCAACTTCCTGGCGGGATCTGCAAGTGCAGGTTGCGAACACACCTGACCTCTTCCTTATTGGTGACTCAGCTCTATTACAGAGTAATAAATCGGGCATATTTCACTCTCTGTGTGACAGGGCAGTGGAGCTAAAACTGCTTTGGTCACTAACATTTGAGTTTAATGTTACAACCTTTTACAAGGTGGTCTTATACTAAATACCACCCCTTCACTGCTCGTTTTTGGATATCTAAAAATATATATATTTTTTCTTACCTTTTTTGAAGTACCAAGTGTACTTCCATCCTAGTTCAGCCGTGGCGCAGGACCTCATGTCCTCTTCTGCGGTGAGCCCTCCTCCTTCACCCCCACTGCTTTCTGTGTGTCCCAGAAGATGAGCTGGCCAGTCACAAAGCGCAGCGCAACTCGCTCATGTACAGCAGGAAACCGGTTTTGAAGCCTGAAGGCTCCACTGCTGTTTTCCCTTAGATCGGCGCCTGCACCCAATCTGATAGATGGATCGGCCTTGGGGGGCTGACATTGCGGGCTCCCTGGACAGGTAAGTGTCTTTATTAAAAGTCAGCAGCTACAGTACTTGTAGCTGCTGATTTTTTTTTAATTTTATTTTGCAACTGGAACTCCGCTTTAAGCTAGGCCAATTAAAGCAAATAACAGAATAAAAGTAAAAATAAAAAGGGCTTTGTTAACATGAAAAAGTAAAGCATCCGATTCTAACACATGTACTGTGCTAAGCTTATGTGTTAATTTATGTGAAAATTTGAAAAGAAGAAGAATTGGTCTGTCCAAAAGTTATAATAGGTTAGACTATTCAACGGTACCTTCTAATCTGCCAAGAACGTCACACAGCCATAGATACTGCCCTTTCTTTTACTTTTAGTTTCAAAAGCCCACTATGTGAATATTATAGTGCAGAGAGTCTGGGGAAATAAGTTACATTTTGATAAAAGAACATTTTTTGAATACCACTGGAAGGATATAACTTTGGTTTAAAAATGAGCTGTGGCTTAACCCTTATTCTATAAAATTGCTGTAGTATGTAGATTTATATTATTAATGAAAGGTCAAACACATTTCAAGTTAAAATATGCACCATATACTGTACAAGCTCCAAAAGGTGATTTGTAGATAGAAATTCAGAGACTGAATATGCAACGATTCGGGTTTTACATATTAAATAAACATCAAGATTTTAGAGCAGAGGTTTGTAACCATCAGTCTGTAGGAAAAGACAGCTTTGTTCCTCGGAGATGTCAGCCAAAAGGGTGTGTTCATTTCTCACAGGGTTCTAAGATGAGCAAAATTAGGAGAGAAGTGTTTCTCAGTATGCATCAATTCATGTGTGAATAAAGTTGAAAGGAAAGTGGTTGTGCTGCACAGGAGGACATGCTGTTTCATCTTGCCTTTCCTTACATGTGGTGAAAGCTCTGCCTAATCAGAATATTATCAAAAATATGTTGCTGTTGGCCTTGCTATTAACAAAGAAGTCTGCAGTAAGCTATTTTAAAATAATGAGTTGCTGTTTTAAAAGCAACCTCCTTGCTAAACAAACAAATAGAAAAAAAAAAAAAAAAAATTCAGGTGCAAACTGCTTTGGAAATTCTCAGTCATGTGAAAGGTAAAGTCAAAATCTTATGTCTATAGTAACAGATTTTATAAGCAGCCTGTTAACATGTAGATTAGCTCCCCCTCTTGTCTGAAAGCCATATTACCATCCCCGGGAGGCCCACAAACAGAAGAACAGCGTCTAGAGATTTATTTGCTCAACCGTACAGTTTAAAACAGAGTTCACACTTTATTGATACACTGAGGTGTGTTAATGCATTTAATTCATTGAGAATAGACTGCCAATGTACAATGGGAAATTAAAAAAGTGTGCATGGCCCCTTTTTTCCAATGCTGCACACCACAATTCATGCTATGTGCATTGTGGTGCAATTTGGTATGTTGTGCTGTACTATACAATGCACTGGGGTGCCCAGGCCTTTTTTTCAGCTGGAACATGGCACAGGCTATCTGCCTACCACTATCACCTGTAAACCCAGAAGTCACCTACAGTTGAGGTACTAGAGCCAGCTGGGTAAACAATGGTGGAGCTTTTAAGGAAGAGGGGGGTTGCTGGAGAGGTCAGAGCTGAAGATGGGTGAAAGAGGGATGTGGATGGGGGATGCAGATTTAAGTGGCTGTGGAAGAAGGCTGAACTCTGCACTCCCTTTGTAGTGCACCTCCGAACTTTACACCCTGTATGTAATGCACTCCTGGGCCCGGATTTAGATACATTTTCGTATCTATCGGCGGGCGTAATGTATCTCAGATACATTACGCCGCCGTAACTTAGGGCACAAGTTCCGTATTCAGAAAGAACTTGCGCCCTGAGTTAAGGCGGCGTAGCGTATGTGGTCCGGCGTAATCCCGCGGAATTCAAATTATCCATGCAGTGGGCGTGTTGTATGGCAATGAAGGCTGACCCCACGTAAATCACATTTTTGACTAACGGTGCATGCGCCGTCCGTGAACGTATCCCAGTGCGCATGCTCCAAATTATGCCGCAAATAGGCAATGCTTTCGACGTGAACGTAACTTACGTACAGCCCTATTTGCGAACGACTTACGCAAACGACATAATCGACGGAAAATTTGACGCTGGCCCGACATCCATACTTAACATAGGATACGCCTCATATAGCAGGGGTAACTTTATGCCGGAAAAAGCCTTACGTAAATGACGTAAATAAAATCCGGCGGGCGGATGTACGTTTCTGAATTGGCGTATCTACCTAATTTGCATATTCCTCGCGTAAATCTATGGAAGCACCACCTAGCGGCCAGCGTAAATATGCAGCCTAAGATACGACGGTGTAAGAGACTTACGCCAGTCGGATCTTAGGGAAATCTATGCGTAACTGATTCTAAGAATCAGGCGCATAGATACGACCCCGCACACTCAGAGTTACAACGGCGTATCCGGAGATATGCTGTCGTAACTTGTATCTGAATCCGGGCCCTGGTGTTTATTTGCCTCCTAAGACCCTTCCACTGTTAGTGAAATGTAACCACAATATTAACCCACCATGTGATGAGGTGTGGAGGGTGTGTGTGGGGGGGGGGGGTTTGGGGGTCGTGATTGAGTTCCTGCACCTATTTCCTGAGAAAAAAAGCCCTGGGGGTGCCATTCACATGCAGTGCACATAGAGCAAATGTGTTTCCAAGAGTTGAGGAAATACACCTAGAAGTTTTTTGTTACCTAGTTGCTTGTTAAATTTAGAATTTTGTAGTGAGAATATTTAAGTAAGAATTACATTGACTTTACAGCCACATGTTATTGGTTGTAGTGTATCTAGCTTCCCCATATAGTTAATGTTGCTAATGCTTTCATTTTACATTTTCTGTGATCTATGCAGTCCTGGAATGAGCATTTGTGAATACAGCTGTGCTAGGTGTGGAATGGTTGTAAGTCTGGAAATCCCTGTTTTAGATTTAAATGAGCAACTTGCAATACTTCACAGCATTGACAAAGTGGATAAAAGCTGGTCGCTCACAGAGTACTCATGGATAATGCATTGGACTGGTAGGTGATTTATGTACAATTGGAAGGAGTAGAAGAAGAATGTCAGGAAAACACTATTACTAATAAATGTGCCTGTTTGGCTAATATTGAAGAGGCAAATTCAGGTGTAGTAGTGGTCATTGTTAGAAAAGTGTAGTATTTAGTTTGAAAAAAAAAAAAAAAACAGAGACAACCTAATTAGCAATTTTAGTTAAATGCAAGGCTAGTATAATGATTTGAAAAAAATTTTTTGCCTATAAAAGAAAATATTTTTTCTTAGGATGGGTTCTTTACTAGTGAACTGCATCATGTAGTAAAATCAGTAATGGTCTTAAAAAAAAGGACTGAACGTTTTTTTCCCCACCAAACAATATACAAAAGAAGTGACAGAACTACCACCATAGCTACTATGGGTCTCAGGGCAGAGGAGGGCGAGCTGTCCTTTAGGGTCCTTGTACCACCAATATCTACCATTTCATTGCTTGCATTGGATGCACCATCACAGTGCTTGTGCGTTACAAGTTCCCATCCCCCACCCTGCCACATTGCGTGAGGCCTGAAAGTTCAAACTCAGACGTACTGACTCTCTTTTTTTTTCCTGTCTGGAAAACTGTGATGGAGCATACACACGGCCGGTTTTCCTGGCCAAAAGCTCTCATGGCAGTTTTCCCGACGGAAAAAAACGGTTGTGTGTACAAGGCTTTAAGGATCATATGAAAATATAGTAAATAAGGCAATTGAAAAAACTACCCCAGGGAAATTAGAAGATTTTTGTCCAAATTTAACCAAGGGCCTTGTTTTGGTTTTCTCTGGACCAAAATTGAGTTGTAAGAAGCTGTGTTTGGTTAACATGAGTCAACCATATTAATAGTGACATTTCCCCAGGTTCTTCCCTACTGACATTTGTGATTTGTGCACCATAACATATGCAGTGAATGGTAAGTGAATGTCATATTCATTGAATAATGTTGATATACAGTACTGTGAAAAAGTCCTAAACAGGTGTCAAGAAATGCTGAAAATTAAGAATGCTTTCAGAAATAGAAGTGTTAATCATTTATTTTTATCATTTGGAATTAAAAAGTACATGAACAGAAAATAGATCCAAATCAAGTCAATATATGGTGTGACCACCCTTTGCCTTCAACACAGCATCAATTATTTAATTCTTACAGGTACACTTGAAATTTTTTTGAAGGAACTCGGCAGGTAGGTTGTTCCAAACATCTTGGACAACTAACCACAGATCTTCTGTGGGTGTACAGTAGGCTGCCTCAAATCCTTCTGTCTCTTCATGTAATCCCAGACAGACTCAATGATATTGAGATCAGAGCACTGTGGGAGCCAGACCATTACTTCCAGGGCTCCTTGTTCTTCTTTAAGATAAAGATCATTCTTAATGGCATTGGCTGCATGTTTGGGGTAGCTGCCCTGCTGCACAATGAAGTTGTGACCAATCACATGCCTCCCTGATTGTATGGCATGATGGATAATTATCCGGCTGTATTTCTCAGCATTGAGATCACCATTGATCCTGACCAAATCTCCAACCTCCACCATGCTTCACGGTTGCCTATAGACACTCAATATTGTACTGCTCTCCGGCCCCTCAGCTAATAACTCCTGCTACAGCCAAATGTTACCAATTTTGACCTATTAGTCCAGAGCACCTGCTGCCATTTATCTGCACTCCAGTTTCTATGCTTTCATGTATAGTTGAGTTGCTTAGCCTTGTTTCCATGTCTTATGCACAAACACATAGGAACTGGATTGATGAGTCACTATTTAAAATAGCTGTAGCAAAAGGCAGTTTGCTTGTGAAGGGCTGAGGTAGCAAGGTGCTTCGATAAGGACCTGATGGGGTGGGGGTCTTGTATTTAATCCTGTATTATTATTATTTTTTTGTACAGCGTACCCTCATAAAATCAGGTCTGGTATATATTTTGGGATCCCATTTAAATCCATATCAAACTTGTATCAAGGATAAGTATGTGATATGTATTTTTATGAAGAACCCTACGATATATTTTTTTTGTGTGGTCTCCCCAATGATGAAGTGCATCCCTGGCTGTTTTATTTATAAACAGAACATAGTAACTACGAAATGTCATTTAAGGACCTGCAATTTAAATTGTATTTTTTACTTTGTAAATGTTGCTTTTTTAATTTACGTCCTACAGGTATACCACTTTACAGGCAGGGTTAGGGCATCTCAAATGTTATATATATATATATATATATATATATATATATATATATATATATATATATAATTATATATATATATATAATTTTATATTTATTTTGCTTTGGCTCCCATGACAGTTCCTAGCATCCCATGAAATTTGTTTGATTTTCAGGGGTCCAATCTGTTTAAAAAAACTCAGAAGTCAGCAGGGAAATGTCATTAAATTACAATTTATATTTTTTCTTCTTTCTATTTAATATCACTTTTGTTGTGGTACATCCTTAATAAAAGAGCTGCACCCTGCCAAATGGTATTTTGTTTTTGTTTTTTTGCATTGGTACATGCCCCCTCCCCCCTAGCAGTGCCCAGCTACCCATGCAATTTTGCCATTTGCTAGACAATCCAATGCCTTTTAGTCTTGGAAATGGAAAGAACTTAGGGCCAGATTCACAAACGAGATACGACGGCGTATCTACTGATACGCCGTCGTATCTCCGTTTCTAACTATGCGACTGATTCATAGAATCAGTTACACATAGCTAGCCCTAAGATCCAACAGGTGTAATGGACTTACACTGTCGGATCTTAGGATACAGTACCGCGGCCGCCGCTGGGGGGGGAGTTCTCGTCGTAAACCAGCGTCGGGTATGCAAATTAGCACTTACGGAGATCCACAAAGCTTTTTCCCTTCGTTAAGTCGCCGTAAGTGTTAGTTTGCCGTCGCAAAGATAAGGTACCTTTTACAAAGTGTAAAGTTAGTACACCATGTAAAAGTGTACCCGTCTTTCCCGCGTCGCTGTCTAAGTCTTTTTTAAAAAAAAAATATTTCCCGGCGCAACTCTTTTTTTCCCGACGCAACTTTTTTTTACCCGTCGCGATTCACAAAACCTCGGCGCATCGTAACTTCGCGCAAAGCACGTAGGGAAATTTGCGTCGGGAGCATGCGCAGTACGTCCGGCGCGGGAGCGCGCCTAATTTAAATGGGACTCACCCCATTTGAATTGGCCCGCCTTGCGCCGGCCGGATTTAGGATACACCACCGCAAATTTCCAGGTAAGTGCTTTGTGGATCGGACACTAACTTGGAAAAATTGCGGCAGTGTAACTTAAATCGGAAAAGTTAAGTTGCGCTCGGGCTACGTGAATCTGGCCCTTAATTTCCAATGATTTGATTGGGTTTGTATTAAGGTTCACAGTTTGCTTTTTATTTGTTTTAATGTTTGCTGAACCAACTTGTAAATTGAGCCCAAGCAAATTCACTCAGCACTAGTTCTAAATAAAAACACTTTGGAATTAGAAAAGAGACTTATTGATTATTACTGTTACATGTGTCAGTGACAGTCTCAGCTTCTAATCTTAGATACTGTACAAATGAACAACCATCATTGTTGTCATTACCATCAGACTACTCTGCTACTCACTGCCACAAATATGTAAGATCATAAAAAGCAACAATAATAATACCAACAGGAAAACAACATAGTTATTAATGCGCATATGGACCATTTCTGCTGCTGTTTTTATTTGATAGTTTCTACTTGACCCTGTATACCCACTTAGTCAATTTGTTGGTGGGTGTATACAGTATGACATATACAGATCTAAAGAAGTAGGGCCATTAATATGGAAAGCCTTACATGTTTTATTTATTCCAAAAATCACATTTGTACAGGATATAATATCCATGGAATACATTTAGCTTGACTAAATTCTTATGAATGCAACTGTGGAGAGTAATGGTCTTTGTGGTTAAACCCATGGCACTTTGATACTCTGGTTTTCTGTTTCAGACAAAAGTCATTGGCAATGGATCAACAGTGTACAACTGTTACAGTATAGCTTCTGTCCTTAATGTACAGGAGGTAATCTGCTTATATGTTACGCGATCATCTGATAAACTAAACAGATGTTCTCATTTATTCTTGGAGTATAAATTAACATCAATGTATTACTAATTAGATAGAATAAAGGCTCATTGTCAGGCTGTAACCATTTATACTTTCTCACAGTTCAGTGTCAAGGTTGTCTAGCTTTGGTTACAAACTGTCATTTGAGCTGTTGCTTATCTGAGACTCATTTCAAATGTGCCTATGATTCAGTTGCAAAGGGACTGGTGTCAAATGAACATTTGCAGATCTACATGCTAATGATTAAAGTAAGAAAAAAAGAATCTCTGGTGTTTTGTACTACTAAAATTGTATTATTAAATATTTGCGAAATATTTTTTCTGACAAAAAAAAATTCAAACGTGTATTTTATTGTCCTTTGCAGGCTTACTTTTTGTAGTATGGTGGTTGTAAATTTATCATTTATTATTTATTTTTATGGCTCTATTCACAGACACAGTGTGCAGAGCCAATCCAAGTGACTCTGTACATTGTGATTATTGTGACTGGTCTTAGTCAGGAATGAGCTTGGTGTTCAGTCCAAACATTAGTACAAACTGAACACTGGCTGTTCAGACGTTTACTTGAATGCTGAAAGTTTAGGACGTTGGACTGTGGAAAAACCCTCATTTTGTGTCTGGAAATTGTTGCTAAAGAAGCAGCAGCCACTGCATCTTTACCAACAGCAGATGCCAACTGGCCTATTCACTTACATGGCTGGGAATCCCTGGCCATGTAATTAAATTGGGGGGGAATAGAGTGGGTTACATCATTGCCTAAATATAGCCACATTTTTTTTTTTGATAAAGCACATACTGTAACACAGTTTACAGAGAATGTTTCTTTACCCAGCCCCAAGCGTATACATGCAAAAAAAAAGGTAAACCATCAATTGGTTGCGCGGGTGGCAGGGGCTTAATAGAGTACCAAATGAACCACACAGATATACATAAAATATATTTTCTTTACTCATAAAGTGCTAAAAACCTGATCCATATTGCATCTCTAAGAACATCTTTGTAACTAGTCATTTAAGCCCAAATCTGACACGTTTTTAGACTTGCAGGGACTATTTTTTGAGTCTTTTTGAAGAACAAAACAAAATAAGCAAAGTACTGTATTAGCTGGCGTATAAGACTACCTTTTACACTTTAAAAAAATAGCCAAAAAGCAAGGGTCATCTTATACGCTGGGTCAACTGGTTGGAGGCCTGCTGGATGTGCGGTAATACAGTATGTAGCTTTGGATACATACAGTATATACCACTTAGCTAATCCCAGTGAGCGATGTATTCAAATGAATACAGAGCCTGCTCGGATTGGAGTAACAACCTCTGCCAATCCGATCAGGTTACATACAGTAGCCTGCTCGGATTGGCTCTGAGAGTCAGAGAGGCGTGGGCTGATGATGTTACAGCCTCTGCCAATCAAAGCAGGCTTTGTATTCATTAATAGAATACATCGCTCACTGTGATTGGCTCCAGCTTCAGCAAGAAGGAAGAAGAATATGGCTCCAGCTCCAGCAAGAATGAAAAAGAATATGGCTCCAGAAGGAAGAAATATGAATGTCAGGACCTGGACTTGAACCTGGGACCTCATCTGTGTCTGGCAGTGAACCTTCTCACTGAGCTATCTGGGATGCTGGACAGCTCCCTGTCTGATCTGCTGGACAAACCCATCTGATCCATTGAACATTCCTGCCTTGTGTCTTGATTGCATTGAACCTTGAACCCCTTGCTCCTCCCACAGACTTCCTATAAAAGCCTTGTCTCTGCACTTCCTCTTTGCCAGGTTATTGTGCCTTCCCAGCCAGTGCCTTGCCATTTGTCTGCTCTGCTGCCATTGTATCTGCAACCACCTGTGTTTGACCCTCGGCCTGTTCCTGGACTTCTCTATTGCCTGATCCCAATCTGCAACCACCTGTGTTTTACCCTCGGCCTGTTCCTGGACTTCTCTATTGCCTGATCCCAATCTGCAACCACCTGTGTTTGACCCTCGGCCTGTTCCTGGACTTCTCTATTGCTTGATCCCAATCTGCAACCACCTGTGTTTGACCCTCAGCCTGTTCCTGGATTTCTCTATTGCTTGATCCCAATCTGCAACCACCTGTGTTTGACCCTCGGCCTGTTCCTGGACTTCTCTATTGCCTGATCCCAATCTGCAACCACCTGTGTTTGACATTTGGCCTGTTCCTGGACTTCTCTATTGCCTGATCCCAATCTGCAACCACCTGTGTTTGACCCTCGGCCTGTTCCTGGACTACTGTACTGTCTGTATACCTGTTCTGTCACTGCTATAGCAATTTGCCTCTGAGCCTGACTCCAGACCGTGACAATGAAGTGTCCGAAGCCTCGGAAGGGGGGTCGTCTTATACAGCGAGTACAGGGAAAAAAATCTTAAAAAAATAAAATTAGGGGGTCGTCTTATACGCCCGGTCGCCTTATACACCGGCAAATATGGTAATATCAAGACTCCACACCTGCCTGAAGGCAATGTAAAAATTACATGCTACATTATATTTCTTACATTACACCAAAGTCATATAATCACCAATGGCATGTGTAAAAAAGACTAAAACCACATGGTATGTGCGCAGAACGTTATATAAAAATAGAATTGTGCTAATTATTCACATGAAAATTCAATTAAAAAACCAAGAGCCCATACATCAGTCCACCAATGAATAAAATAGTGAATGTTGAATATTGTTGTTAGACTTCACCATCCACCACTTTGTGCAACAGTGCCGCCACCAACCGCTGAATTAACTGCTTACCAGATCCAGTAGCTCCCTCATTACAAGGGATCACTCTGCGCCTTTGGCTTTAAACCCAGCCTAGGCCTTTCTCCTGGTTACATGGCTCCACTGTGCCCGCGGCGTCACTTAATAGGATGGATAAGCAGTACACTGAAAAGGCAAAAGGCTCCACATGGTGTAAAATCCTTTAAACTTTTATTGAGATAAAAAGTATTGCACTTACAGCAATGATAAAACAATAGTGCCTTGAGTTTGGTGTGCTGGTCAGCACACAACCAAACAAACCTGTCCTTCTGGGACACGAGGGAAATGGTGATGTCAGTGCATCGCTCCTCCCTATGTGTTTTATCACAGATGGTGTCATCCAGGGGGACAGGCGTCGCTCTGAGTCACCTTCTTAAATACCATACATAGCAACCAAGCCTCGATCTGAGTCGTACTCGATTTACACCAGCATAGAACCAAGCCTCCTTTACAGACTCCCAAAATGCTGGCGGTTTTACTAAAAACACCTATTGGCATATTAACCACATTTGATCTCATCATATTGACCAATCACACACAGTGAGTTTTTTATCAACAGGAAATTGCAAAGATAAACTTTGCTATTTCCTGTTGATAAAAAACTCACAAGTGTCAGACAAAACTTCACAAAGATGACATCTATTGCATAGTTGAAAAATTGCCACACTGTCAAAAATAAAATCTAAAATTACATCCAGTAGATAGTAGGAATAATACTACTTACAAATTTAAATGTAAACATAAACCAAAATTCCCTTTTCTCAAGCCCTGTACACACGATCGGGATTCCTGGCGGTATAAAGTCCGCTGGGAATCCTGATGGGAAAACCAAGAACCTGCTCAGTAAATTTTCCCTGTGTACACACGGCCGGGTTTCCCGTCGGCAAAACTGCGGGGAGAGCTTTGGGCGGGAACCCTGGGCGTGTGTATACTCCCTTGCAGTGTTTCCCATAGGAAAACTGCTGGGTTTAAAACCTCTGGGAATCCCAGCAGGAAAATAGAGAGCAGGTTCTCTATTTTCCCACACCGGGATTCCTGGCAGTTTTTCAGTTGGGAAAACTGCGAGGAAGCATACTCACGGCCCGTTTTCCCGGCCAAAAGCTCTCCTGGCAGTTTTCCTGGCAGGAAAACCGGCCGTGTGTATGAGGCTTCATTCTAAATAACTGAACATAAGCAATCCAAGACTCGGATCAGAGTTCACAAGCAGATAGCACCACACCCCAAAAGTATAATTGATAGACTTATATGCATTTAAGAATTATTGATGAATGCATTTACATCAATATCGACATTAAGGCCATAAGGGACATTTCAACCTATATACCCAAGCCATTTCCTGTTTAGAAATCTCTCTCACTAGGGAACTTCCTCTCCAGTGGGGTCTATATTTATCAATTCCCAAAAAAGAGTATTCCCACAATAGAGGGGTCTCTATTGTGCATCACATTATAATGCCTAGACACCAAATTATTTTTAAAGTCCTTTTAAAGTCCTTTCTGATATTATTTATGTGTCTATTAAGTCTCACCTGTAGGGCCACTTTGTACTGCCCACATATTAAAGCCCACAAGGGCACTGAATCAAATACATCACTCCAGTAGTGGAACAAGGTTCTATCTCAAATGAACAGGAAGTGCTCATAGAGACAAAGCCCTTCACCCTCCCACCTCTGCAACTGTTAAGAGTGCCGACTTGAAATATTTTGCAATGGTAATAACCTGTAAGATTTTAAAAGAAACATCTATTTTCCTGGTGGATCCTCAACATTTGGGGCTATCCTGTCTCTCAGAGAGGGAGCACCCCTATACTTTAGGTCTCTCTATCAGCAAAGGAATCCTATCCAACTCAATTATGTATCTTAACATAGTTTAGAGGGATTCAGGATTGTTCCCTTTTCTACAAACCTACCAAATAAGACAGCTGCCTGTGTATCAAACTCATCCACCGTGGTAGAGTTGCGCCTAAGTCCTATAAACTGGCTTTTAGGAACTGATCTTAATCACGGCTCATAATGGCAGCTGTCCAAGGGGATATATGAGTCGGCTTGAAAAAGGCGGTTGTAACAAATCTTCCCCCCCTTAATTTAAATCTATAGGTCCAAAAAGTTAATCTCCTCCATGCTAGCCTCAAAATTTAGACGTATACCCCTATTGTTATTATTAAACAATGCCATAAATTCACAGATTTTGTAGTTACTGCCATCCCATAGAAGGAGGACGTCATCTATATATCTTGCCCACATGACCACCTGAGGTCTCTGCTGGGTATTGATGACTTCCTCCTCTCACTTAGTCGTGAATAAATTGGTCAAGCTCGGGGCATATTTAGCCCCCATGGCCACTCCCCGGTCTTGACCATAGAACTTGTTACTTGTTTTCAAACCAGAAATAGTAATGTGTTGCTGCAAATTCCAATAACTTCATAATGAACTCAAGCTGGATGGCAGAAAGTCCAGACTTGTGATCTAAATATAACTTAACTCCCTCTAGATCCAAATTATGAGGGATAATTGTATGTAAAGAGGATACATCTGCTGTAATCAGCCACAACACTTTTTTGGGGGTGAGAGTGTAAAGGAGGCTTGGTTCTATGCTGGTGTAATTTGAATACGGCTAGCCGAGGGTCAGATCGAGGCTTGGTTGCTATGTATGGTATTTTTGGAAGGTGACACAGCGTGTTGCCCCGTGTCCCTGGACGATGTCATCTGTAACAAAATGCGTAAGGAGAAACAATGCAAGACATCTCCATTACCCTTGTGTCCCAGAAGGACGGGTTTGTTTGGTTGTGGCCGACTGGCACACCAAACTCAAGGCACTATTGTTTTATCAGTGCAATATTTTTTATCTCAATAAAAGTTTAAAGGATTTTACACCATGTGGAGCCTTTTGTCTTTTCAGTGTACCATTTATCCATCATATTAAGTGACGCCACGGGCATAAGGGAGCCATGTAAACAGGAGAAAGTCCCAGGCTGGGTTTTAAGCCAAATGTGCAAAGTGATCCCTTGGCAATGAGGGATCTACTGGAGCTGGTAAGCAGTTACTGTAATTCAGCTGTGGGTGGTGGCACTGTTGCACAAAGAGGTGGATGGTGGAGTCTAACAACAATATTTAAGATTCACTATTTTAATCATTGGTGAACTGATTTATGGACTCTTGGTTTTTCATTTCACTTTTATGTGAATAATTAGCGAGATTCTATTTTTATATACTATTGCTGAACTGTAACTATGCTATACAGGAGAACTGCTGCTTTATTTGTTTATTTCTAATTTCCCAATAGCGAAGTTTTTTTCCATTTCTTCCCATGTGCTACCTACTTCAGTAGGTAGGCAATCAGAAGAACCACAAGGATCCCATAGGAGCACTGCATGGATACAGAAAAAGAAATAAAAAAAAAGGAAAAACACCAAAACAACCAGTGAAAAAAATGTATAATAATAATTAAATAAAAATAAAATGCAACCATTAAAAAAGTAAAAAAATTCAAAAACATCAAGAAAAAAAGAGAGACTAACCTTAGCAGAGTATCAGTAGGTCCATGAAGTATCACGGCTGGGCTCAATCACCAAAATGGGGAAGCTACAGACACAGCCATGCCACTCAGAGGGACCTATTTATAAATATACATATATGATATGATAAAGTGTTAATTCTCCCACGCTACAAGATTCTGGTCCGGCCGCACCTGGAGTATGCTTTCCAGTTCTGGGCACCAGTCCTAAAGAAGGATGTGCTGGAAATAGAGCGAGTACAGAGAAGGGCAATAAAACGAATAAAAGGACTGAAGGATATTAGTTTACGAGCACTGAACTTATTGTCTCTGGAGAAGAGATGCTTGAGAGGGGATATGATTTCAATCAAACTTTTTTGCAGAAGGGAGTTTAATAAGACATGTGGCCACTCATTAAAATTATAAGAAAAGAGGTTTAACCTTAAACTCCGTAGAGGGTTCTTTACTGTAAGAGCGGCAAGGATGTGGAATTCCCTTCCACAGGCAGTGGTTTCAGCGTGAAGCATCGGTAGTTTCAAGAAACTATTAGATAAGCACCTGAACGACCACAACATGCAGGGATATACAATGTAATACTGACATATAATCACACGCATAGGTTGGACTTGATCGACTCACCTACTATATAACAATATCTCTATATATATCTATATATAGATGTATATCTATAGAGAGAGAGAGAGAGAGAGATATGTATCAAACAGGAAGTTTCTGCCATCTTCACCTCACTTTGGTGGAGTAATGGGCTGTAAAGACAGCCTCCATTCAAGTGGTTCTATTACAGGAGGCGAACAAGCGCCCTTCAGTAGATCCCCTGTCAAGCATGCATCCTGAAGTCCACCCTGGTCACAAATGGCCATTGTGACCTTCTGCAAATGTGTGGTGGTGGCATGCAGTGGCTTTGGAGCCATATGTGCTACAGTGACTAGGAGAGGGGGACCCTAATCCAGAGGGGCACTAAAATAAACTGTCACCCAAGACAGTCCCCAACACCCCACACAAACAAAGCAACTTCCACCCATTACCCCATATACTTTTTGTGAATTACCCCTTAAAATCAATATCTGATTCAAAGGTCGCAAATGTGATTTCGCTGTCTAACTGTACCATTTAAAACAGGAATATCATTTAGAAATGAATAGCAAAGAATTTGCACTGCTTGTGGGCTTTGTGTAACCTGTATATTATTTATTTAACTTTCTATATCTGCACATCTGCACCTCCTCATCTTTATCCTCCCAATGTATGTGATCTATTAACAAATCTCTTCATCTCCTCCCTCTGTGCTTGACCTGTATACACTATATTTAGCATTTACCAAGCTCCATGTTTTAGCCCCCTCAATACCAGTATGTGTCTTAATTTACAAGCAAAGTGGCAACAACCCAGAGGTGTCACGTTTCCAAAAAGGGGTAATTTTGCAGATGCTCATACTGTCATATCATTTTTATATTAATAAAAAGTAAAAGAAAATAATAGAAACAAGTTTTTGCTCAAAGGTTTGGGTTCTTTTTTCTTTATATAGTAAAAAATAATTAAAAAAACAATTATTATTAAATACCACCAAAGGAAAGCTTTATTTTGAAGATGACATACAAATAATTTGAATATAGTGTTGCATGACGAAGTAATTATCACAACACTAGAAACTGAAAAATGGCCTGGTAGTAAAGGGATGTTACAGGCTGGTACTCAAATGATCTAGGAGGTAGCGCTGCTTTGTCTTAAAACAAAAGCAATTTTTAGCTACTGTGATTTTCAGAACTGAAAAACATAGTATCTCTATTCCCCGTTTCCTAAGCTCCATCAACACCTGTAAGCCAGAAATAAGAATCGTGAACTTTCAAGTGATGCAATTGCTAACCTAGATATGAACATCTTTTTCTAGGTTTTCCAGAGTGTGTTTACAAAGAGCAAAGAAACAAAATACATAGGACATACTACTATTTTTAAATCAAAGAAGACATCTTTTTGAAAGAAAAAAAAGGCTAAATATAAAAAAAAGTGTTTACTTTTATAACCTGCCCCAGGGTTTTCTCTTTATACATCCTAATGTGTACGATATTTCAGAGAATATCAAACTTTGCAATTTACATATTGGAAAAGGTCATGATCCTACACAGGAACTTTGTGGTTGAAACATGTTTTGATGCATATACCTACAATTTCTTCTTTTTTTCTGTGTTTTTTTTTTCACATATGTACAGTATGTCGATCTTAAAACTTTACAAATAAAGCCCTTATATGAATTAAAGCGGTGGTTCACCCTTAAAAACAAGTTTCTACCATTAAATCCAGCATACTAGCGTGAGCTACAGTATGCCTTTATTTTTATTTTTTTGTGCCGTACTCACAGTTTAATCCCGTAGTTAAGTTTCAGACTCCCCGCGGGGAATGGGCGTTCCTATGCAGAGAGGAACATGATTGACGGCCGGCTATGGTGCGTCACGCTTCCCGAAAATAGCCGGAGTAGGACTCGGCTCTTCACGGCGCTATACGGCGCCTGCGCACAGACTAGGAGCTGACTGCGCAGGCGCCATGAAGAGCCAAGTCCTATTTCGGCTATTTTCGGGAAGCGTGACGCGCCATATGTTTTCAATCATGTTTCCCTCTGCCTAGGAACGCCTACTCCTCGCGGGGAGTCTGAAACTTAACTACGGGATTAAACTGTGAGTACGGCGCAAAAAAATAAAATAAAGGCATACTGTAGCTAGCGCTAGTATGCTGGATGACATAGTAGATTTTTTTTTATTTTTTTTAGGGTGAACCCCCGCTTTAAGTACTAAAGTGATATTAAACCCAAATCTAAAATTGTAATATATTGCAGCTTACTAATCCTTAGATGTGGTGGCTGCATTTGTTTTTCCTTTTTCAGGCTTTTTACCCTTCTGTTTTCATCTGGTGATCTGGCCAATAACACACCTCCTGTATTAAGTTAGTACCACACTCTGGATGAATGAGCACAGGGGCACATTTAGACAGCAGCATTGTCAGTCTAGGGCGAGGGGTGTGTTAGATGAACTAACAGATTTTGATTCACTAACACATTTAAGCCAAACTCCAGGTCACACTGCAGTTACACAAGCAGTTACAGCAACAGTTTTTTCCCTTAGCTATAAATAAAAGCTGATCGTTGTAAGCGCCCCTGTAGGTAGTACATGGTTTGTCGCATACCTCTACACTGCTACATTTGCATTAAAGCTTGTTCTGATTTACTGGCTGGATCACCAGGTAAAAATAAAGGAAAAAAAGCTTAAAAATTAAAACGAATGCAGCCACATATCTAAGAATTGGTAACCTGCAATACAACAAATATTTACTTTTGGGTTTACTACCACTTTAACCACTTCCCGCCCACCCAACTTCATATGACGTCGCAGACTTTGAGTGGGGATATCTGAATGATGCCTGCAGTTAGACATCATTCAGATATCTTCTTTTACAGCCAGGGATTCCCTTCACCATAAGGGCAACACTTTTTCTTATTTTTATGAACAGCTTAACCCCTTAACGCCCACCGCACGTCTATATACGTCCGCAAAATGGCACGGACAGGCAGATGGGCGTATATATACGTCCCTGCCTTCTAGCGGGTGGGGGGTCCGATCGAGACCCCCCACCGCTGCGTGCGGCGGGCGGATTCCCTCGGGGAGCGATCCGGGACTACAGCGCGGCTATTCGTTTATAGCCGCTCCGTCGCGATCGCTCCCTGGAGCTGAAGAACAGGGAGAGCCGTATGTAAACACGGCTTCCCCGTGCTTCACTGTGGCGGCTGCATCGATCGAGTGATCCTTTTTATAAGGGAGACTCGATCGATGACGTCAGTCCTACAGCCACACCCCCCTACAGTTGTAAACACACACTAGGTGAACCCTAACTCCTACAGCGCCCCCTGTGGTCAACTCCCAAACTGCAACTGTCATTTTCACAATAAACAATGCAATTTAAATGCATTTTTTGCTGTGAAAATTACAATGGTCCCAAAAATGTGTCAAAATTGTCCGAAGTGTCCGCCATAATGTCGCAGTCACGAAAAAAATCGCTGATCGCCGCCAATAGCAGTAAAAAAAAAAAATATTAATAAAAATGCAATAAAACTATCCCCTATTTTGTAAACGCTATAAATTTTGCGCAAACCAATCGATAAACGCTTATTGTGATTTTTTTAACCAAAAATAGGTAGAAAAATACGTATCGGCCTAAACTGAAGACATTTTTTTTATATATATATGTTTTTGGGGGGATATTTATTATAGCAAAAAGTAAAAAATATTGAATTTTTTTTCAAAATTGTCGCTCTATTTTTGTTTATAGCGCAAAAAATAAAAACCGCAGAGGTGATCAAATACCACCAAAAGAAAGCTCTATTTGTGGGGAAAAAAGGACGCCAATTTTGTTTGGGAGCCACGTCGCACGACCGTGCAATTGTCTGTTAAAGCGACGCAGTGCCGAATCGCAAAACCTGGCCTGGGCATTTAGCTGCAAAATGGTCCGGGGCTTAAGTGGTTAATACTACCACATAGGTATCAAAATGGGTACAGTGGATATTAGGAAAATTTGTCAAGTCTGCCTTGAAAGTAGTGTAAGGGGTTAGCTCGGTAGCGGGGTGTGTGACCCCTTGGATGGGTTCACCACACACTGAATTTATACAGACAGGCAGTCGAAGAGGGTTGAAAACAAAGATTTTGGTTTATTCTTCCATCTTGCTGGAAACAAGTGCAAGCATCCAAACAGCATAAACAAAATCAAACATAAAATAAACCCTGACCACTTTGGGCGTCTACCTTCCACACAGAAACCTATCTATGGAGTCTAGCACAGCCTACTGCTGGGTAGACAGTGCTGGTCATACAGCAGAAAAACAATAGTCTTTTGATTTTTATCACACAGAAAAATCAATCCTCTCCTCACCTCCTCAGAAGACTTTCAGTACTGCTCTCTTTCACTCAGAAAGCCTCAGCATGCAGCAAATTAGTGGTAATCCTCTGGACTACTTATAAAGGCCTTAATTGCCTCATTCTGAACAGCTGAAGTCTTTAGCCTTTTCTGGCTACGTTTGCAGCCGACACCTAACAACAATTGGTGTATTGTCTAAACAAGGCAGAAATGTATGTCCCGTCTGTGACAACACCCACAGATTTACCTGACTTCCTGTCACAGTAGCAGAAACAGTGTACTTAGCAAAATGGTTAAACATCCATAAGCGCACAAAAATATCATGCTACACTGTAATATAAAACCCGAAGAGCTACAAGAACCTTTACAATTGGTGGTAAAATTCCTTATCCAGCAGAGCACTGGACTGGGGGTCTTGTAACAACTTCAAATATGCAACATAATATCTAGCATTTGGTAATTAAAAAAAAAAACACAAAGAATATGTTGTAATGAGAGCCTAAAAGTAATATTTCAATTACAGGTGGAGATTGGTAGGCTAAGTCATTAACTGGCTTATTACTGTATATCTCTGGGGGATTCCAGCAACAACATCACCGTATCAATATTTCCTGGCTGCTTCCTTGTCCATTTTAGAGGATTCCATTTCCAGACCCTCCTGTTATGTTTTCTATACACTTCTGCAAATTAAGAAAAAAGCACCCCTATTCATAACGACATTGGTCTGGAAGCTCAGGGCTAAGATAGAACTACCAAAGTAACTGAGATATACAAGAAAAATTTGAACTATCAGTAATGGAAAGTGTTACCCTTAATATGGCATGGCATATGTGAGTAATGCCTGATTAGCCCAATTTCAAGTACAATACACCCCAAAAAACCCTGTTGCTGACATCTTTGTCCCATAATGTATCCATCAAATACAAATAAGAAGTATTGTAAATGGATACACATTCAAGCACCATTTACCCAGGATTCAAACTTTTTTCCAATTTAATCCCATTGAAAAATGGGTGAAACTTTGGTGAAAGTATTGTGTATCTTGTGTAAAAATATTTATAAAATAAACCCCTCAGTAAATTATTGGTGAATACTAAATGAATAATGAATATTTCCCTTTATTTACATAACAGCAGTAACTAGATTTTTACATTAACCTCAGTTGGACCTCAATGTGTACAATACGCTGTGTCTTTGAACAAAGGCGCATAGTTTAGTTATTGTAAACTGGATTAACTGTAGCATATATTTTTCCTTGCAAGCCTAGGTAATTTATTGCTGTGTGTTGTATATATCTCACAATTATACTTTGTGGTTACAGTGATTTGCAATGTTTCTCTGTAAACTGCAAACAGTTTAATGCAGTAAACCACTTTAGCAAAGGTGTCATCAACTCCTGTTTATGTTGTACTTCAACTCGTTAGATTAAAGCACTGATGCCTTTACAGGTGAAATGGTATATTGATTTCTCTGCAGTACATTTTCTGATAGGCTGCACAAGCTGTTTTAATGTACAAGTCATATAGGCAATGATCCAAAGATAATGCATTATTAACATTAGTATTGTTGAAACATAGTAGACTTGCCCTGTCTAGACTCCGAAACGTGAGACTAAACAAAGGTAATCCCTCTGTCACCCAAATGTATTGTGAAGGAAACAGCTAATTTTTCAGTCTATGCATGACTGCCATCAGGCAATGAATCAAATTAAGATAAGAAATAAGCCAAGGACTGATGGCACTCTGTGGAAAATGTATCTCTGAATAACAGTGCTGACAGTTTAAAGGCCATTGTTCCAAGTAAACCTCAGGTTACAGGATCTTCCTGCCTGATATTCTAACTCAATAGCATGATGACTACCAGAATTCTGCTTCATTTTACACTCTCATACTCTTTTCCTTTCTTCAGGCAGTGCAAAAAAAAAATGATATTTACAGTATATACAGTATACTGTAAGTAGTGCTCACTCCCGAAGGAGCTACCTGTTTGTATTGGATCCTGTCTGCCCTGCATCTGTGATGACCTACACTTACCTGGACATGAGAACCCTGACTCACCTTAAATGGTTATAATGGACTTTATTTAAAGGCAAAGTCCTAAACAGGAGTGGGCTAGTTACCGTATTTCTCGGCATATAACACGAACAGGCGTATAACACGCACCTTCAATTTAAAAGGGAAGTTTGGGGATTTTTTTTAATAAACCTCTTTGAAGCAAAATAATGGTCAGTGCCCATCAATGCAGCCTGATTAGTGCCCATCTGCAGCCTCAATGCAGCCTGATCTGTGCCCATTTACAGCCTCAATGCAGCCTAATCTGTGCCCATATGCAGCCTCAATGCAGCCTGATCTGTGCCCATCTGCAGCCACAATGCAGCCTGATCTGTGCCCATCTGCAGCCTCAATGCAGCCTGATCTGTGCCCATCTGCAGCCTCAATTCATCCTGATCTGTGCCCATCCGCAGCCTCAATGCAGCATGATCTGTGCCCATCTGCAGCCTCAATGCAGCCTGATTAGTGCCCATCTGCAGCCTCAATGAAGCCTGATCTGTGCCCATCTGCAGCCTCAATGAAGCCTGATCTGCGCCCATCTGCAGCCTCAATGCAGCATGATCTGTGCCCATCTGCAGCCTCAATGCAGCCTGATTAGTGCCCATCTGCAGCCTCAATGAAGCCTGATCTGTGCCCATCTGCAGCCTCAATGAAGCCTGATCTGCGCCCATCTGCAGCCTCAATGCAGCATGATCTGTGCCCATCTGCAGCCTCAATGCAGCCTGATCAGTGCCCATCTGCAGCCTCAATGAAGCCTGATCTGTGCCCATCTGCAGCCTCAATGAAGCCTGATCTGTTCCCATCTGCAGCCTCAATTCATCCTGATCTGTGCCCATCTGCAGCATCAATGCAGCATGATCTGTGCCCATCTGCAGCCTCAATGAAACCTGATCTGTGCCCATTTGCAGCCTCAATGCAGCCTGATCTGCGCCCATCTGCAGCCTGATCTTCACCCATCTGCAGCCCATCTCCCATCAATGCAGCCTGATGCCCAACTGCAGCCTCACCATCAATCACCAAGCCGTCATCTCCTGTTTACTCGGCTCTCAGTCGGCAGTCACATACACAGTCCCGCCTCTGCCATTGGCATTGGACCAGCTCTTGTGATTGACAGAAAACTGGTCTAATTCCAGTGGTGGAGGCGAGACTGTGTGTGTGATGTCAGAGCCGAGTGAGAGCTGAGTAAACAGGAGATGACAGCTTGGTAAATTCCGGCGGGACTTGTCCCCCTCCTTCCCCTCCTAGGTATACTATCAGCGTATAACACGCACCCGTGATTTGCCCCCTATTTTTAGTAATGCTGCAAGGTGGCATGATCCCGCAAATCGCAGAAGCTGTACGCCGGCTCAGGAATTCGCTTTTGTGGGCATGCATGCACTCACATTGGCCAGCGGGGGAACCAATCAATATACACTTATTGGGATTTTTTTTACCAAAAATATGTAGCAAAACACATATCAGCCTAAACTGACAAATAAATTATTTTTTTTACAAATGTTTTATAGCAAAAAGGAAAATGTTTTATTTTTCTAAATTGTAGCTCTTTTTTTGTTTATAATGCAAAAAATAAATACCACAGAGGTGATGATGAAATACAACCGAAAGAAAGCACTACCGTGTTTCCCCGAAAATAAGCCCGGGTCTTATATTAATTATGCCAACAAAAGACACAGTAGGGCTTATTTTCGGGGTAGGTCTTACCATGTAATGTGCTGTCTTCTCTCCCCCTCTCCCTCCCTGCCTGTCAGGAATCCCAAGTGTGAACCGAGTTAAAATGCTTGTACAATCCTATAATCCACTCTATTACAGTAGTATATAATGTACAATGTGTGCGTTTCTGTAATATAATTGTGCCAAATACATTTGTTATAGCTCCGCTCTGCACTTCTGTTACCTGCCGGAGCTCTTTTCCCCGCAATTATATTACAGAAACACACACATTGTACATTATATACTACTGTAATTTAGTGGATTAGAGGATTTTACAAGCATTTTTAACTAGGGCTTATTTTCGGGGTAGGGCTTATATTGCAGCCCTCCTGGAAAATAACGCTAGGTCTTATTTTCAGGGTAGGTCTTATTTTTGGGGAAACAGGGTATTTGTGGAAAAACAAATTGATTTTGTTTGGGTACAGTGTCGCACGACCACGCAATTGTCAGTCAAAGCGACGTAGTGCTGTATCCCCAAAAAATGGCCTGGTCAGGAAGTGGGTAAATCCTTCCGAGGCTGAAGTGGTTAAACAACACACATCACAGGTTGGCAGAGATCATTCCCCATGATCACCTGGGAAGGAACCAGTGCAAAAAACATGTACTAGGCAGGCATGAGAGAGCAACAATGACATGTAATGCAAATAAACATAGTACAGCAGCACAGTAGTAAAAAAATTACCTTTGCAATAGCAATACAACCTACTGCAGAGATGCCCAATCCAACCACTTGCCAGTGGTAAATGTAGAGAGTCTGCTGGCAGTGGGGCCCTTGTGTTGAAGTGCTCAGTAAACCAAACAAGATGGTGGTCAGGGACCTATTACCACTGATGACTCTGATTCTGATCCTGAGAGGTCCTTCCATAGCCAGTAAAAGGGTCTTCTCTCTGCAGCTGTAGCAGGTGTTGCAATTGGAAACATGTGGTCACTGTGAGTAACTGAAACGCACTGGAATGGAAGCACAGTCTCTCCTCCCTCAATGCAAACAGTAGTACTAAGCACAGCGCCAGCCCAAAGCTTGGTCCCTGCATGAAGTTCAGCATGTGATTCAGGTGCAGCACACCTCTCTTGGCAGAACAGATCTCCTGGTAACAGCATGTGGGCAGTAGTTCACAACAACAGTCCTGCGCCTTCTTGCAGCTTGGAGCCCTGTAACACAGGCTTCAATGCTAACACTCCCTGGTCACACACAATACATTTCAGCTCCCAGACTCTTTAAAAGCACTCACAGAAAGTCTGCAGTCCTGTTTACCCACTCACAGGATGCTTCCCAGACATTTTTCGTACTGACCAGGCACTCCTGTTCTCCAACCGGTTCCCAGGCTCTCTAATTGAATCCCCAAGCTCTCTAATTGGGCCACACATGGATCTCTGCCTTCTCCCTGGTAAGGGGAGGGAATTAAAATAGTCAGCAGTCAATAAGGAGCCAGCCTAGCTCAGTCAGCCAATCAGAAGTCCTCTTTCCCCAGGGTTGCTAGGGGCAGGCCCCCTTCAGCTGTAGCAACAGCCAATCAGGATACAGTCCAGCCTCCTCTCTCTCCCTGCAGTTGTCCATCACAGGAGAGAAAAGACAAGTCATTTGTACTATTTATTTTGTCAGAACTGCTAGGCAAAATGTAAAGTGCCTAGTTAAGTGGACTGGGTTCTGGAGCCCAAAGGTTTTATAGAGACCTGAGAGGGATGAATCTCTAACCCTGTGTCCACATTTTACTGGAAACCAGCATCCTAATTTTGCAGGTATGCACAGCCCTTTTAGTATAGGAGCTGCCTACAGTTAAGGGCTCTTTCTCATGTAGACCGGCTGCTGCATTACCATTTGTGTGAACTCAAGCCCTGTACACACGGCCCAGAATCTCGTCAGGTAAAAACCGTCGTTTTTCCTGATGAGATTCTTGGCAAGAATCTCTTGCCGGCCGAGTGTATACAGACACTCCATTCAAAAGAATCGCCATTCTTTTGAATGGCACAAACGCGGTGACATCATCGACTACGACGAGCATGTGCTTGTCACATTCAATTTCGTTGCCGCCATCTTGCTACACCCTACCTATGACTAGGAAGCTACCGCGCATGCGTCAAAGTCATTTCGAGCATGCGCGGGTTTCCACTGCGACAGGGAAGTATACACACGCTCGGGTTTCTAGGCAGGAAAACACTGCAGAGAATCACAACGAGAAAATATTTTTCTCGTCGAGATTTTGGGCAGTTTTCTTGATGAGAAACCTGAAAGCCTCATACACATGCACGTTTTAACGAAAACCGTGCATGTGTACGAGGCTTGACACTGGAAAAGTGTCTTCTGGCTTAAACAAGAGTTGATCTGACCAGGCCATCACTTTAGAGAGGTATTTAAAGCCTGTGTATTCTTAGGCAAGAGCCTGTGCTGCCAACGTTGGACAGTTTGTCACAAACATGGAAACATGCAAAGTGATGACAGAAAAATAATGGACTTTAAAATCTGCTCTTTTTTATACATGTTTATTTATTTATTTTGGCTAAATTAGATAATGTGGCAGGTCTGGGCAGAGACAGGCTCAGGGACTACGCTGTACTGTGATTGTTATTATTTAGGTACTTATATAGCCCTGTCAATTTATGCAGCGCTTTACATATACATTGTACATAGTGCTACCCACTACACCACTGTGAAAACCCCTGCACGGGTAACCATTTGCATGAGTTTTTTAACTTTTAATAAATGTGGGCAAAAAGCCATAAAATGTATTTTCAGTGGCTAGACTGCACTGACGTTCATAAAAGGTGCCACACTTGAACTTAGTACTCACTATATATACACTATATTGTCAAAAGTATTGGGGCACCTGCCTTTACACGCACATGAACTTTAATGGCATCCCAGTCTTAGTCCGTAGGGTTCAATATTGAGTTGGCCCACCATTTGCAACCATTACATCTATAGGGTTGAGGTGCATTCTAGTCAAGTTCCTCCACCACAAACTCGCTCATCCATTGCCTTTATGGACCTTGCTTCGTGAACTGGTGCGCAGTCATGTTGGAACAGGAAGGGGTCATCCCCAAAGTTGGGAGCATGAAATTGTGCAAAAATGTCTTAGTATGCTGACACCTTAAGAGTGGAACTAAGGGGCCAAGCACAACAACTGAAAAACAACCCCACACCATAATCCCCCCTCCACCAAATAATTTGGACCAGTGCACAAAACAAGATCCATAAAGACATGGACGAGCGAGTTTGAGATGGAGGAACTTGACTGGCCTGCACCTCAACCCGATAGAACACCTTTGGGGTGAATTAGAGTGGAGACTGCAAGCCAGGCCTTCTCATCCAACATCAGATCCTGATCGCATGTGCTTCTGGAACAATGGTCAAACATTCCCATAGACACACTCCTAAACCATGTAGATAGCCTTCCCAGAAGAGTTGAAGCTGTTATAGCTGCAAAGGGTGGGCCAACTCAGTATTGAACCTCAGTATTGAACCCTACGGACGGAGACTGGGATGCTATTAATTGTGCATGTAAAGGCAGGCATCCCAATACTTTTAACATTATAGTGTATAGCTCAGTGGTAGTGGTAGGTGCTTATTTCAGTGAGTTCACGCACACTGAAAACAATGTATAGTAAGGAATGCATACAAAAAGGAGCACAATGACTTGCTAGAATAACATTTCAGTACTGCTTCGTTCTTCACTCCTGGGGTTTAACATGCAGTCATAATTCTTCTTCAACCGATTGAAAAATTCACAATTTAGTATACAGTATATGAGAAAACCTATGAGGAATCTGCCCTTGATCACCTTTGCTTCTGAAAAAATGCCTGGCTGTAACCTCAGGCTTCAACACATTCTAAGCTTCTGACCCAAAGTAAGCATGCAGCAAATTAAATTAGAAAATCATGCTTATTCCAGATCGGGGACTCAGAATTGAAGACATTAAATTAGCATATTAGAAAGACAACTAACAATTTTGAACAGATAAATCAGTTATGGCAATCCCTAGATTTCTTTCAGCACACATTTCCTTTTATTTAGTGAATGCGTATTAGATTTTCTTCACACAGGAATGTTTGGTATAAAATAAACAACATAACTAAATCTTAGAAATAAATGAAGAAAGACATCGCTTAGCCAAATGTGTATCAAGGTAATCTATCCTAAAAAAAATTGTGTATGTGATATATATATATATATATATATATATATATATATATATATATATATATATATACACACATACACACACACACAGTTATGCTCATAAGTTTACATACCCTGGCAGAATTTATGATTTCTTGGCCATTTTTCAGGGAATATGAATGATAACACAAAAACATTTCTTTCACTCATTGTTAGTGTTTGGCTGAAGCCAGTTATTATCAATCAACTGTGTTTAATCTTTTAAAATCAATCAAATTGAATGGCTATTAAAGGTAACCATCCTCCCCTGTGATCTGTTTGCCTGTAATCAGTGTGTGTGTGTATAAAAGGTCAATGAGTTTCTGGACTCCTGACAGACCCTTGCATCTTTCATCCAGTGCTGCACTGACATTTCTGGATTCTGAGTCAGGGGGAAAGCAAAAGAATTGTCAAAAGTTCTGCGGGAAAAGGTAGTTGAACAGTATAAAACAGGAAAGGGATATAAAAAGATATCCAAGGAATTGACAATGCCAATCAGCAGTGTTCAAACTCTAATCAAGAAGTGGAAAATGAGGGGTTCTGTTGAAACCAAACCACGGTCAGGTAGACCAACTAAAATGTCAGCCACAACTGCCAGGAAAATTGTTCGGGATGCAAAGAAAAACCCACAAATAACTTCAGGTGAAATACAGGACTCTGAAAACATGTGGTGTGGCTGTTTCAAGATGCACAATAAGGAGGCACTTGAAGAAAGGTGGGCTGCATGGTCGAGTCGCCAGAAGAAAGCCATTACTACGCAAATGCACAAAGTATCTTGCTTACAATACGCCAAACAGCACAGAGACAAGCCTCAAACCTTCTGGCACAAAGTCATTTGGAGTGATGAGACCAAAATTTAGCCTTTTGGCCACAACCATAAACACTACATTTGGAGAGGAGTCAACAAGGCCTATGATGACAGGTACACCATCCCTACTTTGAAACACGGAGGTGGATCACTGATGTTTTGGGGATGTGTGAGCTACAAAGGCACAGGAAATTTGGTCAAATTTGCTGGCAAGATAAATGCAGTATGTTATTAAAAAATACTGGAGGAGCATTTTCATTCATCAGCCAGGAAGCTGAGCATGGGATGTACTTGGACATTTCAACATGACAGTCAATAAGGACCTCCAGTGGGCAATTTTTTTTTCACACATTTTTTTTAGGATAGATTACCTTGATACACATTAGGCTAAGCGCTGTCTTTCTTCATGTATTTCATTCATGTTGAGACTTCTCAATTAGACAGCAGCTAGACAGGATTAATTAAGTACTATCACCTCAGCACGGTCTAATTTTATTTTATTATTATAACAAAATTTAAACCTGGCCATAGACATTTAGTTTCTTATTAGATCCATGCACAGGCAACGTGGTTGTAGCATATAAAAGTGTGCAAACACACACACACACACACACACACACTCCTAAAACCAGTGTTATCTAGAAAAACATAGCAGTGATATGAAAAAAAGAAAAAGATTTCATATCAACTATACAACAAATGGGATATTAGAAATGTATGTAATCTGGCGGTGCATACAACTGCTTTATGTTAGCTGGCATATTAGACACAAGGTGGTACTAAAATTCTCCTATTATTTGGAAGTAAGCTTTTGAACTTTTCACATAATCATCCATGATTTTCTGTTTAAATGTAATTAAATTAACCTATTTAGGACAATTAGGTTTAGTGATCCTTCAAAATGAACCTGATGGAATAAAATATAGGGCCAAAGGTCACTAGATATCTCACAGTTGCTATCCTGTCAGTTGTCTAATTGTACATGCTGGGATGATTGACTAACGAAGTAAAAGACTAAGATAGATAAAAAAAATCTGTTCTGATTTAGCTTCTTCTTAAAATCTATTGCACATTGTTTGTATATCAACAGTGCTCACTTGTCTAGGCCTTTTTAACTTTTTTTTTTTTATTGCTACTACTTTTAAAATGAATAAAAGAAAAGTGAAAAGTCAGCACTTCCATGTTAAAAAAAAACCTTTAAATCATCTGTGGAAGCCTTGATAGTTATTGGTATTTATGAATGCTGCTGTGCCCTTAACATAAATCCTCCTCACATTAGAGTAGGGTCACCGCGGGTCAATAGACAGGAGATTACCTGACCTTGCCTTTGCTACTGTATATAATCACCAGAGTGGTTGGATAGTGCTCCAGGTAACAATAGATACAATAAGAGCTGCTGACAGTTAATAATGGAGTAACAAATGAATCCACAGAACAACCCTCTGCTATACACTGCATGGATGCAGTATATGACAATGAGTTGTGATTATTTTTTAGAACTACCTCAGGCAAATGCAAACAAATATTCATTTACCTAATTTAAATAATGTCTAAGTCCATTATTAAATGTCCTGTGTATAATTATCTATTATTAATTTCCTATCTTAAATTTCTAAATGATGTTCTCAATGGGAAATATTATCATAGCGGCTTAAGATGTGACAAAAGAGAAAATGCCTGAGTGTCTTATTCAGTATTTGCCTATCATCTGCTGTGATTTTCTGTTTATACCCAATAGATTAACAGTATCTTTTTTTAAATACTAGTGAAAGAGATAAGAAAAGCCCACGTTTAATTGTGTTTCTTGGTTTGTGCTCTTTCATTCCTAAATAGTTTGTCCATGTGTGTGTTTACCCTTCCTCTGTCAGTATAGGGTACAACCAGTGTGTGTGTGTGTGTGTGTTTTTTTTTTGGGGGGGGGGGTATGTGTTTGCAAGACCTACCTCCAAACAGGCATCCTCTTCCCAAGCCTTCTCAGAGAGGGAGTTGATTGGCCTATCCAATTGTTTTCTTCTTCCAAAGGGAGCTTGTTTCATTGTCTGTATAGTGCACCCCATCCAACCTCCATTGGCACAGATATGCATCTTGATAAAAATGTTGGCGTAAAATGAAGGATGGATGGCCGCACTCCAAACCGAACAGGTTGTCTTTATTTAAACGAACAGCAAAAACATACCAGATCACAGCAACAGAAACAGGAGGATAACCGACGTTTCGCACTGACTTAGTGCTTATTCATGGCCGCCAAACGTCGGTTATCCTCCTGTTTCTGTTGCTGTGATCTGGTATGTTTTTGCTGTTCGTTTAAATAAAGACAACCTGTTCGGTTTGGAGTGCGGCCATCCATCCTTCATTTTACGCCAATGCTTGCCTAGTGCACTGCCAGCACCCTTGGAATCCTACACCTGTGTATGACCCTATAGCAGACCCACCTTGAGCGGTGATTTTCCTTCTTCTATTGATAAAAATGTGCATGGTTGTACGATGATTTTCTCTGATAATGAATGTAGAGTGAGCAGCCTGCTGCTATTGGATGGCTGTATTTTTAGATATGGACTTAATGCACTTTCTAAATTCTATCCACTGTGTAGCGTTGCATTTGCTCCATACACATTCTGTCACCTAATTATACCTAAATCAAACATATGATGTCCAGTGTTCAGTCTGTGTAAAAGCATCATAAGGTTAAAAGAGAAGTATGGGTTTTTGGTTTGTTTTTTAGAACCATGCTTACCTAGGTGGATGCAGCATAGCTCCGATGCTGCATCTGTTCCCCGGCATCTCTAACACTGAGAACCGAGCAATCGAACACCACAGATCTCTCGGTTCTCACAGCTCTATGGGCAGAGCGCTGGGCTGTGGAGGGGTGGCCGGCTCAGCCTCTCAGTGGCTCGCTAAGAGGCTGAGCCAGGTGCTGATCTGGGTGGACTCTATGGTCGTAATGATGCCCAAGCCTGGACCGACTCTGTGACGTCAGCAGAGAGCACACTTCAGCCCACTCTCTGCTGAAAACAGATCACAGGAGTGCAAAACAAAACTTCACTCCTGTGATCCACAGGAGAAGTACAGCCAAACGAGCTTTGGCTGTACTTCACCTTTAAGCAAGTATTGAAGTAAAAAATGATTTGTTTTAATTCACAAATGCATAACAAGCAGCATTTGATAATCATGCATTTGTTTTTTATCCCAATTGATTTTACAATAGGTTACTTCACAGATTTGTTGAATTTCTAGCCCATTTGCAAATGTTATTATCTTTGAAGTGTCTTGCAAGCAGTGTAAGCGCCTGACTTTGTATCAGCCTCAAGCAATCCCCTATACAGCAAAGTTCAGTCTGGAAGAGGGAGAAGCAAATCAAGAAGACCATTAGTTGTCCTGCAGTGCTTATGTGCTAACAATGATCATGCTGATTGGAGATGAGAGCAGAGTGATAGAGATAAAAGCTCATTGATCTGCTGCATCTCCTTTCACTGTTGAGTCACACTGTGGACAGGACCTGTAAAGCTTTCTTAACATCATCAAAGAATAAATAAGGTCTCTTACGTTGCCAGGCAAGACGTTGCTGCACGTTAGAACTATATTTTTGAGGGGCGTGGCTTAGCGCAAGAGCCGGATGGACGTCTGAGCCCAGAGCTCCGGAGAAACAGGGACACCAGCAGCACTAAACGACCCACCCCCGAGTATCTTTGCCCGCTCGGATAGTGGACTAAGCATAGTCTACCTGCTGTCATGTCCGGGAAGCGGCAGATGGATCGGAAACCCCAGCGATTGACAGACTTTTTTGCGCCCACCGGCGGGAGTGCTGGCCATGATGGCGCTGAGGCCTATCCATCCTCACAAGTGTCATCCAAAAAGAAAACCTCCAAAAAAGGCAAAAAAAATCAAAGCCCAGACTGGATGGTCGCAGATTAAGTCCGACCACGAGTCGGGCAGCGAGTCAGGCATCAGACTCAGGGGAAGATACGAGGGACTTAGCAGAGTCAATAGAATCTTACCCCACACAAAACCAGCCTGTGATTGACACAGTACTTAAGGACATGCTAATCTCCTTAAGGAGCACCTTACAATCTGACATGGCCGCATGCATGCATCGTCTTAATGGAGAAATCCAGGGGGTGGGGAGCAGGGTGAACCATATTTAGACAAAAATGGAGGAGTATGCCACAACTATAAACAATCTGGTGGATGCCAATGATGATAGGGAAGCTGACACTGAATGTATCAAAGCAAAGTTGGCAGACATGGAGGACAGGTCTAGAAGAAACAACCTGAAAATTAGGGGGATCCCTGAGTCTGTGCAAACTGGGCCTCTATGCTACTACTATGTTTAAGGAGCTTCTAACAAGCCTCACTGATCTAGATGTCACGATCAATAGGATTCATCGTTTACCAAAGCCCTCTGAGTGAGTGAAATGAGTGAGAAACTTATATAGCGCACCACATGCAAACTGAATCGCCTCTGGGCACTTAGTATCCATTCCCTACTGTCCTTTTGCCTTCAGAAAAGATGGGTTTTGAGGTTTTTTTTGAAGGTCTCTCATCTATCAGAGCAGGTTCCCAGAGATGTGCTGCTTAGACTGCACTTTTTCCACGTCAAAAAACAGCTTATGGCAACTATGAGAAAGCAGGAGCAAGTTCCTCTGCAATACCAGAGTTTACAGTTTTTTGCTGATTTATCTTAGTATACATTACAAAAAAGGAAAAGCTTGAACTCTGTGACTAAAATATTGCGCAACCATAAAATTGCCTATCGCTGGGATTACCCGACGAAACTTTCCGTCACAAAAGATAACCATGCCTACACAGTGACATCCTTGGAAAAGGGCCTTGACCTCCCTAGGGAATGGGGAATTCTTCCTGATGCAGCTGACATGCAGGTAATGAACAGCACTCCACATCGGGCGGAACAGGAATGGAAGCAGGTTACTGCAAAAATGCTAAAACCCATGCATAAAGGGAACTAGATGGACTTTTTCCACTTTTCTACTTTTGTCCCCAAGTTCACTACTAACCTTGCACAATTGAACTTATTCCCCAATTACATGTTGCAGCAGATTGCTGTCCCTGGAGGCCCCACGACCTCCACGTGTGTTGTTTCAGTTACACCATGACTGCACTATTACTCTTGTTCATGTTTTCTTTTTTCTTTTTTCACTTTTTTAACTTTTACAAGTCTTTGCAATGCTTCTATTGCATTTCTTTTGGATGTCGATGATCCGGAAAGAATCATCATGTCTTTGACGGACTGCTGACAGGCCTGACGAGCGATGTACCTATTCAGGATATTCCTGATCTGGACTTCCGAGTGTGAGTATTTTACCAATTCCCATGCTTGGGTACTCCCTTTACGGTTTAATGTCAAGACTGCACTAACCGTAGGGTCCTTAAATTGTCCTCAGGAGCTCTGTTTCCCTCCGAAAGCAATCACCTTACCCTTTTATTATGCAGATTAGGTTATGTCTATGAACGCTAAGGGGCTCAATCACCCTGTAAAACGGAAGTCTCTGTGGAGGGAAGCACTTGCGCACCATAGTGATGTTCTCTGCACCCAGGAAACGCATAACAGTAGCAAGGCACTGCCAAGATGTTCTCATAGGACCTTCCCTCATATGTTTACTGCTAATGCAGATTCTAAGACCAAAGGAGTTTTAATTGCTATCGGTGACTCCGTAGTGTTCACCCTACATGCTCAAATTCAAGATCCTTTAGGCAGGTGTCTTATCTTAATATGTGATTCACTCCCTCTAAATAAATCACCGGGCCCAGACGGCTTTAGTAGTGAATACTACAAAGAATTCAAAGCATTATTATCTCCGTTTTTATTACAAGTCTTCCGTTCTGCTGCTGCCTCTGCCTCCTTCCCTCCTGACATGCTGGAGGTCTTGATTATCACCTTACCTAAGCCGGGGAAGGAGCCCACCTCACCTTCTAATTTTAGGCCGATTTCATTACTAAATGTCGATCTTAAGATTTATGCCAAATTAATAGTTATGCGCCTAGTGGATATCCTGCCTACACTAATACACCCGGATCAAACGGGTTTTACGAAAAATAGACAAACTTCAGGCGCTACACGTTGCATGATCAATATCATCCACCTGGCACGGGTGCAGCGGAGGCCTTCTCTGCTTCTATCTTTAGATGCGGAGAAGGCCGTCAATAGGATCCATTGGATGTACCTGACCAAGGTGTTGGAATCCTTTGGTTTCACTGGTGATATACTATCTGCCGTTCTGGCTTTGTATTCTAGGCCATCAGCTAGAGTTTATATGTCCGGCATCCTTTCAGCTCCTTTTACCATTTCCAATGGTACAAGACAGGGGTGTCCCCTATCCCCTTTGATATTTAATTTATTGATGGCTCCATTTGCCATTTACATTAGGATGCATCCTGAAATAAAGGGATATAGGGTAGGGAAACACACACACTTGATCAGTCTTTTTGCAGACGACATTATCATGATTATGACGGAGGTGGGCCCCTCCCTAGCTGCAACATATGATGCATTGAAACTATTCAATCGGGTTTCCCATTATAAAGTCAACGACAGTAAATCGTTTATTTTGGTTCTAGGAATTGATGCTTCTACTTGTACTAGGATTAAAACACAATACCCCTATACTTGGAACACAGAGGGTATAAAGTATTTAGGTATTACATTGACAGCTCATGTGGATGACCTGGTGGATGCCAATTACAATTCATTTCTTCATAACCTTAACCAAAAATTGCAGGAACTGTCCTGGAGGGAATCAACCTGGTCTGGCCATTTAGCGGTCTTTAAAATGATAATATTGCCTCAGTTTATCTATCTATTTAGAAACCTCCCCATCTAACATGGCGCCGTAGGAGAGTTGCGGCGTGCTCCATGCCTCTGATGCTCTCCCCGATGAGCCAAAAAAAGACCGGACCAATGACGGAGCTCAGAGTGGATTAGATGGGATGCACTAACCTGGGCAAAACTGAAAAGGAACTGGCGTGAGGTGTGTGCTGGTGTGCTGCCTCCTGTGCATCCGGGATCCCGTGCTGCGGCTCAAGCTGATCCATCCGTAGCTAGCCATGTCCTGCACTTGGTGCCAGCTGGGTCAGAAGGAGGTTGCCTAGGGCGGTGGACCTGACCCCTCCGGGCTGTCCTTCAGAGCGGAGGTATCCAGAATCGCATCCGGCCGTGTCCGGCGTTTGGCTCCGGCTGGATCGGGGGGCCGGCTCTCCTGTGCCGTCCCCAGTCTCGAGTCGTGTACCCGCATTGCGTGGGACTGACTGAAGCTGACGCTGCCTAGCTGCCGGGGGAGGACGGAGAGGGAGAGGAAGGACCTCCATGAGCGGGCATCCCTGGGTTCCCGGGCCGTGGAGAGCGGTGAGCTGCGGGAGGCTGCCTGGGACCAGCAAGTGTCGCCGAGATAGACTGTAAGGAGAGATGAAAAATGACTCAGCGGTGACACCTGAAGGAACTCACCAGCAATAGCAACAGCCACAAATTACAGTAAGAGAGGAGAATAGCAGAGAAGCTGGTAAGGTGACGGATACAATTTTTACTTTCCCTCTCGTGCATGCTGTATGCTGTCTTATCAAGTACTGTGAAGCAATCGTATGTATAGTAAAGTAAAAACCGGGCTAAAATCAGCAACTTAAAAAAGAGGACATTGGCATTGGCTTTTATAAGGGACCGCTCAAACAGAGGGGGGACTGTATGCATAGGAGTTGTACCCTGAGTATCCTAGGAAGCTCCCCGGGAATCTTCTACTTTCCTGTGTTTTCTGTCTAGCTGGACTTGGTATCTATATAAGGACATTAAACGGGAAGAAAGTAGATAGAGGGAGGCTGGGTATTTCCCAATTTAACTGACTTAACTGACTGTTATCTGACGGTATTTAACTGCTTAAACCATAAAGTAAGGGAGAATGGTGAAGAAGGCCACTAAAGGTAATACAATAACATCTTATCTAGTGGCTGAAGGCTCTGGTCAGGGGGCAGAGAGCCCAAGGAAAAAAGGGACCCTAGCCTCCCCGGGTAAAAAATACTGCCGACCCAGAAGTACACCACGCCTTAGAGGAGACCCCGGGAATGAGTAAGGATAAAGGTAAAAAGGGCATAACACCTGGGGGTAAAGGGGTAAGTAAGGATCAGACATCCCCTGAGAAACAACAAGAACTTGACCACCCCCCTGAAGGACCACAAGCCCCTCCTACCAAGCAAGATATGACAGATATGATGGGGATGATATCACGTTTAGAACGGACAGTGAAAGGGGAGATGGGAGCAACAAGGAAAGATATACAGAGTGTGTTACAGGGTAGAAGGCTTAGAAGAGCAACTGGAAGAGCACAAAAATGCAATTGATGAACTGAGAGGCCGTGCACATATGGATTGGACAGAGATAAGAAACACACGATATAGATTGGAGGACCAAGAGAACCGCAGCAGGAGGAAAAACTTGCGGGTAAGGGGCCTCACGGAAGATGTAAAGGACGGAGAACTGGGTGAGACTTTGCGGGAGATATTTAACAAAGCGCTTAAATGAGAGCCAACTGCCCAGATGCATTTTGTAAGGGTACACAGAATACAAAGGTCATATAATGTCCAGAGGGATTCACCAAGGGACACTATAGTAAGATTCCAGGACTTTGAGCAGAAAGAGCTAGTGTCACAAAGTACGAGAAACTCTGTCTCGTTGGACTATAAAGGTACATTGCTGCTTATATTCTCAGACTTATCCCCAGAAACTCTGGCATGCCAAACGGCACTGAAACCGTTGACGAACCATCTCCGGGAAAAAAATATTATCTATAGATGCGGGTTTCCTGCCTGTCTGTCAGTCAAAAATCAGGGAGTGTCGGCATACATTCGGTTCCCTGAAGATGTAGAGGAATTTTGCAATAAACTAAGTATACAACATATAAAGGTGGATAATTGGTAAAGGAGACCTCCGGCTTGGAAGTGGTGGAAGGACCAAGACTGGAACAGAGCGTAGTGCCTAGAATATAGGACATGAGCCATAAGAAGGAATGAGTAATATAAAAAACTGAAGAATCTGAGAGACTATTTCCCCTTTTTTCCCTTTTGTTTGGGGGGATGCCCTTTTTGTTGATTTTTTTTTTTTTTTTGCCTTTCTCTGTTCTTTTCATCTTCCCTTCCCCCTAGGGGGCAGGGAGGATGGGAATAACAGGGGGAGATGAGGGAAGTATTAAGTGTCATGTGGGTTCGGTCAGGTCTATGGGGGGGAGGAGGCATGGAGTAAATGTGCCCCCCCAAATCCGGGAGATATCATTAATTTGAGGGATGGAAACCGGCGGAGGGGGGGAAATATTAAAGGCCCCAAGAAAGGCCCGCTCGGCAAGCCGACTGGATGGGCGCGGATCGAGGGAGTCTAAACATTGTGGTACAATGTGCCTGGGGGTTGGGATGGGAGGAGGGAGGGGGGTATATGTGGTATATGTGGTCTCAAAGTAGTATGTCTATGTTTAGGTTATGTTGGTTAAGATTGGTGGCCTCAGAATTGACCAGGAAGCTCTCCTATGTCACGCATAAGTCTGATTTGAGAATATGAAGAGAAAAGATAGAAAATGGCTGCATTAAAAATTGCCACGTACAATGTACGGGGTCTAAACAACCCAAATAAGCGATATCAGATACTGCAGGATATGAGGAGACTCTCGGTCAATATAGTGTTCCTACAAGAAACCCATTTAAAGATAACTTCTAAGACAAGATTGAAATCAAAAGATTTCCCTACTTGGTACCATAGTTACTCCCCGAATAAAAGATCAAAAGGTACCGCAATCGGATTCGATAGAAACACACACTTTATCCCGGAAGCTATAGAAATTGACCCAGAGGGAAGATACCTATTCATAAAAGATTCTATGTTTAATTTGAAATATACATTAGCAAATGTGTACTGCCCTAATGTGAGATCGGCAGTATATTTGAAGAAAATCCTGAACAAATTAGAAAGATTTAGAGATGGCAAGGTGATCCTTACCGGAGATTTTAATTTTGTCTTTGATCCATTTCTGGATACCCAACCGGTATCATTGAGATCAGAGGGAAAATATCTTAGGACAATTAAACATAAACTTCACCAAATGCAATCAGTAGTAGCCTGGAGAATTTTACACCCAAGAGAGAAAGACTTTACATATTTTTCATCGGTTCATAGGTCATACTCAAGAATTGACCATATCATCCTAGATCATCGGTTATTGGAAGGACTGAGAAGTGTAGACATAAAATCTATAACGCTGTCAGATCATGCCCCAGTGGTGATGTCTCTAGATGTGGGGGAGGTCCCGCGGGAGCAGAAAACATGGAAAATAGATGAATCTCTCCTAAATAACATCAAGAAACCTCCCCGTTCAAGTCCCAGACAGTTTTCACTAAGACACAGTCCCTGATAAATAAATACCTCTGGCAAGGACAAAAAGCTAGATGTGCTTTTCAAAAATTACTGAAATCTAGGATGGCGGGTGGAGTGGGTCATGTCCTTCTCAGGGATTACCACACGGCCGCTCTCTTAGCTCAACTGAAACACTGGTTTCCAGGTGAGATTACCTTTCAATGCCCTCATCCCAACCCTTATGACTTATTGCTATCTAGTAAATTCTTAAACAAATTTCCACCAAACTTTTCACCAACCATACTTGCCTCTCTTCAGGCCTGGAGGAAACTGTTCGGGGAACCTTTGGTAGTCGCTAGCCCTAAGACCATACATCTCCCTATTACAAGCTTACACTTAGTTATCCCGAACTTAAATGTTAAACATTGGGAATCTATGGGTATAACTACTGTTGCAGATTTACGAATAGGGACTGCAACTAAATTTTTCCATTCACTTCAGATTGAATATGGCCTAGAACCCAGAGATTATTATACGTATACCCAAATATCACACTTATTGGCCACTCCATTTGAGGCATCTACTAATGTACCATGGCGAGTATTTCTTTATTTAACCAACGCCAATACCTCCATTAAAAGTATATCCTTATTTTATGGCCTATTGGGCCAAAAAACTATATTTACCAAAACCCCTTCCATGAGAACTTGGGAACTAGATTTGAACCATCAGTATTCGTCTTCCCAGTGGAAATATGCTGTCACATCTGTTTATGAGGCTACTAGAAGTGCCAATTTATGGGAATTATTTAAAAAAATACTTCTACGGTGGTACCTGACTCCAACAAGGCTGGCCGGTTTTAATGCAATGCTCGCCACTCTGTTGGAGACAATGTGTTCATAGAGGCTCCTTGATCCATATTCTGGGGAATTTCTCTTTGCGGAAGAATTATTGGGCAGGGATTTTCAATCTCATAAAGCAATTAACCAACTCACAAATCTCCTACAACCTAGGCTTAGCAATCCTATCTTTGAGTATAGATGCAATTCCTTGTACCCATAGGAACACTGTATCTCATATTTTACTGAGTGCAAGACTAGAACTGGTGAGACGTTGGAAAACTATGGAGCTCCCTACTCTCATGGATGTAGTTAGGTCCACTAACCTTCATATTACATACGAAACTATGTTTGATGCATCTCAAAATAAGTATGGTGCCAAGTGTCAGGTCTCAAAACCCTGGATGGAATGATATAAGAACAATATGGCTAGGCTATAACTTCCGATATGGCTTGGAATGCATTTCTAAATGTCGCATCCAAGTCATCTTTTTCTTTTTATATCTATATATTTTCTTTCCTTTTCCTTTCTTTGTTTGTCTTTCTATTAAGTTCAATGTGGAAATATACACCCATTTATTTCATGACTTCTATATTACGAATGGTCTATATGAGATGACTATGGGTATCTGATGTGATTTGATTGCTATATAAGGTGGGATCCGGATCTCCGGGTGCAGCGTGTTCCCCTTGGGGCGCCCGGGGGTGGAGACCCACTAACAAAGGTTTTTCGGTAATACTTTTAATGAAACGTTTACATTGTATATCGCCAAGTAATCTTGGAGATTCTATTTTTGGCAAATTGTATTGTTGAACTTGACTGTTCTATTCGCTGCTTTGTTGTTCAGTGTATATTATATTTGTATGCATATAATTATTTTTCAATAAAAATCTATTGGATGAAAGAACTATATTTTTGATGTTCTATTGATTGCAGTTTGATCTAACTGGATACATTCACCTTTACAAGTTTTCCTCATATTACATTCTGTTTCACTCATGAATAAACATCCTTTAATAAACAACATAAACTGACTTTATATTCTGTTCTATATATTTTTTTATTTAGATTTTTAATTCAGATTTTTTAGCATTGGTACATTCCATTAACAGTGATTGCTTAAAACCCACATTACTATACATCCTAGTATATAGAGATTATATACCAATATCACTTTCCAATATGGTCCTAAGACTTTTCGAAAAAGCAATTGTTTGTTGGCATCCCTGATCTCATCAATTTTTATCAGGTAGGTCATACAGACAAAAATCATGCAATTAAAGTATCATCCATCATTTCAAGCTGTGCTTTATCCCTGAAGTATGTTTTGTCAGATGCTAAATAAAATAACACTAAATAAAATTGTTTTTAAAAAATGTTTTGCTACAGTTTTTCGGTATAGTTCAGCTACAAAGAAAGAGTAGCTCTCTTGGAAAAATATTTATTGAAGTTAATTATTTAGCACCAACAGGTTTTCAGTGCTTTACATATTATACATTCACATCAGCTCGTGCACTCAAGGAGCTTACAAACTCTGGTTCATTCCCCTACTGTACATACTGTACATATACACTAGGGCCAATTTAGAAAGAAGCCAATTAAACACATGATAAGAAAATCAGAAGTAATATTTCATTTGACTAACAATCTGCTGATTTTCGGATCATTAGAATGGTGCTTTCGACAGCCGATTTTGGATGTGCAGACTACAAAAATTTTGTACGTGAACTTGTATAATTAGTATGGTTTTCACATGAAAAAAGCTATTTTCACATGTAAGCATTTTGTTTTTTGATGTGGTGTTTAGAAAGAAAATTACTAGTTCATAAAGTTTGGGACCCACAACAAAAAGTTTGGAATAGATGTCCAGTAGAGGTAGGGATTCGGTCAACAGTCAGTGAATTGAAACATGCTAGGGACAAATATAGATTTATACTGACATAAAAGGTGTTTTTCTTTCAATAGTTTTTTAGTAAATTTTTCATGAAAAAGAACAAAGTATAAAAAAAGCATTGATACCTTCTATTATACAGTAGACTTTGAACATCGAATAGCTTATTCAGATATACTGACAATATTTAGATTATATATACCTTCAAACATTGAATGTTATATTGCAGTAATGGAGGCTCACTGTCGTTCCATAGTACATTTCTGGTATATAGTATATATATAGCGCTATCCAAAAAGTATATAATATGCAAATAAATTTGCAACAGCAACTAACTCTGCGAGACACACAGCAAAAATCAATAATAAAAATCTAAAATTGCACTAAAGATTGTGACAGATAAAGGAAACAGCGCTAATGCAAGCAGAAAGTTCATACAGTGATGTAAAAAACAATCCCACGGGGCACTGCTAATCTCCAAAGTGAAGTGTGAGTTCCAAAGGCAAAACCTCCACCCAGTAAATTTGTCGCTTACCAGCTCCTTAGACCTCATATTAGAGAAGGTCTATGTCAGTTGTGGCTATTTTCCCAGCCAAGGCCTTTAATCCTCCAATAAAATCTAGTTGTTGATCACCCTCCGCTCGTGGAAGGACTCCATCAGATGATAGTCCCAAGAAAAAGTTAAGGCTTCCGTAGTATAAAATCTCCAACCCAAGATTTATTTTAAAATAGTAACACTTACAGGAAAAGTTAAACATATATAAATGAGCCAGCAGGCTCAAAAGGGGCAGCCCTCTGGGACCTGCGCAAACACAGTGATGTCGCTCCCTCCTATGCGTTTCGTCACAAAACGAAGTCATCCCGGGGTATATTTCTGTCTATCAATGTTTATTGATTAAGGTTTAGTAATATAAACAAATACAAAATATAATTGCAGCATACATGAGCGATTGCTCATGGTAAAAGAACAACAGAAACCAATGAAAAAAAAAACCTGCAGCGTAATTATGGGATAGTGGGTGAATGAGATAATAACTTCCAAAGATAATTAATATCAAGAAAAGACATTGGTAGAGTGACATGCTGGGTTTAGTGACCTGATTAGGAATATCGGAGCTACAGTTGAGCACTATTATCATAACTTATGCAGTAGGGGAGCCAAGAACAGTGACAGGAGGAGTGTATGGGATAACAAGCGGAAACTCATATATTTATGTTTGAGAACACTGGGGTCTGCTGTCAATGTACCTCCTGCCTCTATTCATGGTTTCCCTAAGAACTAAGACCAAGAGTTAATTCAGATAAGGGTCCGTACCCAGCATGACCTGTATGTGTAGTACTTTTACTAATGCACATTAATTAGATAGTCAACAATAGTGCGTGATACTGGTGGACGTGAGAGGGTAGATAACTTTGAAAGTAAGGGCATCACTCCTGGTTGGAACTTTGCCCAGCATAGCTAGGGGGAATTAGGTTGACACTCAATGAGTGTGTTTCCTAGTGTGTGTTGTGCACCCACTCTTAATGGGGTATCCAGTACCCAAAACAAAAGCCCTAAGGATACAAGTCAAATAAAGAAAAAAATGAAAAAAGGAAGGAGAGCAGGAGAAAAGTCAGAGGAAAAAAGTCAAAGATGTCCTGACAGAACTCTGAAACAAGCTTAAAAACTCTACAAAGGATTCGAAGGAATGCGTATATAGTTGACCCATGGTTTCAAAGTGGCTTTGAACTTCCTTAATATTTCCTGTAGTATGCAAACCATCCACTCCTAGGCCATTATCCACAATATTTTCTTTTTCGTCATGACTAAGGAGACAAAGGGTCGCTCTAGCTATCATCAGTTTTGCCCCTAGAAATATGAAGTGTATCAGTCACTTTACATTCTTAGATAACTTTTCTATAGGGAAATTTAATAAAGCTATGTGAGGGGATTTGGTAACTTGGATACCTGTAACTTTTCTCACCATAGATAATATTTTGTTCCAGAAGCTTCTTATCTTGAGGCATTCCCACAAGATATGGAGCATGCAGACTATGTGAGAGCAGTCTAAGAAACATCGGACCATTTTTATCAGACGAACCGATCGTGTGTACAGGGCATAGGAGTCAGGGGATCTTGGGGTGATTCCACTGTGTTGTGCCCCAGCTCCGTCTGCACATGAGGCAGTGATGCAGCCGCCATCTTGGATTTGCAGGTCAGATCCCCGGCCATCGTGATCTGTGCTTTCAGGGCCCGGCGGACAGGCCCCAATGACATAGAGCATGGGATCCTCCAGCTGTTGCGGAACTACAAGTCCCATGAGACATTGCAAGACTGACAGTTAAAAGCATGACTCCCAAAGGCAAAGGCATGATGGGACTTGTAGTTCTGGAACAGATTGAGCACCCATGACAGAGTCATTGATGCCAGTGTTCCCCTGATCCCAGGAGTAGCTGGTGAGGGCCGATGTGTGTGCTGGTCGTTGGATGGGGCACGAGATGATCGGAGCAGTGCAAGGATCCAGGTCTATGCGCCCATTTTAGGAGCATTACGCATGCGCACTCCATAAAGTTGTTTTTCTTATGCATTTTTAGTTGTGTACAATACATTTCTAAACTTCAGCAACCATCAATGGTAAAAAAAAAAAAAAAAAAACTCCTGTCCTTCACTTTATCAGTTAACACTACAGCTAGCTGTATAATTTTGTAAAGATCACTTTCATTGTGGGTTTTGTAGGATTTTGCATTTACATCAATTTCAAACACTTTTGGCATTATTAGTTTTAAGAATTGGAAACTAAAATAAAAGAACAGTTGTTTGATATCAGTAGGATCCTAACCATTTTTAACCTGAGCCAGAAATGTAAATTGTAACTTTTCCCATTCATCTATTTCCGGCCAAGCAGAGCTGGCACTTCATAAAACCTGTGCTACACAACATTGAACAGATGGACTATCCTAATTTATGCCAACTTTATTGTGATTTTTTGTGTTGGAAAATTACAAGGATTTAGAATAAGTATTTCTGTAAACAAAAAAACAGTATGTGTAATGGATGAAATCAGATACATTTCAGACACAATTTGTTATCTAGCAAGACTAAATAGAATGAATTGCTCAAGCATTCTTAATGTGCTTCTTTTCCAGAGATCCTTTTCCTGGAGAATAAAGTGAAGTTAATGATTAGCATTTATACCTATATGTAAGGTGTTTTGGTCTGATTTGTTTTCATTACATAAAACCGTAACTTGTTGCAGCTAGGGATTAGCTTCAGGCTGTCCATGAGTTCGACCCAAACTCCAACTATTTGCGTTTTGGAAAAATGGCAAACAAATTTAATCACTCGCTGCCAGAGCAGCCATTCCCAGCCAACCACTTTCAGGCTTTTGAAATCAGAATAGGGGGTTTAGAAAGTCCAATCATTGAGTTTTTTTGGCGTCAGTATTCCAAAGAATGTTTTGCTCAGTTTGTATTGGGACAGATATGGAATACTTAGGGAAAGCTCACAGACGACAGGGAAAGTTAGGCATTGATGCCAGTGCTTATTGCTGAAATAGCAATTATCTAATTTTAAATGCAGCCACAGGCACACAGTGTGTGGTACAGTTATCTATCAGATTAGGAAACATTATCAAAGTTCTAAAAGTGACAATTATGCCCTGTACACACGATCGGTTCGTCTGATGAAAACTGACCAATGGATTTTTTCATCAGATATCCGATGAAGCTGACTTTCATCAGTCTTGCCTACACACCATCGGTAAAAAATCCGATTGTGTCTAACGCGGTGACGTAAAACACAAAGACGTGCTGAGAAAAAATAAAAATTAAGTTCAATGCTTCCCAGCATGCGTCGACTTGATTCTGAGCATGCATGGATTTTTGACCGATGGATTTACCCACAGACGATCATTTTTTTCTATCGGTTTTTTAACCATAAGAAAAAATTAAAACAGGTTTTATATTTTTTCACCGATGGGAAGAAAAAACGATGGGGCCCACACACGATCGGTTCGTCCAATGAAAACGGTCCATCGGTCTGCAACAGAATAGGCATAGAGAGCAGAAGAGCTGGAGCCGCTTCTTCCGCTTGTGGTAGCCTCGAGCACTGTGGTGGTAGCCTTGGCATGCGCTATTGCGGCCTCGATTGGCCCTTGTGCCTTTAGAACAGTCCCAGAGTGTGGTGGATGTCCACCTAGAAAGGGGAAAGAGCAGGGAGAGGCCAGGCAGTGCGGCTGGTGCACAGCAAGTGCGCAGAAAGCAGTCTAAAAGGCAGATAGCTGACAGTTGACAGTGCCAGAGATAAGGGGTGAAAAGGAGATCACATGCGTGGTGATCAGCTGGGAGTGTGTGCAGGCTAGACATGTGCGGTTCGTTTAGTTCCGAATTAAAATTCGGACAAATTTATTATTTTTATGAATTAGAATAGTCCTGAATTTGAACGAATCCGAAAAAACAAAACTTGAATTCGGACGAAATTCGAATTTGAATAGTTTTCTAATCGTTTTTGAATAGTTTTTGAATTTGAAAAAGTTTCAAACTCGAATAGTTTTCAAATTCGAAAACTTTTCCAATTTGAATATTTTTCCAATTTTCCAAAGAGAATTATTTTCTATTCTATTTTATTCTTTTTGGAAACTTTTCGAATTCGCACGTGAGTTGCCAGCGGCCGGAGCATCGGCAAATTAAAATGTACGTACAGGTACGTCCCTTTGCGCAGCCGTGCCATTCTGCAGACGTAATTGTACATGCGGTGGTCGGCAAGTGGTTAAAGCATCACCTGTGGACATTTTTGGCCACTGTAGTTTGCTGCAGTTTCACAGTTGATCTCAGTTTTAGTAATTTACAAGTTTGGTATCAATTTACTCAACGAAAATCTCATATTTAATATTTTAAGCAAAAAAACGCTAATTATATTGTTATGTGTGCACTAAAACTACCATTGATGCGTTTTCTTCTGAAAATATGCATTTGATAAACAGTTGCGCTGATATTGTGTGACATAAAAAAGAAAATAGATAATGTTTTGGGGTTTTAAATTTTCATTTAAAGACACACAAAAAAATATATAATAACAAAATAAAATAACAAAAAAAATACTGTTAGCAGTATTAGTAGTAGGTAAAATGGGTGGGTCTGACCAGTGTTTCGTTCAGCTGTGAGAATGTTAACCTCTTAATCCTTCAGTAATAAAAAATTAAAAATATGAACACAAAAAAGGGCAGCTTTGCCTATATATGGAACAAGTGGCACAAGCCAACTTGTGTGAATGAGACCAGATTTGGTTTTCCCTCTGCAACTACGGTTCTTCGGAGTGAAGCACTGTTGCACAGAAATGTGCTGTGAGTTACCACACACATATAAAAGTAGAAGGTCTTTATTATCATTGCATTGATAGCAGGGGCTGACTGACCATTGAGGCACTTGGGCACTGCCCGAGGGCCCCATGCCACTAGGGGGCCCCATGAGGGTTGCCAGGCTCAGTAAAACCAGGGACAGTATGTAAAAATCAGAGTTTTTTTTACATCTGTCCCTGATATGTCCGAAACCGACATGCTTTTGATGTGAAAATCCAGAGATTTTAGCTGCCCCGCCTCTGTACTGCCTTCTGGCTTGGTGGCCATCTGTAAGCCCGGGAGCCCCACAATCTTCTATTGCCCGGGGGCCCCATGAGTTGTCAGTCTGCCCCTGATTGATAATATAACAAAAATTCAATGATACCCCTAAAGATTTTGCTTTAGCAAGGCTGTGGCTGATGTGCTGAAGGCAGAGACTAGAAATGGTACAAAATGTTGGGAAGTAAAACACAATCCTTAGCCAACATGCCTTTCCTCAACAAAACCCCTTCACACGTAAAACTTTTTTAAATTGTTTGCTAGGCATAAGGTGCCAAGATGAGTTTTGAAGTCATAGCAAATTTTGATTGGTTTGCTTGTTTCTGTTGCCAAAGCTTAGCCCCATATATAATCAAATTTAGCTTTATTTCATCACAAAGTTATCTGAGATCGCTTAATTTAGGGTATATGCAAACATTTTCATTACACTATGGTATCATTATTTATAGCTATTTTCATAAGCCAAATTGTGTTTTAGGTTTATTAGTCTTTTAATACAATCATAAATTATCTTAGATATTGTCATTCATAACCTATTGATAGCTATGTACACTTAAAAGCAAAAGATTTTTTCCCTTTTACATTAGAGCCACATTTATGCATAATGCTTTAAAAACATTTTACTTTACGTAAAAAAAAAATCGCCACTGCAAAAGTAGTTTAAATAAAATATGATGTATGTCTGTGCTGACAAGCCAAAGTGTCTTTTATTTGGTATTTTCTCATAGCACTTAAATGAGGTCTGAGTTAGATGCATCCAAACACAATGACAACAAAATATTGCAGACAAGATTGAGGCAGCTATAAAAAATTATGGGCTGATTAAAAGGGCCATTAAAAATAATGATAGCCTCCATGAAAGTTTTCTTAATCAGCTGACCTTGATGCCGTTTTCTACCTGCTTTCTTCCAGTGGTTAAATGTGATCTTCACAATTCAGCACTACCCTTACAATGTGAGATTGGGATACAGACAAAAGCTTTTCCATCTTCCTCTTCACTTGTTTGGCTGGTGATCCACATGTAGCTCTCATTTATCATCCATCTGGACGGTACATTTTTGATTGTGCCAACAATTTACAGTCTTATTTTCTTGTTCCCAATGGAAACAATGAAATAAATCTAATGTGTGAGATTTAGATTGTGCTGAGAGAAATGGACATTAAACTGTACCAAGGGCCAGATTCACAGCGGAGATACGACGGAGTATCTCAGATACTCCGTCGTATCTCAGATACTCCGTCGTATCTCAGATACTCCGTCGTATCTCAGATACTCCGTCGTATCTCAGATACTCCGTCGTATCTCAGATACTCCGTCGTATCTCAGATACTCCGTCGTATCTCAGATACTCCGTCGTATCTCAGATACTCCGTCGTATCTCAGATACTCTGTCGTATCTCTCAGAGTATCTATGCGACTGATTCATAGAATCAGTTACGCATAGATATCCCTAAGATCCGACAGGTGTAATTGTTTTACACTGTCGGATCTTAGGATGCAGTACCGCGGCCGCCGCTGGGGGGAGTTTGCGTCGTAAACCAGCGTCGGGTATGTAAATTAGGAGTTACGGCGATCCACGACGGATTTTTGCGTTCGCTACGTCGCCGCTAGTCTAGTTTCCCGTCACAAAGTTAGTCGTCATTTTTGGTGCCTTAACTTTACAAAGCAAACGTATTGCTGTATAAAGTATGGCCGTCGTTCCCGCGTTGAAATTAAAAAATTCACGTCGTTTGCGTAAGCCGTCCGGGAATACGGAATTACGCTACGCGCGTCGCCGTTCAAAAAAATGACATCACTTCGCACAAAGCACGGCGGGAGTTACGAAACGGAGCATGCGCAGTAGGTCTGGGGCGGGAGCGCGCCTAATTTAAATGGCACACGCCCATTTAAATTACGCGGTCTTACGCCGGAGGCCGCCGGCGTAGTTTTCATCGCAAGTGCTTTGTGAATCAGGCACTTGCGATGAAAACTTGCGGCGGTGTAACGTATCTACGATACGCTACGCCGCCGCACTTCTACCTGAATCTGGTCCCAAGTTCCTAAGCCATGCAGGTGTGGCAAGGGGTTTTTACATTGTGTATTTATGTAGGTGATGCTGTCTGTTATGAAATGCCTTTAGGACAATGTGTAGCATGATGCTATGTGAACTATCTTGTAATTCACAGCCCTATAAATTGTCTGTAAATTAAGCAATGTCTGTATGCAACAAATTTACAAAAAAAAACATAAAACAAAAATATAAAATTTAACACCTATAAATTTATTAGATACTGATCTAACTTAAGAAATAATGACTATAAATTATCTAAAAACAGTTACACATTGATATTATTTTAAAAAAAAATACTTAGTGAAAACCAATAACAAATAAACAATCTCCACATACAGTAATGCAGTGGTGCCCAACCAGTGGCCCACGGAGCCCTTTGATGTGGCCCGCGACCTCCTGCTCTGGGATGGAATAGAATAGAATACTGTTATTAAAGGTCCGTTTATTACTAAAATCAGTTTATATATAGGCAATGGCATATGTTTTCTGCAGTGGTCACTGGGCTGCTTTGAAACTGATCCACAGGTGCAGAGCAGTTTACCTGCGGGTTACCTGCACTGAGCCATAGACTTCGCTTATTACCTGCGAGTTTGGTGAGCTTTCTGAAAGTGCACCACACCTGCAGAATCCAATAGAAGTCTATTGCAAAGTGCAGGAAAGCCAAAGGTACACTGCATTGCACCCGCGGTGCAGGTAAACCGCAGCGCATCAGTGTGAAAGCAGCCATCGGCCCCTTTCACACGGCCAGTCCTACCAATTGGACCCTCCATTCACCTCTAAGTAGTGGAGAACATAAACCGATTTGTGTCCTACCTCCAATATGATCCGCTAAAAAAGTATAGTGGGCTGTGTCAGTGTCTGCTCTGCATATGCAGAGCAGACACAGACATGCCATCCACCTGCTCTGCTCATTGTGGCCCTGCGACCGATTACCAAGTTGCTTAAGTGGCCCTCGCTCTTCAAAAGGTTGGGCACCCCTGCAGTAATGCATTTATTTATTTTGTCAAAATTCAATAGAAAGGACCTGTCAATACTTCAGTACTCTAATCCTGTTTTCACAGTCATTTTACAATGTGTTAAACAAGGGAAAATTCAAATGGCTCTACTGTCCACTCCTTCATGTCCACTATTTGTAGAGCTGTACGATTCTACATAAAATGAGAATCACATTTTTTTTTGCTTAGATTAAAGATCACGATTATACAAAAAATGGGCTAACTTTACTGTTTCGTTTTTCTTTAATTCATTGAAGTATATTTTTTCCCCAAAAATTGGCCAATAATCGGGTCCAGGCCACACGTGATCTTTCCCGGCAATGACAGAACGGGGATCTGTCTGTGTAAACAAGGCATATCTCGGTTCTGACAGGAGTGATCACGCAGATCCTGTCTTTCTGCTATTCAGTAAGACGGATCTGTGGGTTGTCCCAGTGCGCACTTCCTCCCTAAAGTTAGAACACACAGTGAGGGAACACAGTCAACCCTTTGATCGCCCCTGATGTTAACCCCTTCCCCGCCATTGTCATTAGTACAGTAACAGTGCATATGTTTATCACTGCTTACTGTAGTAATGTCACTGGTTCCCAAAAAAGTGTTAAAAATGTTGGTTATGTGTCCGATCTGTCCACCGCAATGCTGCAGTCCCACTAAAAATCACTGATCGCCACCATTACTAGTAACAAAAAAATAATAATAAGAAAAATGCTATAAATATTTTGTAGATGTGATAACTTGCGCAAACCAATCAATATACGCTTATTGGGATTTTTTAGCAGAATACATATTGGCCTAAACTCATAAATTAATTTTTTATTTTTTATATATATTTTTGGGGGACATGTTTTATAGCAAAAAGTAAAACATATTTTTTTTCAAAATTGTTACTCTATCTTTATTTATAGCGCAAAAAATAAAAACCGCAGACATGATCAAATACCACTAAAAAAAAGCTTTATTTGTGGGGGAAAAATTACATCAATTTTGTTTTTGTACAACCTCACAAGTTAAAGCGATGAACGCAGTGCTGTATCACAAAAAATGGCCTGGTCATTAAGGGGGTAAATGCTTCCGGCTGAAGTGGTTAAGTGGTTAAACTGACCTCATTTACAGATTTAAATGTTTTACAGATTTAAATGTTACAATGTTTATAGTTATCTCCCAGCGCTAACAATGTTGTGAAAAACTTGGCAGGCTGCCTGTTTTGTTTTGTTTTTTTGACAGCTGAGCGAGCAGAGAACTCTCTGCACTTGTTACGTGAAGGAATTAGGGAAATGCTGCATAGAGATCGTGAGGGGGGTGAATTGAGATAGCAATTTTTTAACAATTAATCGTACAACTCTAATCAGGGGAGGGCTGGCAGCCTTAGGCCTAGGGGGAAAGTCCAGTCAAGTGGCCCATAGAGCGTGGAAAAGTGATGGATCGAGGAAAACAGTCTAAGATTTTTCATGATCACAAGAGTCCGCACAGAGGCCCCACTTATATCAGAGTCCGCACAGAGGCCCCACTTACATCAGAGTCAGCACAGAGGCCCCCCTTACATCAGAGTCCGCACAGAGGCCCCACTTACATCAGAGTCCGCACAGAGGCCCCACTTACATCAGAGTCAGCAGAGAGGCCCCCCTTACATCAGAGTCCGCACAGAGGCCCCCCTTACATCAGAGTCTGCACAGAGGCCCCCCTTACATCAGAGTCCGCACAGAGGTCCCCCTTACATCAGAGTCCGCACAGAGGTCCCCCTTACATCAGAGTCCGCACAGAGGTCCCCCTTACATCAGAGTCCGCACAGAGGCCCCACCTTAAATCAGAGTCCGCACAGAGCCTTCCCTTACATAGAGTCCTTGTGTCTGTGCAGAGAGAGAAGGGGATGTCAGCACTGGTGTGCGCTGAGGCTGAGCTATATGTGAGACGAGACATAGCTCAGCTCTGCAGCCATCTACCTCGGAGCTGACACAGGCATGGCTGCACAGTGGGAGGTGAGCAGCGGCCGTGACCTGTGTTAACAGAGCTCCAGCAGGCATATTCCTGCTTTGCAAAAACAGCATTTGGTAGTGGCTGCTGGTGGCTGTGCATAGTGTCACCAGCCCGGGGGGAGATTTCCACCCTGCTCCCCCTGCCAGCCCTCCCCTGACTCTAATGCGCGTACACATGATCATTTTTCGGCATAAAAAAAAGTTGTTTTAAAAAAATGTCATTTAAAATGATCGTGTGTGGGCTTCACATCATTTTAGGGTTCTGAAAACGAAAAAAAAAAATTCCGAACATGCTGCATTTTTTAACGACGTTTTAAACTATGTTGTTTTTCGGGTCGTAAAAAATGATCGTGTGTGGGCTAAAACTACGTTGAAAACCCACACATGCTCAGAAGCAAGTTATGAGACGGGAGCGCTCGTTCTGGTAAAACTACCGTTCATAATGGAGTAAGCACATTCATCACGCTGTAACAGACAGAAAAGCGCGAATCGTCTTTTACTAACACGGAATCAGCTAAAGCAGCCCCAAGGGTGGCATCATCCGCATGGAACTTCACCTTTATAGTGCCGTCGTACGTGTTGTACGTCACCATGCTTTTCTAGAGCATTTTTTAAAAACTATGGTGTGTGGGCAACGTCGTTTTAATGATGAAGTTGGAAAAACTTTGTTTTTTCTACATGCCGAAAAACTTAGTTTTTTTTTCATGCCAAAAAATTATCGTGTGTACGCGGCATAATTCCGCGTACAGACGGTCATTTTTTGTGATGAAATAAAATGACATTTTTAAAAATGTCATTTAAAATGATCGTGTGTGGGCAAAATGTCATTTTATGTCTTCTGAAAAATGACAAAAAAAAAATTCGAACATGCTCGAATTTTTTATGTCATTTTTGAAAATGTCATTTTTTGTGTCATAAAAAATGATCGTGTGTGGGCAAAAATGACGTTTTAAACCCGCACATGCCCAGAAGCAAGTTTTGAGACAGGAGGTAAAACTACCATTCATAATGGAGTAAGCACATTCATCACGCTGTAACAGACAAAAAAGCACGAAACGTCTTTTACTAACAAGTAACCAGCTAAAAGCAGCCTCAAGGCGAATAGAACTTCCCCTTTAGAGTGCCGTCACTTTGTTCATCATTTTTCAAAACGATGGTGTGTATGCTACATCGTTTTTGAAAATGAAGTTTCAAAAATGTCGTTTTTTTTCATCACTTCAAACTTCATTTTTTTTCCATCGCAAAAAATGACCGTCTGTATGTGGCATAAGTGTTTGATTAGAGATTAAAGGCATATATATATTGTATACAACAGTAAATGTGGCTTTTATCAACCACCAGCCAGTGCACCTGAATCAATTACTGTCATTTAAAAAAAAAACAAGCACCAGGAAGATTCACCTGCAGTTAATGTTTGGTGAAAGTGACATATATTGCTTTAAAAATATGCCCCTTCTAAAAGTTATGGTATTATATTCCTTGTTATTTTTACTTCAGTCTATGTGAGTGTTATGACAACAGTAATTATGGCAACCCTATAAATTTAGAGCAGGTTATGGGGAAGTCGCAGACACCATGTTTACGGCCTCCAGCCACTGGGGGCGTACGAGCCGCATCACTGAGATGCCGATGCGCGTGCCTGGCGGCTGCGATGTCCGCTAGGCACCCACGACCGGTGGTTACACAGACAAGGACGTAGATCTGTGTGAGGAGACCGATGCTGTGTCCCTTGTATATAGGGACATAGATCGGTCACCTCCCCCAGTCAGTCCCCTCCCCCTACAGTTAGAACACTCACTAGGCTACATATTTAACCCCTTCCTTGCCCCTAGTGTTAACCCCTTCCCTGCCAGTCACATTTATACAGTAATTAGTGTATATGTACAGCACTGATCGCTGTATAAATGTGAATAGTGCCAAAAATGTGTCAAAAGTGTCCGATGTGTCCGCCATAATGTCGCAGTCCCAATAAAAATCGCAGATCGCCGCCATTACTAGTAAAAAAATAATAATAATTCTGTCCCCTTATTTGTAGGTGCTATAAGTTTTGCGCAAACCAGTCGCTTATTGCAATTATTTTTACCAAAAATATGTAGAAGAATACGTATCGGCCTAAACTGAGAAAAAAAAACTTTTTTTTAAAAAAAAATTGGGATATTTATTATAGCAACAAGTAAAAAATATTGATTTTTTTTTCAAATTTGTCGCTCTTTTTTTGTTTATAGCGCAAAAAATAAAAACCGCAGAGGTGATCAAATACCACCAAAAGAAAGCTCTATTTGTGGGGAAAAAAGGACTTACATTTTGTTTGGGAGCCACGACGCACGACTGCGCAATTGTCAGTTAAAGCGACGCAGTTTCCCGGAAGCTGAAATTTCACCTGAGCAGGAGGGGGGTACATGTATCCAGTAAGCAAGTGGTTAAACACTGCAGTTTAACTAAGATGTAAATAATGCATTTGGTAGTTATGTTGGCCAAACAGATATAGATTTATTTTATTCAGCCTATGGGTTGAATTGTTGAAACTCCTCCATCCATGCTAACACCCTACTGCTGCTGGTCATTCAACAATTTTCTGATACGCTCCTTTAACACCGATCAATTGAACAACTGACTTTTGTTAAATGGAGCAGTGCAGGCAAAGCTGTACATTGCTTAGATGTTGGCTGAACCAGCAGGAATGGGACACAATTCCAATAGTGTGTGGCAATCTTCAGACACAGATCTGATCAGGGCTGAGGTCAGCTGTCCTGCAATCTGCCAATCATCACTTTCTATCATCTTTCTGGATAGACCTTCTGATGTTTTTTTTTATTATTATTATTATTTTTTTTTAATTAACAGGAAACTTGCAAGTACTTGAACCTACAGTAGTTAAGTACCTTTATAAACTCGGATTGCTGTTAATATAAAGGTTGTATTTTCAGCATTTCAGTTCAACAAAATGACTGTGAAACGATTTGAATTTTATAAAAACACTGTTTATATTAAAACAAAAATAAGATAAATCCAAAATAATTTAAACACTTGACCATTACTTCATAGAATAATATCAAATAAAAATGCTAAATTGATTATTGACTATTCACATATTCCAAATTAATTTGCTAGCATTTATGTATGCTTTAGTTTCCATTTCAGTTAAAGTAATTTCAAAGACTTTTATTCTTTTTCCATGATTGCCTTTAAAAAGCTCTGCTTTTTGATGCAACCAAGTGTCTTAAATTTTACTTTGAAAAATAATTTAACTGAATTCCATTCCAAGTATCTCCAGAGGTTCGTGTTCAGTATACGATTAAATCACTTGGAAAAAAACTCATATCTTTATTCAAATCAGATTTATCCAAAATTCCAAAAACATAATTGCTTATATAAATCTGTGGCCACTGTTGAAGGATTTGGCAGCTGCCACCTTGAATACCAAAATGAAAACAAGAAAAGCTGTCAAACCCATTCACATCATTGAGCTATATGAGATCTTGCCTGTGTGATCAGAAAAGGAGCAGACAACCATAGCATGCCATTCTGTGCTGCAAAAAGGAGCACTCCAGGCAATAGTCCATAGAACCAGCATGATAACAGACAGGGAAGGACCAGATAAATGATACCAAACCCTTTACCTGACTTGTAGCAGAGGGACACCTGAATTTGCAATTGAAGTCTGAATACTGAGGGGAGAATAAGTGATGTAGGCAATGATTTTTGCAATTGTCCTGAATGCACTAGCATAGGGTCAAGGGTCACACCTGCAAACGCACCTCTGTTTCTGGGGGCCGGGGCGGCCTCCTTGTCACATTAAGCATCATGACTGGCCACAGTCCTACCACTTTGAAGCTTCTGCGGGAGGAAATATGTCTATGGATAAAAGGTGGGGGATGCCGTGTTAACAAGCAGGTGATTGATTATTAGGATGCAGGGCAGTCTGAGCAACCAATCAGCAGCTTGTACCACCCAGCACTCTGTTCAATCCTACTGTGCCTTTCACCCTCCGTACTGTATACAGTAAGATAGGAGGAGGCAATGAGGGGATGATGTGGGGTGGGGGAGCTGAAGTCTTCTTTTGGAGGAGGACGAGAACATTTATTGGAGGTGGGGCTGAGGAAGAGGGAGTGAGCTAAGAACATTCATTGGATATAAGCTGGGGATATTAATGGAGGGGGATGGGCTAAGGGCATTTGTTGGAGGGGGGCTGAATACATTAATGGAGGGGTTGGGCTAAAGACATTAATGGAGGTGGTGCTGAGGTCATTAATAGAGGGAGGGCTGAGGACAGTAATGGGGGGGGGGATCAGGATATTAATGAGGAGGGACATTAATGGAGGGGGCTGAGGATGGTAATCAGGGGGGTGATCAAGACATTAATGGGGGACTTAAGACATTAATGAGGGGGGACATTAATGAGGGGGGACATTAATGAGTGGGGCCATGTATGAGGGTAGTAATGGAGGTTTTAAGATAGTAATATGGGGGCAGGGGACAGTAATGTAATAATGTGATTGACTGTGATGTGAAGGGGGGACTGAGGATGCTGATGTAAGAACAGGATTGTGACATTAGGCTTGGTTCAGATCTGTGCACACGCATTTGCGCAGCACATTGCAGGTAGGGCAGCCCATTCATTTTAATGGACTATGTGGGCAGTGTTTTCCCTCGAGAAATGCAGGGAAAGAAGTCCAGACCATGTTTGGAATGTGATAATGTGCAATGTGCAATAATGTGCCATATGTGCTGATGTGTGACAGCTCAAGCCCATGCAGAGTCTGAGGGGCAGTCAGTCAGTCACTCTGTTGGAGGTCACTGATGTCACCTTATATAAGTGTCCTCACCCCCCCATTACATCAGTGAACCATTTTACTTTAGTGTATTCACTCTGCAGACTCTGGTGTAAAGGGGAACTTTGATGTAAGAAGTTGTCTGGTCACCAGAGCCCTTGCCCCACCTTAAAGTTCCCAGCATCCTTCTTAAATGGGAACTCTGATGTAAAGGGGTGTCATATATCAGATAAGACCAGAACTATGTGGACTGCAACAGAGAAAACCCAAACATAAACAGGTGAAAGTAAGTAAGTTTATTAAGGTAAATAAATGTGAAAACACCACCAATACAAACAGAGTGACCAAACCAAACAACCAAAACAGTGATGGCAAACAAACCAGCATATATATATAGCAAAGGGAGTTCCAGGATCGTGGTCAAGCCAGGCCAGGATCATAAACTGGAGATCAGCAGATGGGGGGCCAGGGGTAAACAGACAGGAACAATATGGAAGGAATCAGGCTGCAGAGCAAGGATCCAGGGATACAGGAACAGACACAACAGGTTCAGGAAACAGGATTCAGGGTTAAGGTACAGATTCAGATTCAGGTTCAGGTTCAGGTAAACAGGCTACAGGTCAGGGCACAAGAACAATACCAGGGTTAGGTGAGTGTGCACTTGCCCGGTATTTATACTATTACCTGCTAACAAGCTCAGGTAACGCCAGACTGCAGAAGGTAAAATCTGCACCACACTGCCAGGATCCATCCGCTGGTGGATGCCAGTACAGCGGCCCAAATATGACATAACACCAGCAGGGAGAAGTTCCCCTGACAGTTCCAAACTTCCAGGAGACACCTGCTGGTGGACCTCAGTACTGCACGCCAAATATCAAGCAGTGAGAACAAATTGCTAAAATAAAGCTAGGTTGGGACTTTGAGTGAGGCAATACCTATAATGTTTACCATAGTTGGTTCATTCAATCTAGCAGTGTGCTTCATCTAAAAGTTCCACAACTTAGTCTTTTCATTCAAATATCAGGCAGTGTCACCAGCAGATGGAACCTTCCCTAACAAGGGGGCTCTGGGAATACTGAAAACTCTGATATAAGGGGGGACTCTAATGTAAGGGAAGAAAGGGGCCCGCTGCAAAACATGTAAAAGGGTCCCACTGTGAGACCATAATAAAGGGCCCTGTGATGGGAGTAAAGAGTCCCTGGATCAATGGAAAGGAGCTTGGGTTAGGCCTTTCAGGTTTTTTGAACCAGGGCCCTGAAGGCGCAATTAACGCCTTTGCCTGAATGGCATATATGCCTGTACATTCAACCATTTACTTTTGAAACAATATCTTTCTTAGAAGTGACTTGTATTTAATTTTAATAACTGTTTAAACCAGTGCTAATAAATCAGTGTACCTCAGTCTCCAACATTGACAATGCAGCTTCCTGTGACCCTGTTATCCCGATCTTGTCTAACCACTCTCTGAACTCCATCTGCACCAACCCCAGCTTGTCCTTAACCTCCACTTATATCTGCTCCATTTGCTTATTTTCCACTGATTGACTCCTTGTACCCAAGCCACTCTCTTGCCTGCTTCTTTGTACCTGATCTGTCCTGCCAGTGTATGACCTCTCTTGCCTGACTCTGTTTCTTGACACATCCTGCTGTGCCTGCTGTTCCACAGTCTGCTACCAGTGCATGCCTCACCTGCCTGCTGTCACCAGTACCAGCTTGCTTCAGTCTGCCATTCACCAGCTGTCTTCCAGCCTGCCTGCTTCACTAAAGACTACTGATGTCCTCTCCTGATTGGTGTGGATACCTGCTCTGCTACTGGCAAGACCTACAGGCGCTCGTGCCACTCTGCACTCATGTGCCTTCTGTTCACACTACCAGGGGCCCCTAGTGAGAGGTGTAAGAGAGGCCTGCCTCATCATTTCAGGTTCATGATAGCCTATGTCATGTGCAGGAAAGACAAGGGGAGCTTAGAGAAACGAATGCATGGCTAAAGACCTAGTGTTAGGCCGAGTACTCACGACCAAACATGTTCGCTCGAAATGTCCGACGGGCTGTTTCCGGCGTACAAGGCTGTTTTTTCATTTGGCCCGCTGGCTTGTACACACCAGCGGACGATATTTCCCTGCGGACCTGAACGCGTGCACGTAATCCACGTTTGACGTCACTATAAAGGGAAAGGCCAAAGTCAATGGCGACGCCCTCTGTTCCGCTTTTGCTAGTTACGGCTTTGCTCGTGTTAGTGAAGGTTTGGTTAGAGCTGATTCGCGCTTCTCGGTCTCCAGGCTTTAGCAGGTAGTATTTTCTCGTTCAGTGCGTGTGCTTGTGGGTACGTAGTTGGCATTCGGGTACAGGCGTGCAGTTCGTTCTGCTTAGCAGATTCGTACTGTGCGTTCGTATCTGTGTGTCGTGCGTTCTTTGCAGGTACCGCTGGATTTGATTGTGCTTTCTGTTGGAGTGTGTTCTTGACTGACCAGCCGGCCGGTTTGAAGCCATGATGGAGCAGCAGCGTCAATTTTCGCGAGTTGGTGCTGTTTATGGGATGGCTGCTGGATATGTTCATTATTCCAGTACTTTGGCCAGAAACAGGGGGCGGAGGCGTTTCTGGACCAAGAATTGGTTGCGCCAGCGTGACCAGTTCTCACATATGCCTCTGCTTAGGGAACTCCAGGAGAATAATCCTAATGACTATAGGAATTTTCTCCGCATGACGGACCCCGTATTCAACAGTCTGCTGGAACTTCTGTCCCCCTATATCACGAGGCAGGACACTGTGATGCGCCAAGCCATCACGGCCGAGCAGAGGCTTATTGCCACGTTGCGGTACCTGGCGACTGGGAGGAGCCTGCAGGACCTCAAGTTCTCGACAGGCATCTCTCCGCAGGCGCTTGGGGTCATCATACCGGACACGTGTGCTGCCATCATTAAAGTTATGCACGAGGAGTATATGAAGGTAAGTTTCCTCATTTTAACCTCACAATGTGTCTTTAATAATGTGGCAAACTAACTTTTTATTTTATTTCCCAGATATGCTGTGTGTTTAACTAACGTTCCCTTTTCTCACTATGCATGTTGATATCAGCTTTTACATGTTCTTTTTATTTTGGCCTACCTGCATATTTTGATCTTACCCAATATTAACCTGTCCAGCATGCTATCTTCGGGCCAACCCCCACCATGCCACTTTTTTTTTTTTTTTTTTTTTTTCTAAAAACAGTTTAAACACCCCCCACCCCCCCTTCAAAGTGTTTTTGTCCCCATCAGAGGGCTGTGGAGTCTCTTATTAATTAAGTGGGCCTATCTATTTGTGCCCCGAAATTCTCCCTTCATAATTTGCAAATGCTATTTTAAAAATGTAAAGTTGCACAAGGATGCTTGTAGGATTATGTTTGCAATGTTTATGTGCCAAAGTACTAAATCTCTTTTTTTGTTTGTCCCCACAGCTACCCTCCACACCACAGGAATGGCAGTCTGTGGCTTCCCAATTTGCCGAGCGGTGGGATTTTCCTAACTGCGGTGGAGCAATAGATGGGAAACACGTCCGCATTGTGCCCCCACCCCACTCGGGGTCCTACTATTATAATTACAAGGGTTATCATAGTATCGTGTTGATGGCGGTGGTGTCGGCACAGTATGAGTTTCTATATGTGGACGTGGGGAAGAACGGCCGGATGTCAGATGGGGGAGTGTTCGCACGGACTGATTTCTATGATCGTCTCCAAACTGGTGGTCTGGCATTGCCACCAGATGAAGATAATGTGGAAGGACTTCCGTTTGTGTTCCTAGCGGACGAGGCTTTCGGCCTTGGACCTCACCTAATGCGGCCTTTTCCCCAGAGGACCCTCACCTCAGAGAGGAGTGTGTTCAATTTTCGGTTGTCCAGGGCTCGGAGGGTAGTCGAGAATGCCTTTGGGATCCTCAGCAACCGGTTCCGCCTGTTCCTGACATCGATACATTTGGCGGAATATAAATTGAACACCATTATATTTGCCTGCTGCATTTTGCACAATTTTCTACGCAGGCACTCCCAGACGTACCTAGCCTCCATGGGCTCTGAGGCAGGACTACCCTCAGAGAACATTCCTGGCCTGGACACTGGTCGCGCTGGCTTGGCCCCCCAATCTGCTCGTGAGGTACGCGACAAATATGTTGAGTACTTCATGGGTCGGGGGGCCATTGCTATGCCAGATCATATTTCTTTCTAATTCGGCCCCCAAAGAAAGGAATATTCTCACAACTAATAAATAATTAGACCATTGGACTTTATACAGTTGTTTGTCATTACTGCTTTTTCTCTATTTTTCTGTCTTCCAGGTTATCTCCAAAAATAGTGCACTTCTAGTGCCAGATTTACTTACTCAGATGTATTAACTAACCACATTTGCACATTATTCACTCATCTACTAACTGGGTATTCAGTCTAGAAATAAGAAGCCACTCATTTTTCTGCTTTTGATGTCTCATTTTTTTTTTTTTTTTTTAGTCATTTTTTAACAAGAAATGTGTATTTTTAGGCAGAAAACATTTCCTGCAAATTTTTGATACAAAATATTGGCTTTTAATTATTTATTTTTTTGTCTTTATTGACAGTGATTAGCAATAATAATGATCGAAACACAATGTAAGAATAATTTCACTGAAACTATACGCAAGAATTTTTGGGCTTGTCTCCTATATATCTATCTCTAGATATATATATATATATATATATATATATATATATATATATATATATATATATATATATATATATATATACACACTTCTAAACAGAATTTTTTTAGACTTTGGTTAAAAATTTAAGTTCTTATTTAGTTTGGTTTCCAATAACCCAGACTAATTTATGTAGACATTTTTTGGGTTATTTTTTATTTTCTAATTTTTTTTTGGGTATTTGTTTCGAAGACATTTATTTACATTTATAAATTTTTGTGTATTTTTTTTATACAAAAAATTTTTTGGCTTTGTATTTGTTTGTGTCTAATTTTTTCAACAAGATTTTAACACAACACAAAAATTTTTTGTTTTTTTACAAAAATTAGTTAACTTCTTTCTTTAGGTGAGATTTCTTGTTCGTTTTGTGATATGAAACTGGAAACATTTACAAACCAAAAAAGATCAACACCAAACAAAAATTTAAAAAAAGAACAGCAGTCAGTCATATGGATGGTGTGCTTTCACACTGGAACACGCCAACATTTCTAAATGCACACATTCAGTGAAAACTCGCCAAATGTCATTGGTTAAACAGACAAATGGCCACATGTGCTATCTGACATCATGGGTGATCAATGTCTGTGTTTTGTGGGAGCAAACCCTTCCTCTCAACTACTTGAGGATCGAGGAGGGGTTTGTACCCACAAAGCACAGACAATAGATAGTCTGTGATGGCAGATAGCACATATTGGCACACTGTGTGTGCATTTAGAAATTTTGGCGTATTATAAAGTACAAAAATTAAAAAGGGTTTTGTGGGCGGGGGATGGGCGGGGGATGGGCTTCTGTGGTTCAGTCTTTGACACGGCCCATCATGTCAATGATATTTTTGTAATTTTGTTCGATGACTAGCATCCTTTGTCGCATGTTCTCCATTTCCGTGCTACACTCTGAAATGACATTTCGCACATTCTGCTCCATGACTAGCATCCTTTCCCGCATAATGTCCATTTCCGTGCTGCACTCCATTAGTTGCTGTACAATTATAGAAGCACTTGCACGTGAAAAATGTGCTACTCCATCTTCATCCCCTAAAAAGAAACAAATTGGCATTCAAAATATGTAAATAATTTCCAGCCTATCTGCATATGTTTGGCCCTATTAATATAGGGGTGACACTGACCTGATGGCCTGATAATTTCCACATCCCCAATTTCTTCATCTTCTATCACTCCTCCTTCTTCCACCACCTCCCCATCATCTTCTATCACTCCTCCTTCTTCCACCACCTCCCCATCATCTTCGACTCCTCCTTCATCCATCAATCCACCTTCTTGCAATTCGCCAAATTGTTCTTCCGCCACTTGCCCTTCATCTGATATAAATTCTAAGTCCAAAATAACTTCTTCCTCCTCTCTTCCTTCCTCCTTTCTTCCTTCCTCTTCTCCTTCCACATCCTCTTCTCCTTCCACATCCTCTTCTCCTTCCACATCCTCTTCTCCTTCCACATCCTCTTCTCCTTCCACATCCTCCTCTCTTCCTTCCCCAGCCTCCTCCTGCTCAACATGTGGAGGTGTTTGATTTTCCGGGTGTCTGGCCCTCTCTGCCTCCTCCAATTGCTGGCGTCTTCTTTCCCCTATAAGAAATAATAAAAAACAAAAGGGATACTCATCAGCACACAGATATTGGATATCATAAATCGCACACATTGCATAGACGATACATTTATGATGATTTTTGGTTGTTTATTCTTTCAGCAATCCTCCATTTTTGGCGTAGTTCTAGGCCAAGCTCTGATCCTGCCCCTTTTTTGCTAAGAAGTGACACAAATGGATGTCCCCCCAAAACATTAATTCTCGTCGACCCTCCAAATAAATATACTTTGATTTTTGAGACACAGGTGCTTTGCATTTCCAGATGTTAAAACATCAGCTTTATTTGCATTTTGGAGAATGAATCTTGTTTGCCTGTCACATTCACTCAATTTAATTTCTGTGATTTTGCTATTCAACAATGTTGGAAAACCAAGTTTGGGGCCAGTCAGCCATGTCCAGGTGTGTTGTTCCTGGAGTAACGTCACATTTTTGCAAAACAATGTCATATTACGCGTGTTTACTATTTCACAAAATTTGTTTAAGGTTGTTATTTGACATAAACACAATACAGTATCTACACGTGTTCAAAAGTACAAGCAGGCCAAGGAGGCAGATGTGAAAAAATACATGTCAACACATTATTGCAGACATTCCCCCCCCCCTTAAATAATATGGACTTACTTTTACGCAGAATTTTGAGTATCTTCTTCATGTGATGTGGCTCCCTCAATTTTAAATCGGACCAACGCTTCCGTAGTTGCTCCTTTGACCTGGTGACACCAAACATTCTCCTCATTCTCCTTGCCACCTTGTCCATTATGTGTGACTTTCTACGGTTCGGTGTTTTGTAGGGCCCACATTCACCATCATAATCCTTCCTCCTCATGATGTAAACCAACTCCACCATTTCTTCGAACGCCATATTAGTGGCTTCATATCTTTTAGGCCTGGATCGGGATGGTCCTGCCTCTGTCCCTTCACTTGCGCCATGAGAGCTCCGTGCCCGCTCGTGTGACATCGCCATCTTTCCTTCCCACAGAGATTAGGGGCGTGGAAACGAGGAAATGTCCCGTCAGGGGCGGAGATGAGGGCGGGGATTCTTGCATATGCGGAGTGTCGCGAATGCCAACAACGTATTGACGTAGGTTACGCGGAGAATATTCGCGCGATTCCAGAACCTACACAGTTAACGCCATATTTACTTTTTCAATTGATTAGGGGCATGGCAAAGGTGACGAGGGCGGCGTTTCATACATACGCGGAGTGGATAAAAGGCGCTTGACGTGATTACGTAGGTTACGTGTTAATTCAGCGAGCGGAAGAAACGAGGATTGTGAGAGAGGCAGGTAAGAAATTTAAACATGGGATCAGCAGCGGGCTCTAAAATGTAGAGCAATGGGATGGGGGTTTGGTCTGTTGGTTGCACAGTTTTATTAAGCTATTATGTCTCTTGGATACCAGAATGTGATTTTCGTACCCAAATGCTTTTGTAGACATCACAAAATAGAGAGGTCAAAAATGCTGTGACTCATTATCAATTATGTAGGGTGTATTCAGATCAGGCCAAGTATTGTTCTGTGTTGGTTGGACAGAGGTCATTAGGAAGTTACTTTCATGTAATCAATGCTGAGGGGCAGGATATCTACACATGCAATAGTGCATTGATGAATGCTGTCATTTGTAATAATTGTGTATGGTTGTACATTTCTATTATTTCCTGCAATGTAACCAAAGGGGCGGCATGTATAAAAAAAATGTTTGCTAAAACCAACCAATGGGGCAGAGCTGGCCAGCATTTTCTAAACAAGAGACACCTTGGGCCTGATTTACCAAGCCTTTACTCCATGACTCATGGAGTAAAAGCAGGAGTAGCAGCCGTTTGGCCATTTACTAAAGAAATACGCTGCTAGTGCAGTGTATTTCCCTAGTTACTAATGTGCTCCGTGCGCCCAGGAGAGGGTGCATTGTGCACCAGTACAGACCTGGCGCACGGCACATTAAACTATAAATTGCGGGGGTTTGGGCGGGAGTTTATTAAGGGGGGAGGTGGGGGGATGCAGGGGAAGTGAAGTGACATGTGTTTTGAAGTGTTTGGCGGGCCGAATTGAAAGGGAAAGTGTTTTTTGAAAACAGATCCCCGTACGCTTGCACAGTGCGCCTGAACCTCGGGAGGTTCATTTGCATACTGGGCATGCGCAGAGAGAAAAGTCAGGGATTCCCGTGCGCCCTGTCAGTACGCCGTGAAAATCTTGGTAAATACCAAGCGGCGTACCCGTGAATGCGCTGCGTGACGCGGCGCACGGGAATCTCCGAGCTGTTTTCAGCCCTGAAGGGGAACTCGGCGCCAAATTTCAAACTTGAAATCGGCGCGGGTCCCCCTTTAGGGCTACATTAGGCTCTTAGGCTTGGTCCGGAACGTGAGGGGTTAAACCCGCGCCGATTCGGCGCGGGGGTCCCCCCCAGATCCAAACCAAGCCCTCATCCCAAGCATGCAGTCTGGCCCGGACAGGAATGGGGGAGGGGACGAGCGAGCGGCCCCCCCCCCTCCTGAGCCGTACCAGACCGCATGCCCTCAACATGGGGGAGTGTGTGCTGTGGGGGAGGGGGGCACTGCCCCCCCACCCCAAAGCACTCTTGCCCCCATGTCGATAGGGACAAGAGCCTCTTCCCGACAACCCTTGCCATTGGTTGTCGGGGTATGCGGGCGGGGCTAATCGGAATCTGTGAGCTCCCTTTAATAAGGGGGCCCCCAGATGCCGGCCCCCCACCCTATGTGAATGAGTATGGGGTACATCGTACCTCTACCCATTCACATGGGGGAAATGTAAAGTAAAAAAAAAACACCACACAGAATAAAATATTTTATTAATCTGCTCCGGAGCCCCCCCTTTCTTCTTTAGCTCTCTTAGAAGGGGGGGTTTCTTCTCTCCCGATCTTCCGCCGGGACCCTGGGCTTCGGTGATTTCTGCCGGGGGAGGGCGCCATCCCTCGGTCCTCTCCGGAGCCTTCCGCCGGATGCCCCCACCCCATTTAAGCTCTTTTTCATTAGGGAGGGGCATCCGGACTTCGGGGTCTTCTGCCGGGGGATGGCGCCTATCCCCCGGTCTTTCCGGTGCCTTCCGCCAGGGTTCCGGTCTTCCTGGTCTTCTGCCGGGGGTGCGCCAACTCCCCGGTCTTTTCTCTTCTGTCTTCTCTGCTCCCTCTTCTGCCTGGCTCCCCCGCGGAGCCAGGGCTTTCTTCCGTCTTCTTTATTCTCCCTTCCTTCTTCTGCCTGTCTCCTCCGCGGAGCACAGGGCTTGTCTCCGCTGTCTTCTCCCTTCTCTTCCATTGGATGTTGACACGACGAGGTCCGGCGCTGGAATGCCGTCTGAGCAGTGGGCATGGACTTATATAGGGCAATGCCACCATGTGACCTCAACCCATGTGACATCACATTCCCATCATGCCCAGGGAATGTGATGTCACATGGGTTGAGGTCACATGGTGGCATTACCCTATATAAGTCCATGCCCGCCGCTGACACGGCATGTCAGCGCGGAACCTCGTCGTGTCAACATCGAATGGAAGAGAAGGAAGAAGACAGCGGAGACAAGCCCTGGGCTCCCGGAGGAGACAGGCAGAAGAAGGAAGAGAGAAGAAAGAAGACGGAAGAAAGCCCTGGCTCCGCGGGGGAGCCAGGCAGAAGAGGGAGCAGAGAAGACAGAAGAGAAAAGACCGGGGAGTTGGCGCACCCCCGGCAGAAGACCAGGAAGACCGGAACCCTGGCGGAAGGCACCGGAAAGACCGGGGGATAGGCGCCATCCCCCGGCAGAAGACCCCGAAGTCCGGATGCCCCTCCCTAATGAAAAAGAGCTTAAATGGGGTGGGGGCATCCGGCGGAAGGCTCCGGAGAGGACCGAGGGATGGCGCCCTCCCCCGGCAGAAATCACCGAAGCCCAGGGTCCCGGCGGAAGATCGGGAGAGAAGAAACCCCCCCTTCTAAGAGAGCTAAAGAAGAAAGGGGGGGCTCCGGAGCAGATTAATAAAATATTTTATTCTGTGTGGTGTTTTTTTTTTACTTTACATTTCCCCCATGTGAATGGGTAGAGGTACGATGTACCCCATACTCATTCACATAGGGTGGGGGGCCGGAATCTGGGGACCCCTTTATTAAAGGGGTCTCTCAGATTCTGATAAGCTCTCCGCCCGCATACCCCGACAACCAACGGCCAGGGTTGTCGGGAAGAGGCTCTTGTCCCTATCGACATGGGGGCAAGACTGCTTTGGGGTGGGGGGGCAGTGCCCCCCTCCCCCACAGCACACACTCCCCCATGTTGAGGGCATGTGGTCTGGTATGGCTCAGGAGGGAGGGGGGCGCTCGCTCGTCCCCACCCCCATTCCTGTCTGACCAGACTGCGTGCCTGGGATAAGGGCTTGGTTTGGATCTTGGGGGGGACCCCACGCTATTTTTTTGGGCCCCGGTTTAACCCCTTATGTTCCAGACCAAGCCTAAGAGCCTGGTATGCACCTGGAGGGAACCCACCTTATTTTTTTTGGGGGGGTCTGGAGTTCCCCTTCATGAACAGCGATCTGTCATTTACACATGTCAGTCCCATCCCCCCCCCTACAGTTAGAACACACCCAGGGAACATATTTAACCCCTCCCTCGCACCTAGTGTTAACCCCTTCCCTGCCAGTGGCATTTTTTGAGTAAGCAATGCATTTTTTACAGCACTGATCGCTAGAAAAATGCCAATGGTTCCAAAAAAGTGTTCGATGTGTCCGCCATAATGTCGCAGTACCGATAAAAATCGCTGATCGCCCCAATAACTAGTTAAAACAACAAAAAAAAAAAATTTGTAGACGCTATACCTTTTGCAAAAACCAAACACTAAACGCTATTTGCGAATTTTTGGAACCAAAAAGATGTAGAATACGTATCGGCCTAAACTGAGGGGTTTTTTAGTTTTTTGAATATATATTTTTGGGGATATTTATTATAGCAAAAAGTAAAAATATTTTTTACATATGTGGGCGGGACTTACGCAAGTCCCGCCCACATATATAAACATCGTTCAAACCACACATGTGAGGTATTGACGCGTGCGTTAGAGCGAGAGCAATACTTTTACCACTAGACTTTCTTTGTAACTATAAACTGGTAACATGGAAAAAAAAATAAAAGGTCGCCTATGGGGATATTCACGGAATTCATTTTGGCCCCATTGCAGGAGTGTTTCCAATAGTAAAGCGTGACATGTAAGGTATCTATTTACTCAGTGTAACATCATCTTTCACATTATCCCCAAAAATTGGGCTCACTTTTGTGTTTTGTTAATTTTTAACCACTTGAGCCCGGACCATATTTCTGGTCAATGACCGGGCAAGTTTTTGTGATTCGGCGCGGCGTCGCTTTAACTGACAATTGCGCAGTCGTGCGACGTGGCTCCCAAACAAAATTGGCAACCTTTTTTTTCACACAAATAGATTATTAAATGTGCGTGTTTACTTCTGTCTTTAACACCTCCCCTTCAGGCTGGAAAGCATCAGATCAGGGGAAACAAAAAAAAAAAGCTCTCATTCCATTGCAGCTTGGTTCCTACATGTGTGATGAACTGAGCATGCTCAAACACTTAGAAAAAAAATATCCTTTCTTTTTAAAAGGTGAAAAACACTCATTGGATGCTCATAGAGCGTGGTTTGGGTTAATTGCAGGTGTGCCCAATTACAAGCTCACCCAAACTAGAGACTGCAATTTGGTCATGTGATTTCAATTGCTTCATTACTAGCACTGTTATAAAAAGCTTGGATCGATCAGTCCTCAGCTGCCCTCAGAAGGGGCAGGCTGGCAGAAATGCTGTTGCTAAACACAAATGTGGTTTGTTGCATGGGTTTTGTTTTATTTTGCCAATGGTTTTGGTTTATTTTTAAATAATGTTCACTTTGATGTATTTGTCTATGTGGCCTTATTTTATGAAAAATGTGTAAAGCTATGGTTAATTAGAATTTTGAAATGTATTTTTGTTTGTCTTTTTTTGCTTTCCTTGTTTTGTTGACCAATAAAAATTACTTTAAAATTGTTAAGTTTGTCTTTTGTTACTTTTTCATGCTACATATGTTGACAGCTGCAGCTGAACTAGGTTTGGGCCTAACAAATTATGTGTGATTTTTGTCTAAGCTTCTTTCCTGGTGTGTAATCATGAAATGTTTGCCATGTTTATTCTCCCTGACTTTAAAGACAAAAACTGGTAAGTATTTTATTTATTCTGCAGTGGTCCTCAGCCCTCAAGTACCCCCGACAGGACATGTTTTGGGGATTTCTCTTATCAAGAATTGCTGTCCAGACTATTTTAAAGCACATGTGCAAGATGAAGGAAAACCTGCAAACATGGCCTGTGGGGGGGGGGGGGTTTGCTATTGGTGGACAGGCTTGACGTGCTGATTTACAGCACTGTGCTTAAATCTAGCGCAAGGCAATCCTATTCAAATTGTGGGTGTTTGAGGGAAGCCAAGTGAGTGTTAGAACCCCTGCTTTGTGTTTTTTTATTTTTGTGTTGAGCTTTGTGTCCCTTTTCTTAAAATTGGCTTCACTTCCTGTCACACAGCTGAACAGGAAGTGAGGTTAAAACCCTACCAGTGTCATTTCTTGGGGACACCGGTCAATCTAACTAGTGTCCCCATTAAGCAAATTGCACTCCAGCACTGCTGTGTACACCCCAAATCATGGGTCTTCAAACTACGGCCCTCCAGTTGTTCAGGAACTACAATTCCCATCATGCCTAGTCATGTCTGTGAATGTCAGTGCATTACAAGGCCTCATGGGATGTGTAGTTCTACAACAGCTGGAGGGCCGTAGTTTGAGGATCCCTGCCCCAAATGATTATTTAGTTTGGGGTTTAGTAAAGGCAAAGCCACTCTGCAGTACAAGCATAGTTGCTGAAAATCAGACAGGAAGCACTGATGGTTTTAACATCCAATCCTGTAGAAGCAAAGTTGTTTTGTTTTCTTCCTTGCTTTGCACTTGTAGGAGTGGATTTGCCTTTAGTAAATGGACCCCAAAGTCCAAGATCCCTAATAATTTGGGGTGTACACAGCAAAATGCTAGAGTGCAATTTACATAATGGGAAACTATTTAGATTGATCTGTGTCCACAAGAAAATATATTAGTAAGGTTTTACCCTCACTTCCTGTTTGGCTATGTGACAGGAAGTGAATGAATTAGAAAGGGTGAAGACACCTCACAAATGTTGTCACTATCAGGGGTGCAGACATCCCCAAAAAAATGAGCAGATAATACTTATTTGCAAATTAATAATTTTTTAGTTAACATTGGGTGGGGTGCTCTAACACACACATTCCTACATATTAGCAACGCTCTATCCTGGCCTATTGGCATGGTTATATTTTCTTAGGGCTCTCAATAAAACTCTATGAAATTTGTGCTTAAACTAGAACCAGGGGCGGACTGACAACTCATGGGGCCCCCGGGCAATAGAAGATTATGGGGCCCCTCTGGCTTACAGATGACCACCACGCCAGGAGGTAGTGCAGAGGCGGGCAGCTAAAATCTTGGGATATTCACATTAAAAGCATGTCATTTTCGGACATATCAGGGACAGATCTAAAAAAAACACAGATTTTTACATACTGTCCCTGGTTTTACTGAGCCTGGCAACCCGGATGGGGCCCCCTAGTGGCATGGGGCCCTCGGGCAGTGCCCGAGTGACTCAATGGTCAGTCCGCCCCTGACAAGAACTATAATCAACAAGTTTTATTTTCTTTCATTTTGGATAGAGTGAGGGAGGGTTATAGGCCCTGTCAGTTTATTTTGTATTATCTGTGTCCAATTGGGGAGATTTGCCTTCACTTCCTGCCCCATAGCCAAACAGGAAGTGAGAGAAAAACTATGCAAATTAACCACTTCCCGCCCAGCCTATGGCCGATTTACGTCCGGGAAGTGGTTACACAATCCTGACAGGACGTCCTGCAGGATTTCATGCCGCACGCGCCTGTGGGGGCACGCAGCGTGGCGATCGGTGATGCGGGGTGTCAGTCTGACACCCTGCATCTCCGATCTCGGTAAAGAGTCTCTCACGGAGACGGAGACTCTTTACCACGTGATCAGCCGTGTCCAATCACGGCTGATCACGATGTAAACAGGAAGAGCCATCGATGGCTCTTCCTCACTCGCGTCTTACAGACGCGAGTATAGGAGAGCCGATCGGCGGCTCTCCTGACAGGGGGCGTTCGCGCTGATTGTTTATCAGCGCAGCCCCCCCTCGGATCACCACACTGGACCACCAGGGATGCCCACCCTGGACCACCAGGGTGTGCAAAAACAAAAAAAATATAGAACAAAAAAACAAAAAGCATTAAAAAATAAGAAAAAAGATGCCAATCAGTGCCCACAAATGGGCACTGACTGGGAAAATCAGTGCCACCCCACAGTGCCCATCCATGCACAGTGCCCACCTATCAGTGCCCACCTGTGCCACCCATAAGTATCCATCAGTGCCACCCATAAGTGCCGCCCATAAGTATCCATCAGTGCCACCCATAAGTGCCGCCCATCTGTGCCGCCCATGAGTGCCCATCAGTGCCGCCTATGAGTGCCCATCAGTGCCGCATAGCAGCGCCGCCAATCAATGCCACCTCATCTGTGCCGTCAGTACTACCTCATCGATGTCCATCAGTGCCATCTCATCGGGGCCCATCAGTGCCGCCATATCAGTGCCCGTAATTGAAAGAGAAAAACTTATTTACAAAAAAATTAACCTAAAAAAAGAAAAAGGTTTTTTTGTTTCAAAATTTGCAGTCTTTTTTTAGTTGTTGCACAAAAAAAAAACGCAGAGGTGATCAAATAACAACAAAAGAAAGCTCTATTTGTGGGGAAAAAAGGACGCCAATTTTGTTTGGGTACAGTGTTGTATGACCGCGCAATTGCCATTCAAAGTGCGACAGTGTTGAAAGCTGAAAATTGGCTTGGGCGGGAAGGTGCGTAAGTGCCTGGTATGGAAGTGGTTAAGGGAATCCAGTGCCCCCCCAGAACTAGTGTGTGGGTCCCCTGAAAATTACTGGGCGGGGTTATACAAAAACAGGGTGTGACCTTGACAGGAAGGGGTGGGTCATTTTTCTATTAGGAGGTGCAGATATGTAGTCAGGCCTAGGGCAGAACCAAACCTTAATATACTACTGCATATTAGGGCTTATTTAGACCGGAACCGATTTACAGCGTGTTTTTATATTGTGGGAGGAAACCCACGCAGGCACAGGGAGAACATGCAAACTCCATGCAGATGCTGTCACGGGCGGGATTCGAACCAACGACTCTTTTGCTGCTAGGTCAAAGTGCTATACACTACACCACTGTGGTGAACGAACATGATTGCAGCTGAAAGCATGAGATCTTTTTTTTTTTTTTTCAATACCATGCTTTCCAGCCTTATTGACCCCGCCTCTCTCCATAAAGAGGACCTGTCACACACTAGTCCTATTACAAGGGATGTTTACATTCCTTGTAATAGGAAGAAAACTGATCATTTTTTTTTTATTTTTTTATTTCAGTGTAAAACATTATAAAACTAAATAAAAATAAATAAGAAAACCCCCAAAAAATTTTTTAAAGCGCCCCGTCGCGACGAGCTCGCGCACAGAAGCAAACGCATACGCGAGTAGCGCCCGCATATGAAAACAGTATTCAAACCACACAAGTGAGGTATCGCCGCGATCGTTAGAGTGAGAGCAATAATTCTAGCCCTAGACCTACTCTGCAACTCAAAAAATGCAACCTGTAGAATTTTTTAAACGTCGCCTATCGAGTTTTTTAAAGGGTAAAAGTTTGACGCCATGCCACGAGCGGGCGCAATTTTTAAGCGTGACATGTTGGGTATCATTTTACTCGGCGTAACATTATCTTTCACAATATAGAAAAAAATTGGGCAAAATGTATTGTTGTCTTATTTTTTAATTCAAAAAAGTGATTTTTATCCAAAAAAAGTGCGCTTGTAAGACCGCTGCGCAAATACGGTGTGACAAAAAGTATTGCAATGACTGCCATTTTATTCCCTAGGATGTCTGCTAAAAAAAAATATATAATGTTTGGGGGTTCTGATTAATTTTCTAGCCAAAAAATTGTGATTTTCACATGAAGGAGAGAAGTGCCAGAATTAACCCGGTGGGCAAGTGGTTAAAGTACTCATGGCTATAAAGAATAGAGTCATTGCTCATTAAAAAAAAAAAAAAAAAAAGGGGGTCCCTCCAAATTAAATTACCAGGCCCTTCAGGTCTGGAATGGATATTAAGGGGAACCCCGCCGTAAAAACCCCCAAAAAAAAAGACGTGCGGTTCCCGGCAAATATCCATTCCAGACCCTTCAGGTCTGGTGTGGATTTTAAGGGGAACTCCACCCCAAATTGAAAAAAAAAATGGCGTGGAGTCCCCCTAAAAATCCACACCAGACCCTTATCCGAGCACGTTGACCTGGCCGGCCGCAGAAAAGAGGGGGGGACAGAGTGCGGCCCCCCCCCCTCTCCTGAACCGCACCAGGCCACATGCCCTCAACATGGGGAGGATGTCCCCATGTTGATGGGGACAAGGGTCTCATCCCCACAACCCTTGCCCGGTGGTTGTGGGGGTATGCGGGCGGGAGGTTTATCAGAATCTGGAAGACCCCTTTAACAAAGGGGACCCCCAGATCCTGACCCCCCCCCTGTGTGAAATGGTAATGGGGTACATTGTACCTCTACCATTTCACCCCAAAAAAAATGTCAAAGTGATAAAAATGACAGTAGCCGGTTTTTGACAAATCTTTTAATAAAGTCTTCTTTTCTTCTTTCCTTCGGGGTTCTTCCGCTGCTTCTATCTTCTCGTCCACATCTTGCCCGACGTCTTCTTCTATCTTCTCCGTCCGTCCTTCCGCCTTCTGGTCCCGCATCTTGCCCGTTGTCTTCTCCGTCCGCCTCCTCGTCCGCATCTTGGGTCTTCTGCGGTCTTCTTCTCGGTCCGCCACCTTCTCGTCCCCTGCGTTTGAATTGTAATTGGCCGCCGTTTTCCCGCTCCTGGGACCCGCCCCCCTCTGACGCCACAAGTAAACTCCTTAGAAGGTCATGTGCGTCAGAGGGGGGCGGGGTCACATGAGTGTGACACGGCGGGAACTTCTTCTCCGGGCGGCGCGATTGAAATTGAATTCCCCCGCTGTGTGACGCTCTGCGACCCCGCCCCCCTCTGACGCACATGACCTTCTAAGGAGTTTACTTGTGGCGTCAGAGGGGGGCGGGTCCCAGGAGCGGGAAAACGGCGGCCAATTACAATTCAAACGCAGGGGACGAGAAGGTGGCGGACCGAGAAGAAGACCGCAGAAGACCCAAGATGCGGACGAGGAGGCGGACGGAGAAGACAACGGGCAAGATGCGGGACCAGAAGGCGGAAGGACGGACGGAGAAGATAGAAGAAGACGTCGGGCAAGATGTGGACGAGAAGATAGAAGCAGCGGAAGAACCCCGAAGGAAAGAAGAAAAGAAGACTTTATTAAAAGATTTGTCAAAAACCGGCTACTGTCATTTTTATCACTTTGACATTTTTTTTGGGGTGAAATGGTAGAGGTACAATGTACCCCATTACCATTTCACACAGGGGGGGGGGTCAGGATCTGGGGGTCCCCTTTGTTAAAGGGGTCTTCCAGATTCTGATAAACCTCCCGCCCGCATACCCCCACAACCACCGGGCAAGGGTTGTGGGGATGAGACCCTTGTCCCCATCAACATGGGGACATCCTCCCCATGTTGAGGGCATGTGGCCTGGTGCGGTTCAGGAGAGGGGGGGGGCCGCACTCTGTCCCCCCCTCTTTTCTGCGGCCGGCCAGGTCAACGTGCTCGGATAAGGGTCTGGTGTGGATTTTTAGGGGGACTCCACGCCATTTTTTTTTTCAATTTGGGGTGGAGTTCCCCTTAAAATCCACACCAGACCTGAAGGGTCTGGAATGGATATTTGCCGGGAACCGCACGTCTTTTTTTTTTTTGGTTTTTACGGCGGGGTTCCCCTTAATATCCATTCCAGACCTGAAGGGCCTGGTAATTTAATTTGGGGGAACCCCTACACATTTTTTTGTTTGTTTTATGAATGAATCCCTTTAGAATTGTCAGAGCCGACAATTCATTATAGCCGCGTGTGAATTTTTAAATGACTTTTTTCCTTCAGAATGTCACTTTGTGCAGGGGGAGTTCTAAGTGCGGGAAAAATGCGCTATTTCACATGCTGACATTACACCCCCCCTAGGTACGAAATTTAAAGGAATATTTCACTTTTATTGTTTCACTTTAAGAATTATTAATTTCACTGCTCCCGAAAAAACGGCCGTTTTAAAAAATAAAAAAAGCATTGATACATGTTCCCTGGGACAGGACTGAGGTCCCCAAACACTTTTTAGGACAAAACTTGCAGATTAGCCTTTAAAATGAACACTTTTGATTTCTCCCATAGACTTCTATAGGGAGTTCGGCGCGGCTTTACATATTAGTTTCAATGCGCCGGCTGCTACGCTGGTTCATGCGCCTGATTAAGCCTCCACCCGGAGTACTAATTAATGCATGAACCAGCGCAGCGCACATAGCTTAGTAAATCAGGCCCTGTGTTTGTATTTCTATATAGGTACTACTTTTTAACCAACATATTCTATCAATGTAAATGCTGAGGCTTTTTTTAATTGTGTTTTTGGTTTCTTTTTATTTTTTCAATCTAGAATAAAAAAAAGTAAATCATAACTTCACAATGGATCTCCTGCAGACCCAAGACATTATCCAGCATTTGCTGGATAAATTTAGGGAAATGCCCATCCTGTGGGATTCAAAGCAGGACCATTATCATAACAAGGACATACGAGCGGCAGCACTTGAACAGCTAGCAGCATACATGAGGACATGGGTGCCAGAATGCAGTGCCAACATGGTGAAGGATAAACTTGCCAACCTCAGGGGCACATATAGGAGAGCGTACAAAGCTCACCAAAAGCAGCTAAGATCTGGAGCAGCAGCAAGACCACCAAAGGAACCCAAGCTGTGGTATTACAGCCAGATGTCATTTTTGCGGGATCAACTGGAAGGCAGGGCATCAATGTCAAGTCTGAATCCCAACCTTTCCTCCACGCTACCTCCCAGCGGGACTTCCCCAGATCACCACAGCCCTGCAGAGTCAGATGAAGAGGGCCTGGCTGACAGAGAGGCAGATCTACGCCTCTACGATGATGAGGTATAGTAGTTTCATAACTAGTTATGTAATAATATTAATTATTGTTTGATTCTTGACTTGATATTGGTTAATAAAATACAAGCTGGGAAGGAAAAATCTAAAATCGTGGGCAAACAAATAGGTGTCAGGGATGACAACTGCAGGGGTCAGAGGGTGAGTCTGTTTTCAAGTTTAAATTCAAGGCAAAAAATAAGATTCAAGCATGAAAATGTGAGTGAGTATATTCCTAAATATATTACAACATGTCCCTTTTTTTTACACAGGAAGAAGAGACCAGCCAGGAGGTGGCAGATCCTCTCCTCACTGTCAGCCAGGACGAAGGGGTCAGTGGCAGCCAGGAGGAGGCCGGGCCCAGTGGCGTTCAGCAGCTCCCCAGGACAAGCACCACCAGCCAGGCTCCTCCCCTTTATATTAGGCCACCAGGCCGTAAGAAGAAATTGGGGGCAGTGGAGGAAGCCAGCCTCAAAATGATTCAGGAGGCGAGTGCCATCATGAGGGCCCCCCTCAACCCCACTGAGGCCTACAGTGCCTCCGTGGCACATGACCTCAATAAAGGCACGGAGGAGCAGAGGCAATTGGCCAAGGGCATCATCAACCAGGCCCTTTGGTGGATGCAGAGGGAGCTGCTGACCCCAGACACTGGGCTATGTGACCCGGCCCGGCTTGCTGAACATCATACTCCTGCTGCCACATCATCCCCACCTGCAAGGGCCCAGGGAAGACCCGCTGGAAGGCAGCCTGGAAGGAAGGTTGCAAGGAAGAGGAGACGTTGATGCCCTGCCTTCCATTTGATCCCCCACAAATGGCATCTTGTTTGGACTACCACAGCTTGGGTTCCTTTGGTTATGTGCTGCTGCTTCAGATTTTATTTTGTGTGCTTCCTGAGGTTGGCTAGTTTATCCTTCACCATGTTTCAAATGCAAGTTTGCATGTATTTTGCTAGCTGTTCAAGTGCTGCCATTCTGTTTTTGATCCTTTTTATAATTTGCTCAAATAAAAGCCTTTTTGTTGATTTGAAAAACGTGCCTATTGTTTGTAATACTGTGGGTATTATTTTAGGCATCAAACATTACAAACAAATAAAATGTTTAATCTAAAATATTCACTAACTCATGGGGGGGGGGGGGGGCATTTGGTGTGCCAACATGGTAGACAATTTAAACAACCTTCAAAATAATCCTGTTAAATATACAAACAAAAGCTAAATCAAAACTATTTCCTATTAAAATATTCTAAATGGTGACATAACTATAAACACCTAAAGAAAGTGGGAAAGATAACCATTAAACATTAAAAGCAAAAAATTTGAAATGTGGAGGACCACTAAAAATATGATACGTCGGGCCAATAAAAGTTTGCAAAAATCTTACTACATCACAGCTAACAAATGTCACTTTTCAGTATGGAACAACTCAGTTGAAATAACATGAGCTAAATAACTGATTAGTTATAGCAAGAGAAGAATGAATAAAACGACGGCATCAAGCGTTGGTTATTGTGTGTTTTGCTTCAGTGTTCTATTGCTAGAATTAATCTTTCTATTGACGAATGTGCCATATCCCAAACAAACGTGAGTTTTACCTGAACGAGCGCTCCCGTGGCCTCATTTAGTCTGAGCATGCGCGGGGTTTTTGTACGTTGGTTTTGTGTACTCACCACCAAACATGTACGTTCGGACAGGATTTGAGCGGACGGTTTTAAAACAAGTTTGGAAATAAATGTCTGCTGAAAAACGGCCCGGCGGGCAAATGTACGGTGAAATTCTGTACGCTCGTAACTACACACGACCAAACATGTATGCTGAAACTGGTCCGCGGGCCAGTTTCAGCAAACATGTTTGGTCGTGAGTATGGGGCCTAAGAAGGACGGGTTTGTGTTCCTAGAGCAGTGGGCTGACTTTTTATTGGGATGCAACCTATATGCTAAAGATGGGTTGTACCTACTGTAAATAAAAGGGTTCTGCTGTTCTGGAGACTAGGTTTATGGGAAGGCTGGAGGAGTATTTAAACTAGGTTTGAGGGGAGGGTGAATTTAAATATAATGAGGCACAGATCAGACAGGGCTCAAACCCTAATGGTTGGTGGGCTGGGGGAAGATAGAGGCTATAGCAGGTGATAGGAAAGTTCCCATGTTACAATTATTGGAATCTATAGTACTATTTGTACTAAAAAAAACGCAAGTGCAAAGTGCAACAATAAATTAAAGTGTTTGTTCACCAGTGCCAGAAGTCTGTCAAGCAAAATATGATAGTTGGAAGTTAGTTTTGGTGCTAAATGTTTTTTTTCTTTGTCTGAATTTCTCACTTCCTGTTCCTCCTCAGTAAGCTTGCCCCCATCATCCGAGCCGTTCTGGCAGGAGGTTAGTCAGCCAGAACAGCTTACTGAGGAGGAACAGGAAGTGAGAAATTCAGACAAAGAAAACAAAGAAAAAAAACATTTACAAGGGAAACTGAAGGAAAAGGTAAGTGAACCAACAATGCACTAGCTTAAAGGAACCTATTTAGAAAATAAAAAAATGAACCTTTACAACCCCTTTAAGTCTATGATCTACCAGAACACCCAGAACTTTCTCCACCATTGATTCTCCCAGTTGTACTCCTCTTAGTATGTATGATATGTGCATATTTTTAGCCCTCAAGTGCATAACTTTACAGTTATCAACAATAAACCTTATTTTCCACATTAAAGCATAACACAATTTTTGTTGAGAAAAAAACATTCCACTCTGGGTGATCTGTGTACATTACAAGGAATTTAACAAACATTGATGCATATTCCTACCTTTTGTTATTCTGAAGAAATCATTTGGGAAAGTGAATCTAAATAATTTTTAGTGGATACAGAAAGTACATTTAAACCAGACCTATTACTAAAGTTCACACTTAAAGTGGTCGTAAACCCCCCCAAAAAATAATAATAATAAAAACCTGCAAGACAAAGGCATACTAGCATACTAGCTCATTATGAATTACTTACCTTAGATCGAACCCCCCGAAGCCATCCTTGTGTCCCCCTCTGGCCGCAGACATCTCTCCCGGAGGTTACTTCCGGGTATCTGCGCTATGATAGACCGGAGAGGTGATGACATTGTTGCCCATTGGTTCGCGATCGCCGCATCATTTGACGGCCCGGCGCATGCGCACTGTTACCGCTACCCGATTGGTCGCGTCATTGCAGATCTGGCGCATGCGCGGTGGCTTTGGGTCCTCCCCCCCTTTATTACTGCTCTTTGGCTCAACAATATAGTCACTGCTGTTTGACCAGTCCTGCTCCCCCTGCTGATCGTTTTCTCGCTTACCAGCATATGATCACCCTGTTAATTGCCATCATAATTTTGTTTATATGGTGAGACTTCTCGTTTATTGTGTTACAATCTTTTGTTCCATTTTGATAGGCATTGGACACCTATGGTTTTCCAATGCCTACACATTAATGACCAATCTTAAGGTATGCTTTACATATGTATGATGTTACTGTTATTCACAGATAATACCCCCCTAACTGACTAACGGTTCTTAAACCACGGCCAATGTTAGGGTAAACAGACCGACTGTTGTCTACTCCCAACGTGATTAACCTATATCTCCCATAGAATATGTATATTTTTAACAAATTTTTACAAGGCCCCTAAAATAAATACCTCTTGTCCTTAATCATTGGTTATATTTGTAATACATATATATATGCCTTATCACGGTGGCATACGCCTACCCCCTTAGCACTTTAGGGTTATGCTCCCTTGTCGTTTTGTCACACAGCGATATTCATGAATGTATATGTATTAATTGTGTATTTTTAGTTCCTATTGGTTTATTTATACAAATAATTTACTGTTTCTTTGTTTGTATATGTTTTAATATATCAATATGTCTATGCTCCTGAGGAAGCGTTGTTTTTAAACGCGTAACATGTAGAGCGAGCCCTCCTTTTCCTCTCAACCCTTGATCATACTCTCTTTTGAGTCTTCTATGATAGAATTGTATCATTATTGTGATAACCTGTGTGGACCAGTTATTGATTTAATTTCTTTGATTTTATATTTGTAACTGTTTTTTTTATGACATTTCTATAAAATAAATTATCTAGTTTCTTATCATATCTATCGTGTGCCTTCAAAGTCCACAATTACTAGTCCTTAGCCAGAATTCACATAATACCGGGACGATGGCACATTAATACCAGTATAACCCTATAGGGATATACATTAAAATTTGTCCTTATTCATATATCCATTAACATTGTTTAATACCATGGATGAGGGAGTCTATTGATTTCTCTTAATTACAGGTGAGACCTACAGGCGGAGAGTGATGCAAGATACGAGGACAACACTGGATCTGCTGGGCTTGTGAGTATATTTATTTAACATAAAAAACACCATATAGGTAAAGGCACACAAACTGACTTTTTTTGTGGGGAAAGTGAGGTCTTTAATTGTATTTAGTAACAGTATGATAAATAGAATATGTTTAGATGAGAGCAAGTACTGTTACAACAATGTATTTATGAAATGAAAAAAAAAAAATCCTTTCAATGAATCTAGTCCCTCCAGTAAAAGCGAACATGTAATGTGACTATTCCTATTTCATTGTTTAACTGGTTGAATTGCATTTATGTGTTAACATTTATAGTAAAATGCCAACAGCATTTGCACATCTTTGTTAAAAATATCCATTTGATATCAATTACACTTTGTTTCACCTGTAGCTTGTCAGCCATGTGTACGGGGCTTTTTTACTTTATAGGTTTAATTATATCAATGTCAATTACACTGAACAGGTGACTAGTATAAAAGATATGATGTCCTTGTGTATGAATATGGGCAGTCCACTGTGACGCAGAACCAGTGCCCTGCAACCCATCTCTTATAACCTGAGTGAATACTCACATTAAACTTACCATACAAACTCCAAACTAGTCAGCAAATAAAGTAATCAATCATGTACCAACGACAAAGTGAGGAGGTGACAGAAATAGGAACTTGATGCAGCAAAAGTACTGATAGATGCACATGCTTGAAAGCCTAACACCCCAGGGGATGAATGAGATTAATGAGTGCATTTTTATAAATCCTTCCCTTCCATCTTTCACTTTGGTTATTACAGTCTGCTACTTTTAAAACCTTGGAGAATCCAGGATCTGTAATTTATTCCGAGGTCTGCTAGGATATATAATTTTTCCTGACTGAGCTAAGATTTATGCTGATATTTGGGATATCTTTTGCTGTTAACACCCAGCATTTCATTGGCATTTGTGATTATTAGATATCATTGCTTAGTACCTCAGTTAATAAATGAACTTTAAAAAAAAAAGCTTTAATACTTATTTGAAATTAGAGCTAGTATACCTAAGGCTGGGTTCACACTACGTTTTTCCCATCCGTCCGCCGCATACGATTTCAGTATTGAAAACGTATGGGACCGTATGGGAAAACGCATACATAGACAATGCATTGCAAATCGTATGCACTCAGATGCATCCGGGTGTGTACGATTTGCTTGCAAAACGTTTTTTAACAGTATGCGAAAACGTGTTCAACCACGGTTTTGCAGACGTTTTTGAAACCTTATAGCAAACGCATAAGTTTTTTTTAACATTGAAGTCAATGGAAAACGCACATATGTGCAGTTCCATAAGTTTAAACCATATGCGTTTTTTGTATGCACATGCACATTTTCACAGGCAAAAGAACCACCCACCCTACTCCACCCACTTCCTCCCACTCCACAGCCACTTCCTCCTTCAAGAAGTATCAGGAAGAGAACAGTGACGTCTAGGACACTGCAGCCATCTTTCTCCACCTTGTGAGGTTTTTATCTGTGAGTACTCGTTTCCATGTTGTTACTTACGTCATCATTAACCCATGCATGCTCACCATCATGTCCCAATAGCCCTATAATTGCAGAGTAGCTCGATATAGAGGTGTTTTAAAAAAAAAGGCGATTTTAACCAAATACTGCTGCTAAAATGCCTGCCTCAGTGGGCACTCTGCATTGTATTGCAAATATAGGTGGTTTATGTTTGGCAACACCTGGAGACCCCTTTTTTTAAAAAAACACCCTGGATTTCAGTTATATTTTATAAATTGATTAGAAGAAATCCATGCCACGTGTGTCCCCCTAAAAATGTACTTGTTCACACATGTGTCTCCATATGAATGTCCATGCCACAGGTGTCCCCATCTCAATGTTCATGCTGCAGGTGTTCCCCATACAAATGTACATGCCACCGGTGTCCCCATAGTAATGTTCATGCTGCAGGTGTTCCCCATACAAATGTACATGCCACCGGTGTCCCCATAGTAATGTTCATGCTGCAGGTGTTCCCCATAAAAATGTACATGCCACAGGTGTCCCCATAGTAATGTTCATGCTGCAGGTGTTCCCCATAAAAATGTGCATGCCACCGGTGTCCCCATAGTAATGTTCATGCTGCAGGTGTTCCCCATAAAAATGTACATGCCACAGGGGTCCCCATAGTAATGTTCATGCTGCAGGTGTGCCCCATAAAAATGTACATGCCACCGGTGTCCCCATAGTAATGTTCATGCTGCAGGTGTTCCCCCATAAAAATGTACATGCCACAGGTGTCCCCATAGTAATGTTCATGCTGCAGGTGTTCCCCATAAAAATGTACATGCCACAGGTGTCCCCATAGTAATGTTCATGCTGCAGGTGTTCCCCATAAAAATGTGCATGCCACCGGTGTCCCCATAGTAATGTTCATGCTGCAGGTGTTCCCCATAAAAATGTACATGCCACAGGGGTCCCCATAGTAATGTTCATGCTGCAGGTGTTCCCCATAAAAATGTACATGCCACAGGTGTCCCCATAGTAATGTTCATGCTGCAGGTGTTCCCCATAAAAATGTGCATGCCACCGGTGTCCCCATAGTAATGTTCATGCTGCAGGTGTTCCCCATAAAAATGTACATGCCACAGGGGTCCCCATAGTAATGTTCATGCTGCAGGTGTGCCCCATAAAAATGTACATGCCACCGGTGTCCCCATAGTAATGTTCATGCTGCAGGTGTTCCCCCATAAAAATGTACATGCCACAGGTGTCCCCATAGTAATGTTCATGTTGCAGGTGTTCCCCATAAAAATGTACATGCCACAGGGGTCCCCATAGTAATGTTCATGCTGCAGGTGTGCCCCATAAAAATGTACATGCCACAGGTGTCACCATAGTGATGTTCATGCTGCAGGTGTTCCCCATAAAAATGTACATGCCACAGGTGTCCCCATAGTGATGTTCATGCTGCAGGTGTTCCCCCATAAAAATGTACATGCCACAGGTGTCCCCATAGTGATGTTCATGCTGCAGGTGTTCCCCATAAAAATGTACATGCCACAGGTGTCCCCATAGTAATGTTCATGCTGCAGGTGTTCCCCATAAAAATGTGCATGCCACCGGTGTCCCCATAGTAATGTTCATGCTGCAGGTGTTCCCCATAAAAATGTACATGCCACAGGGGTCCCCATAGTAATGTTCATGCTGCAGGTGTGCCCCATAAAAATGTACATGCCACAGGTGTCACCATAGTGATGTTCATGCTGCAGGTGTTCCCCATAAAAATGTGCATGCCACAGGTGTCCCCATAGTAATGTTCATGTTGCAGGTGTTCCCCATAAAAATGTACATGCCACAGGTGTCCCCATAAAAATGTACATGCCACAGGTGTCCCCATAAAAATGTGCATGCCACAGGTGTCCCCCAAATCTTTATGCAGTCGATGTGCCCTTAAAATTGTACATAGGTGCCCCTATGTTTAGGTGGATAGTCTTAACTTTTTACCCTTAAATCATTATATATATTTTTTGAAGAACCTGCTGTCTCCATTCCAACACATAGTTTCACTATTAATAAAACATTTGTTTTTTATGTATATCCTTATACTACACTTTATTTTACAATATTTAATTAGAACTTTATTTCTCTAAATAATGATTGAAGGAGGAGAGGGGTTGGTTAAAGAACCTGGGGAAAAAGTTGAGAGAAGAGAAAAAAAAAAAAAAAAAAAAGGGGGGGGAAGAAAAGAGAAATAAGAAAGAAGAAAAGAAGGGGAGAGGAGGAGAGAAAAGGGCGTAGGGAGAGAAAAGAGAAAATTAAGTTGGAAACACAAGGATAGCACTCACATGGGCCACATCTGTAATAATATTAAAGAAGAAACAATATCAAGCAAGTGGACATTGATGGTCAGACTTTAAGGCCAAGGAAGTATAGTTTTGTAAAAATATATAATTTAATAGCGTATAAATAAATTGAACAGGATATACATAAAATAAATAAGTTCAAGAAAAATTATCACAAATTCATCAACAGTAAATGACCACTGTACATTCCTCCGAAGTCGCCAACGCACGTTTCGCCGTGGGGCTTCTTCAGGGCGAAGATGAGGAATATATAGTTAGCAGAGAGATAGAAACTTATCTGCAATGATACAGTGTGGCATATTAGTCAAACAAAAATATTAATCAAAATATAGAATTAAAATAAAATGCAATGCATAAAAGTGTCATAGTGTGTATTTACATGGCTGGTGGTCCCTCGATGGGTGCGTCCACGGGGCATATAAGATGGAAATATACCAAGTCGGAAGGTAAGCTTTAGGCACAAGTTTCCATATATCGAAAATCTGGTTGACAGAAATATATGTATATATATGGCAGTATTTCAATACATGAATTCTTATTATAGCTGCTGTCAACGCGCAGACACATACCATATAGAAAATAATAATAACGATGGAGTAAATAATAATAAAAATGAGGATAAGACAGAGAAAACACTAGGAACCTACATATGTGTATATGCATGCACAAGCCTAAATGCACATACATGCACGCACACACGTGAGAGAAAAAGAGAGAGAGGGGGGGAAAAGGAAAAAGAAAAAAGAAAAAAGAAAAAAGAGAAAAAGGAAAAGAAAAAATGAAAAAAATTAATGAAGAAAATGTGTTGAGTAATAAGTAAAAAGGGGGAAAGAGAATCATGTGAACAAATGCATTGGATATAATTGCTACATAGTTCCTGCGGTGTTAATAAAAAAACAACAAGACCAAACGGCCACCATAATCACCTTAGGTGAGTCGAAAGAGTCAAGACTGCAAGTCCAAAAGGTGGAAGATATGTACCACAGGAAGAGTTAATACTCGGACTGTAATAGTAAAAAAATAATAAATAAAAAGTATATATATATATAACAAAAGGAGCTATTAAACAGCCTTTAAGGACTAGCATTTATGATGGAAATAAGGAGTTAATCAAAAACTCCAGGTTACCTATTTTTATGAAGTCCTGAGCACACTGGGACAACAGATGGCAGTATAACAGCAATGTGGAGGGGCTTACATAGAGAAACCCTTTCTGTAGCAGCCTTTGTATGGGGCTTTTGTACAGGCCTGTTGAGATGAAACAATGTGTCCATTCAAAAGGTCATTCTTAAGTGTGGTAAAAATAAAGGGAACAAGTTTGGAGCAGAAGAAGTGACTTACCCTATAACTGATTGCAGCAGCAATGCGTCTGTGTCCCAGGGTGTACACACGGTGACACAGCGCCATTGCATGAGCATCAGGTTTATATAGGCTGTGGGATCACATGGACGTATAACGTGATGACGTCATAGATGCGCGCCGTTTCGATAGTGCGGCGCATAAATAGAGATCCCACTGAGGCGGACTAATATGGTATATCGCCCAAAACGGCCCACAAAGTTCAGGGCACAAAGCAAAAATTCCCCATGCCCAAACAGAAAACGCACAAGAATAGCCATCACGGCACAAACACCCAATGAATATTAGGCACACAATGATGAATTGGGATTTTTAGCATGGCTTAGCTGTGATGATTAATATTGATGCTGGGGCTGCCATCTAGCGGTTATAAAGGGGAATTCATCCCCAGTAGTAAACTGGAAGAAAAAGGCCCCGTTAATGATCCATTGGGTATAATATATAATAGTGTGTTTAGTGTCACTAGTGTGAGTGAAGAGACGGTGCACATGATATTTAAGATAAAAAGAGGAAACAAAAAGGGAGGGAAAAGAAAGGGGAAAGAAAAATGGAAACTGTATCTGCACATAGAAAGCAGCACATGTCAATTATTAAAAAAAAATATTGACCAATACCGCTGTCAACCGGATATCAAAATATCAAATAAGAGAGCCTGCGGGTTTGATAGTTATGTTATGGGGGGAACATTAGTTGGCGTAAATTAACCCTCATAGACCGACAATACTGATCATACATGTACCCGGTGCATCCACAGAGGGGCGTCTGAGCAAGAAACACACACAAAGATACACTTTCATTACATAGGATAGAAAAAATATATATACATAATAAATATACAGAGGTAAATATCTACAAATAAGTAGTTACAGAGTACTTCCTGTGTGGGTATGGAGATTCCATCCCAATGTATCAATATTAACATTAACATGTCTTCAGATGTATAGGGTTAACAATAGCGAATGTAAAAAAGAAAAGAAAAAACCATTGTAATAGTTGTAGCAATAGCAAAAAAAGCAATTTGCTAACCCATAAATACCCTCGAATCACTATTAAAGTCAGCATTGATGAACGAGTTGGCCGACAGCCTGTAGCAATCCTATCCTATCATGGGGATATATTAAAGGTAAAATGATGATGATTAGTATAAGTGATATAAACCTATATGTCTAAGAGCACCTATTCTATTTCGATCACAGATATTTTATTCCTCACGAAAAAAAGAGAGAGGCGGAGACATGGTCAAGGAATTCAAATATTCAAGAACGGTTTGAAACTCAATGAGTCGTTCAATCCTGGCCAAAAATTCGCCTTAAGGCGATAGATCCATTGAGTCTCACGCTGTAGCACTTTCTGATCATGATTACCACCTCTAGGGTCCTCTGTAATATGGTCCAACACAGCAAACTGAACTGATGGAATTATATATTTGTGTGAAAAGGCGACATGGTGGCCCATGGTCTTGTTGAGCAGGCCGTTAGTCATATAATACATGTGATCTTTCACCCGTTTCCAAAATGGGCGGATGGTTTTACCTATATAGAAGCAGCCGCATGAGCAGAAAATAATGTATACCACCCCATGTGTTTGACATGTGACATGTTTATATAGTCTATGTGTTCCACCGTTGGGGAGGTGGATGATATGGCCTTCTTTCATAAGGTGGCAAAAATTGCATTGACCGCATCTAAAAAGGCCCGGTATCTCTGGGGTACTTGTTAACGGTTTGTAGTAGTTACTTTTCACTAGGCGATCCCTGATTGACGTAGACCGTCTAAAGGTGATACTAGGATTTTTGCCCACATATTTTGATAATGTTAAATCCGTGGTAATAAGGTGCCAATGTTTTTGTAATAGCTGGCGGATTTGGATGTGTTGATCCGAAAATGTAGTGATAAATCGCGTAACAGTACTATCAGATATTTTTTTGTTACTTTTGATAAGTGTGCTAGCTCTATCTCGTCCGGCCGCTCGATTGTATGCCTTTTTGAGGCAGGATTTACTGTATCCTCTCATAATAAGTCTGGTGTAGAGTTTGTCTGATTCGAGTTTGAATCCATTATCGTCTGAACAGTTGCGTCGCAACCGAAGGTACTGACTGTAGGGTATGGATCGTAGTAGTGGGGCAGGATGAGCACTTGCTGCGTGTAGAAGGGTGTTACCCGCCGTGGGTTTGCGGTAAAGGGATGTTTGAATGCCATTGGATTCATCGATATATATCAAGATATCCAGGAATGCAATAGCAGAGTTACTGTAGTTCATCGTAAATTTTAGATTAAACTCATTACGGTTTAAGAATTTCATGAATGCATGTAAGTCAGCTACTGTACCCGTCCAGAACATCAGTACATCATCGATGTATCTAAACCAGCTTAAAATAAACGACAAAAAATACAGATTAGACTCAGATGAAAAAAGTTTTCGCTCCCACCCCCCCAGGTACAGGTTCGCGTAGCCAGGGGCACAAGAGGTGCCCATAGCGACGCCCTGTACCTGGAGGAGGTGGGACCCATCAAAAGAAAATACATTTTTAGTGAGGATGTGAGAGAGGCATTTAAGCACAAAGCAGTTAAGTTTGTCCATTTTGGGTCCTTTTTCAACAAGGAAACCAGAGACCATTTCCAATCCCTTTTTATGGGGTATTGAGGAGTAGAGGGCTTCCACATCTATTGACACCAAGAGGCATCCAATAGGTACTGAAAGTCCATCAATGGTCCTGAGTAGGTCCGGTGTATCCTGGATATAGGATGGCAAGGAGGTTACATGGGGCCTAAGGTATTGGTCAATGAATATGCTAGCTCTTTCGGTTTTGGAGCCGACCCCAGATATTATAGGGCGGCCTGGAGGTTGTATTAAATTTTTGTGTGTTTTTGGGAGGGCATAAAAAGTTGGAATTCTGGGATGGGGAACTTGAATGCCATCAAAAATAGCTTTAGTAATTGACCCATCAAAGAGTGCTAGTTGGATTAGATCATCAAATTGTTGATTGAATTTAGTAATAATTTCTTTGTTAATAGGTAAATACCAGGTGCGGTTTTTTAGGATGTCCCAACACATATTCCTGTATTGTAGGTCATCCATTATAACCACATTTCCGCCTTTGTCAGACGGTTTGACAATTATTTCAGAGTTTTTGCTAAGTGTGTCTAAAGCTAGTTCATGTTTGGCGACAAATTTAGAGTTTGTATGTTTGACCAGGGAGAGTAATTCTACCTCCTTTATTGTCTGGATGAGAAACGCCCAGATATTGGAGTTTGTATGGAGGGAGGGGAAGTTGAGAGATTTTTTCTTTACTGCTTTTTCCAATATTTCTAGGTCCTGCCTGTACATAGAAAGCTGCAATCTCTCTCCCCTCACTTCATATGTCTCAGATACAATCTCCTGTTCTGGAGGGGCATCGTTCTCGTCCAGTAAGGAAATGAGGGTTTTAAGAGCTCGAAAGTCGGCAACTGTGAAGTTTTTCCAGATCTCCTGGTTGACGACTTCGGCCAATTTCTCTTTTCTCTCCCTGTCATACATAAATTTCAATGTAAGTTTTCGTGCAAATAAATATAAGTCTTTAATAAGATTAAATTTATTTGTTACGCTATTTGGACAAAAATTTAGACCTAGGCCGAGGAGTTCCTCCTCGGGTTGGTCCAAAGCAAATTTGGATAGGTTAATCACTTCAAGTTTAGGTGCATCATTGGTTACTACCGGTGGTCTAGATAGGGTAAGAAAGGGTGGTCTTTGGGCATTAGAATCAGGAATAACCTCGTGTGTGTTTTGAGTATTCTTGGTTATTGGTCCAAAATAATGATCTATCTGTCATTTTTTGGTAGTGTCTTTTGATATTGCACCTGACAAATTTATATTATGAGGTCTGGCTAGTGTTTGTGCCGAATCTAAGATGTTTTGACGTAGGGTCGGGTCCATTCTAGGAATGAGAGAAGAAAGACAGCTAGAATTCTCAGATGAGACACCCGGTGAAGAGGCGGGAAACATAGGCGTCAAGTTGGTTGTAGATGGTAATTGACTAGATAAAGTGGCCTCCAATGAGTTACTTACACTTTGTGCATCATCAGTGTCCGTAATTCGTTTTTTCATAAGTGCGCCGTTTAAGTACCCACCACCTTGTTGTGTTCTCTTTCTGTTATTACGTCCTTGTCGTTGGCCTCTCTCGCCAGTCTTCGAACTCTGTGAAACATGAGAGTTAGTAGAAGAATCAGAATCAGTTTTATCTTTATTATTGACTGTTCTTCTCTTTTCTCTAAAAGGGCCAGGGTTCCTACGTCCTATTTTAGGGCCATTCATAACTGGCCAGGAATACGCATAGAGGCCGGCAAATGCCATTTTGTCTCGTGCTAATTTCTCTTCTTTTTTGACCAATAATTCTTTCGTAAAACTCTGGATGTTTTCTTTTAGTCGCGCATCATATGTTGCAAAACCTTCTTTATTGAGAGTAATAATATTATCATCGTAGATTCTTTTAATTTCGCAATCTACTACTTTTAGTTCTTTCATGTAGTATTCAACCATTAGTTCCATCATTTTTTTCGAGCAGACTAAAAGGTTTTGTTCCCATCTGGTCTTGAATTCTGTATCAATAGACCAGATATTGGGAAAAACCTGTACCCGTAAACCTTTAGGGTTCATATTTTCAGTAATGTATTGCTCGAAATATCTGATGTGCCAAAAAAGGCTAGATTTTCTCTCGAAGGTTTGAAGCAGCTTATGATAAACAATCTCGAATTCAACCTCAGAGTTCGCATTAGCAGAACACGTCTTTTGAATGTCCAACATAAATCCTTCCCAATTATTCCCTGTAAAGTCAGCCATCAGTGTCACCCTGCTAGCTTGTCAAGCAAAAAAAAGGGGGGATTATATGGGAGAATTTCTTTTTTGATTAAAGACTATTGTATAACCGATAAAATGAAATAAAAAGAGATTAGTTATTACACTGAAGAAAAAGGGGAGTGGTAGCCTCAAGAACAGAGGACTTAAAACCCCCCCTGAGTGCGAAAAGACAATAGGTGTTTGCCACCTGATATATATATAATGATTGAAGGAGGAGAGGGGTTGGTTAAAGAACCTGGGGAAAAAGTTGAGAGAAGAGAAAAAAAAAAAGGGGGGGGAAGAAAAGAGAAATAAGAAAGAAGAAAAGAAGGGGAGAGGAGGAGAGAAAAGGGCGTAGGGAGAGAAAAGAGAAAATTAAGTTGGAAACACAAGGATAGCACTCACATGGGCCACATCTGTAATAATATTAAAGAAGAAACAATATCAAGCAAGTGGACATTGATGGTCAGACTTTAAGGCCAAGGAAGTATAGTTTTGTAAAAATATATAATTTAATAGCGTATAAATAAATTGAACAGGATATACATAAAATAAATAAGTTCAAGAAAAATTATCACAAATTCATCAACAGTAAATGACCACTGTACATTCCTCCGAAGTCGCCAACGCACGTTTCGCCGTGGGGCTTCTTCAGGGCGAAGATGAGGAATATATAGTTAGCAGAGAGATAGAAACTTATCTGCAATGATACAGTGTGGCATATTAGTCAAACAAAAATATTAATCAAAATATAGAATTAAAATAAAATGCAATGCATAAAAGTGTCATAGTGTGTATTTACATGGCTGGTGGTCCCTCGATGGGTGCGTCCACGGGGCATATAAGATGGAAATATACCAAGTCGGAAGGTAAGCTTTAGGCACAAGTTTCCATATATCGAAAATCTGGTTGACAGAAATATATGTATATATATGGCAGTATTTCAATACATGAATTCTTATTATAGCTGCTGTCAACGCGCAGACACATACCATATAGAAAATAATAATAACGATGGAGTAAATGATAATAAAAATGAGGATAAGACAGAGAAAACACTAGGAACCTACATATGTGTATATGCATGCACAAGCCTAAATGCACATACATGCACGCACACACGTGAGAGAAAAAGAGAGAGAGGGGGGGAAAAGGAAAAAGAAAAAAGAAAAAAGAAAAAAGAGAAAAAGGAAAAGAAAAAATGAAAAAAATAATGAAGAAAATGTGTTGAGTAATAAGTAAAAAGGGGGAAAGAGAATCATGTGAACAAATGCATTGGATATAATTGCTACATAGTTCCTGCGGTGTTAATAAAAAAACAACAAGACCAAACGGCCACCATAATCACCTTAGGTGAGTCGAAAGAGTCAAGACTGCAAGTCCAAAAGGTGGAAGATATGTACCACAGGAAGAGTTAATACTCGGACTGTAATAGTAAAAAAATAATAAATAAAAAGTATATATATATATAACAAAAGGAGCTATTAAACAGCCTTTAAGGACTAGCATTTATGATGGAAATAAGGAGTTAATCAAAAACTCCAGGTTACCTATTTTTATGAAGTCCTGAGCACACTGGGACAACAGATGGCAGTATAACAGCAATGTGGAGGGGCTTACATAGAGAAACCCTTTCTGTAGCAGCCTTTGTATGGGGCTTTTGTACAGGCCTGTTGAGATGAAACAATGTGTCCATTCAAAAGGTCATTCTTAAGTGTGGTAAAAATAAAGGGAACAAGTTTGGAGCAGAAGAAGTGACTTACCCTATAACTGATTGCAGCAGCAATGCGTCTGTGTCCCAGGGTGTACACACGGTGACACAGCGCCATTGCATGAGCATCAGGTTTATATAGGCTGTGGGATCACATGGACGTATAACGTGATGACGTCATAGATGCGCGCCGTTTCGATAGTGCGGCGCATAAATAGAGATCCCACTGAGGCGGACTAATATGGTATATCGCCCAAAACGGCCCACAAAGTTCAGGGCACAAAGCAAAAATTCCCCATGCCCAAACAGAAAACGCACAAGAATAGCCATCACGGCACAAACACCCAATGAATATTAGGCACACAATGATGAATTGGGATTTTTAGCATGGCTTAGCTGTGATGATTAATATTGATGCTGGGGCTGCCATCTAGCGGTTATAAAGGGGAATTCATCCCCAGTAGTAAACTGGAAGAAAAAGGCCCCGTTAATGATCCATTGGGTATAATATATAATAGTGTGTTTAGTGTCACTAGTGTGAGTGAAGAGACGGTGCACATGATATTTAAGATAAAAAGAGGAAACAAAAAGGGAGGGAAAAGAAAGGGGAAAGAAAAATGGAAACTGTATCTGCACATAGAAAGCAGCACATGTCAATTATTAAAAAAAAATATTGACCAATACCGCTGTCAACCGGATATCAAAATATCAAATAAGAGAGCCTGCGGGTTTGATAGTTATGTTATGGGGGGAACATTAGTTGGCGTAAATTAACCCTCATAGACCGACAATACTGATCATACATGTACCCGGTGCATCCACAGAGGGGCGTCTGAGCAAGAAACACACACAAAGATACACTTTCATTACATAGGATAGAAAAAATATATATACATAATAAATATACAGAGGTAAATATCTACAAATAAGTAGTTACAGAGTACTTCCTGTGTGGGTATGGAGATTCCATCCCAATGTATCAATATTAACATTAACATGTCTTCAGATGTATAGGGTTAACAATAGCGAATGTAAAAAAGAAAAGAAAAAACCATTGTAATAGTTGTAGCAATAGCAAAAAAAGCAATTTGCTAACCCATAAATACCCTCGAATCACTATTAAAGTCAGCATTGATGAACGAGTTGGCCGACAGCCTGTAGCAATCCTATCCTATCATGGGGATATATTAAAGGTAAAATGATGATGATTAGTATAAGTGATATAAACCTATATGTCTAAGAGCACCTATTCTATTTCGATCACAGATATTTTATTCCTCACGAAAAAAAGAGAGAGGCGGAGACATGGTCAAGGAATTCAAATATTCAAGAACGGTTTGAAACTCAATGAGTCGTTCAATCCTGGCCAAAAATTCGCCTTAAGGCGATAGATCCATTGAGTCTCACGCTGTAGCACTTTCTGATCATGATTACCACCTCTAGGGTCCTCTGTAATATGGTCCAACACAGCAAACTGAACTGATGGAATTATATATTTGTGTGAAAAGGCGACATTTACTCCATCGTTATTATTATTTTCTATATGGTATGTGTCTGCGCGTTGACAGCAGCTATAATAAGAATTCATGTATTGAAATACTGCCATATATATACATATATTTCTGTCAACCAGATTTTCGATATATGGAAACTTGTGCCTAAAGCTTACCTTCCGACTTGGTATATTTCCATCTTATATGCCCCGTGGACGCACCCATCGAGGGACCACCAGCCATGTAAATACACACTATGACACTTTTATGCATTGCATTTTATTTTAATTCTATATTTTGATTAATATTTTTGTTTGACTAATATGCCACACTGTATCATTGCAGATAAGTTTCTATCTCTCTGCTAACTATATATTCCTCATCTTCGCCCTGAAGAAGCCCCACGGCGAAACGTGCGTTGGCGACTTCGGAGGAATGTACAGTGGTCATTTACTGTTGATGAATTTGTGATAATTTTTCTTGAACTTATTTATTTTATGTATATCCTGTTCAATTTATTTATACGCTATTAAATTATATATTTTTACAAAACTATACTTCCTTGGCCTTAAAGTCTGACCATCAATGTCCACTTGCTTGATATTGTTTCTTCTTTAATATTATTACAGATGTGGCCCATGTGAGTGCTATCCTTGTGTTTCCAACTTAATTTTCTCTTTTCTCTCCCTACGCCCTTTTCTCTCCTCCTCTCCCCTTCTTTTCTTCTTTCTTATTTCTCTTTTCTTCCCCCCCCTTTTTTTTTTTTTTTTCTCTCAACTTTTTCCCCAGGTTCTTTAACCAACCCCTCTCCTCCTTCAATCATTATATATATATCAGGTGGCAAACACCTATTGTCTTTTCGCACTCAGGGGGGGTTTTAAGTCCTCTGTTCTTGAGGCTACCACTCCCCTTTTTCTTCAGTGTAATAACTAATCTCTTTTTATTTCATTTTATCGGTTATACAATAGTCTTTAATCAAAAAAGAAATTCTCCCATATAATCCCCCCTTTTTTTTGCTTGACAAGCTAGCAGGGTGACACTGATGGCTGACTTTACAGGGAATAATTGGGAAGGATTTATGTTGGACATTCAAAAGACGTGTTCTGCTAATGCGAACTCTGAGGTTGAATTCGAGATTGTTTATCATAAGCTGCTTCAAACCTTCGAGAGAAAATCTAGCCTTTTTTGGCACATCAGATATTTCGAGCAATACATTACTGAAAATATGAACCCTAAAGGTTTACGGGTACAGGTTTTTCCCAATATCTGGTCTATTGATACAGAATTCAAGACCAGATGGGAACAAAACCTTTTAGTCTGCTCGAAAAAAATGATGGAACTAATGGTTGAATACTACATGAAAGAACTAAAAGTAGTAGATTGCGAAATTAAAAGAATCTACGATGATAATATTATTACTCTCAATAAAGAAGGTTTTGCAACATATGATGCGCGACTAAAAGAAAACATCCAGAGTTTTACGAAAGAATTATTGGTCAAAAAAGAAGAGAAATTAGCACGAGACAAAATGGCATTTGCCGGCCTCTATGCGTATTCCTGGCCAGTTATGAATGGCCCTAAAATAGGACGTAGGAACCCTGGCCCTTTTAGAGAAAAGAGAAGAACAGTCAATAATAAAGATAAAACTGATTCTGATTCTTCTACTAACTCTCATGTTTCACAGAGTTCGAAGACTGGCGAGAGAGGCCAACGACAAGGACGTAATAACAGAAAGAGAACACAACAAGGTGGTGGGTACTTAAACGGCGCACTTATGAAAAAACGAATTACGGACACTGATGATGCACAAAGTGTAAGTAACTCATTGGAGGCCACTTTATCTAGTCAATTACCATCTACAACCAACTTGACGCCTATGTTTCCCGCCTCTTCACCGGGTGTCTCATCTGAGAATTCTAGCTGTCTTTCTTCTCTCATTCCTAGAATGGACCCGACCCTACGTCAAAACATCTTAGATTCGGCACAAACACTAGCCAGACCTCATAATATAAATTTGTCAGGTGCAATATCAAAAGACACTACCAAAAAATGACAGATAGATCATTATTTTGGACCAATAACCAAGAATACTCAAAACACACACGAGGTTATTCCTGATTCTAATGCCCAAAGACCACCCTTTCTTACCCTATCTAGACCACCGGTAGTAACCAATGATGCACCTAAACTTGAAGTGATTAACCTATCCAAATTTGCTTTGGACCAACCCGAGGAGGAACTCCTCGGCCTAGGTCTAAATTTTTGTCCAAATAGCGTAACAAATAAATTTAATCTTATTAAAGACTTATATTTATTTGCACGAAAACTTACATTGAAATTTATGTATGACAGGGAGAGAAAAGAGAAATTGGCCGAAGTCGTCAACCAGGAGATCTGGAAAAACTTCACAGTTGCCGACTTTCGAGCTCTTAAAACCCTCATTTCCTTACTGGACGAGAACGATGCCCCTCCAGAACAGGAGATTGTATCTGAGACATATGAAGTGAGGGGAGAGAGATTGCAGCTTTCTATGTACAGGCAGGACCTAGAAATATTGGAAAAAGCAGTAAAGAAAAAATCTCTCAACTTCCCCTCCCTCCATACAAACTCCAATATCTGGGCGTTTCTCATCCAGACAATAAAGGAGGTAGAATTACTCTCCCTGGTCAAACATACAAACTCTAAATTTGTCGCCAAACATGAACTAGCTTTAGACACACTTAGCAAAAACTCTGAAATAATTGTCAAACCGTCTGACAAAGGCGGAAATGTGGTTATAATGGATGACCTACAATACAGGAATATGTGTTGGGACATCCTAAAAAACCGCACCTGGTATTTACCTATTAACAAAGAAATTATTACTAAATTCAATCAACAATTTGATGATCTAATCCAACTAGCACTCTTTGATGGGTCAATTACTAAAGCTATTTTTGATGGCATTCAAGTTCCCCATCCCAGAATTCCAACTTTTTATGCCCTCCCAAAAACACACAAAAATTTAATACAACCTCCAGGCCGCCCTATAATATCTGGGGTCGGCTCCAAAACCGAAAGAGCTAGCATATTCATTGACCAATACCTTAGGCCCCATGTAACCTCCTTGCCATCCTATATCCAGGATACACCGGACCTACTCAGGACCATTGATGGACTTTCAGTACCTATTGGATGCCTCTTGGTGTCAATAGATGTGGAAGCCCTCTACTCCTCAATACCCCATAAAAAGGGATTGGAAATGGTCTCTGGTTTCCTTGTTGAAAAAGGACCCAAAATGGACAAACTTAACTGCTTTGTGCTTAAATGCCTCTCTCACATCCTCACTAAAAATGTATTTTCTTTTGATGGGTCCCACCTCCTCCAGGTACAGGGCGTCGCTATGGGCACCTCTTGTGCCCCTGGCTACGCGAACCTGTACCTGGGGGGGTGGGAGCGAAAACTTTTTTCATCTGAGTCTAATCTGTATTTTTTGTCGTTTATTTTAAGCTGGTTTAGATACATCGATGATGTACTGATGTTCTGGACGGGTACAGTAGCTGACTTACATGCATTCATGAAATTCTTAAACCGTAATGAGTTTAATCTAAAATTTACGATGAACTACAGTAACTCTGCTATTGCATTCCTGGATATCTTGATATATATCGATGAATCCAATGGCATTCAAACATCCCTTTACCGCAAACCCACGGCGGGTAACACCCTTCTACACGCAGCAAGTGCTCATCCTGCCCCACTACTACGATCCATACCCTACAGTCAGTACCTTCGGTTGCGACGCAACTGTTCAGACGATAATGGATTCAAACTCGAATCAGACAAACTCTACACCAGACTTATTATGAGAGGATACAGTAAATCCTGCCTCAAAAAGGCATACAATCGAGCGGCCGGACGAGATAGAGCTAGCACACTTATCAAAAGTAACAAAAAAATATCTGATAGTACTGTTACGCGATTTATCACTACATTTTCGGATCAACACATCCAAATCCGCCAGCTATTACAAAAACATTGGCACCTTATTACCACGGATTTAACATTATCAAAATATGTGGGCAAAAATCCTAGTATCACCTTTAGACGGTCTACGTCAATCAGGGATCGCCTAGTGAAAAGTAACTACTACAAACCGTTAACAAGTACCCCAGAGATACCGGGCCTTTTTAGATGCGGTCAATGCAATTTTTGCCACCTTATGAAAGAAGGCCATATCATCCACCTCCCCAACGGTGGAACACATAGACTATATAAACATGTCACATGTCAAACACATGGGGTGGTATACATTATTTTCTGCTCATGCGGCTGCTTCTATATAGGTAAAACCATCCGCCCATTTTGGAAACGGGTGAAAGATCACATGTATTATATGACTAACGGCCTGCTCAACAAGACCATGGGCCACCATGTCGCCTTTTCACACAAATATATAATTCCATCAGTTCAGTTTGCTGTGTTGGACCATATTACAGAGGACCCTAGAGGTGGTAATCATGATCAGAAAGTGCTACAGCGTGAGACTCAATGGATCTATCGCCTTAAGGCGAATTTTTGGCCAGGATTGAACGACTCATTGAGTTTCAAACCGTTCTTGAATATTTGAATTCCTTGACCATGTCTCCGCCTCTCTCTTTTTTTCGTGAGGAATAAAATATCTGTGATCGAAATAGAATAGGTGCTCTTAGACATATAGGTTTATATCACTTATACTAATCATCATCATTTTACCTTTAATATATCCCCATGATAGGATAGGATTGCTACAGGCTGTCGGCCAACTCGTTCATCAATGCTGACTTTAATAGTGATTCGAGGGTATTTATGGGTTAGCAAATTGCTTTTTTTGCTATTGCTACAACTATTACAATGGTTTTTTCTTTTCTTTTTTACATTCGCTATTGTTAACCCTATACATCTGAAGACATGTTAATGTTAATATTGATACATTGGGATGGAATCTCCATACCCACACAGGAAGTACTCTGTAACTACTTATTTGTAGATATTTACCTCTGTATATTTATTATGTATATATATTTTTTCTATCCTATGTAATGAAAGTGTATCTTTGTGTGTGTTTCTTGCTCAGACGCCCCTCTGTGGATGCACCGGGTACATGTATGATCAGTATTGTCGGTCTATGAGGGTTAATTTACGCCAACTAATGTTCCCCCCATAACATAACTATCAAACCCGCAGGCTCTCTTATTTGATATTTTGATATCCGGTTGACAGCGGTATTGGTCAATATTTTTTTTTAATAATTGACATGTGCTGCTTTCTATGTGCAGATACAGTTTCCATTTTTCTTTCCCCTTTCTTTTCCCTCCCTTTTTGTTTCCTCTTTTTATCTTAAATATCATGTGCACCGTCTCTTCACTCACACTAGTGACACTAAACACACTATTATATATTATACCCAATGGATCATTAACGGGGCCTTTTTCTTCCAGTTTACTACTGGGGATGAATTCCCCTTTATAACCGCTAGATGGCAGCCCCAGCATCAATATTAATCATCACAGCTAAGCCATGCTAAAAATCCCAATTCATCATTGTGTGCCTAATATTCATTGGGTGTTTGTGCCGTGATGGCTATTCTTGTGCGTTTTCTGTTTGGGCATGGGGAATTTTTGCTTTGTGCCCTGAACTTTGTGGGCCGTTTTGGGCGATATACCATATTAGTCCGCCTCAGTGGGATCTCTATTTATGCGCCGCACTATCGAAACGGCGCGCATCTATGACGTCATCACGTTATACGTCCATGTGATCCCACAGCCTATATAAACCTGATGCTCATGCAATGGCGCTGTGTCACCGTGTGTACACCCTGGGACACAGACGCATTGCTGCTGCAATCAGTTATAGGGTAAGTCACTTCTTCTGCTCCAAACTTGTTCCCTTTATTTTTACCACACTTAAGAATGACCTTTTGAATGGACACATTGTTTCATCTCAACAGGCCTGTACAAAAGCCCCATACAAAGGCTGCTACAGAAAGGGTTTCTCTATGTAAGCCCCTCCACATTGCTGTTATACTGCCATCTGTTGTCCCAGTGTGCTCAGGACTTCATAAAAATAGGTAACCTGGAGTTTTTGATTAACTCCTTATTTCCATCATAAATGCTAGTCCTTAAAGGCTGTTTAATAGCTCCTTTTGTTATATATATATATACTTTTTATTTATTATTTTTTTACTATTACAGTCCGAGTATTAACTCTTCCTGTGGTACATATCTTCCACCTTTTGGACTTGCAGTCTTGACTCTTTCGACTCACCTAAGGTGATTATGGTGGCCGTTTGGTCTTGTTGTTTTTTTATTAACACCGCAGGAACTATGTAGCAATTATATCCAATGCATTTGTTCACATGATTCTCTTTCCCCCTTTTTACTTATTACTCAACACATTTTCTTCATTATTTTTTTCATTTTTTCTTTTCCTTTTTCTCTTTTTTCTTTTTTCTTTTTTCTTTTTCCTTTTCCCCCCCTCTCTCTCTTTTTCTCTCACGTGTGTGCGTGCATGTATGTGCATTTAGGCTTGTGCATGCATATACACATATGTAGGTTCCTAGTGTTTTCTCTGTCTTATCCTCATTTTTATTATCATTTACTCCATCGTTATTATTATTTTCTATATGGTATGTGTCTGCGCGTTGACAGCAGCTATAATAAGAATTCATGTATTGAAATACTGCCATATATATACATATATTTCTGTCAACCAGATTTTCGATATATGGAAACTTGTGCCTAAAGCTTACCTTCCGACTTGGTATATTTCCATCTTATATGCCCCGTGGACGCACCCATCGAGGGACCACCAGCCATGTAAATACACACTATGACACTTTTATGCATTGCATTTTATTTTAATTCTATATTTTGATTAATATTTTTGTTTGACTAATATGCCACACTGTATCATTGCAGATAAGTTTCTATCTCTCTGCTAACTATATATTCCTCATCTTCGCCCTGAAGAAGCCCCACGGCGAAACGTGCGTTGGCGACTTCGGAGGAATGTACAGTGGTCATTTACTGTTGATGAATTTGTGATAATTTTTCTTGAACTTATTTATTTTATGTATATCCTGTTCAATTTATTTATACGCTATTAAATTATATATTTTTACAAAACTATACTTCCTTGGCCTTAAAGTCTGACCATCAATGTCCACTTGCTTGATATTGTTTCTTCTTTATTTCTCTAAAGGTTTTATCCACATGGCAAGTTCAAGTGATGAAAGCGCACACTCTACACATGTCATGGATGTAAGTGTTTAACTTCAAACTGTTATGTTGTTGAGCCTATTTTATATAATTTTGCATGTTCCTTTTATTCTAATATGTGGTTTTCAATCTTCAGAATCCAAGTCCGGAATTTCCTGACATAATTTTAACAGAGCCTGGACCTGTGAGTGTAAGTATATTTTTTGCTATTTAAAGTTCATATGTTGATCAAATGGGCCTAAATTAATTTTTTTTTATTTAATTCCTAGCCTTCTATGTCCTTGGGAGATGAAACCCAAATACTATTTTCACAGGACTTGACCCAAACACTGACTATTGAGGTAATTATTTTGTATTGTCTTGTTTGATATATTCAGCAATGAATGTATGATTGTGTAAGGATCCTCCACTTGTCCCCAAATCATATTTAATTTAATTTTGGATTTTGTTTTACTAGCCACCTCCATCTCAACAGTCTACACAGAGAAAGAGGCCAAACAAAGACCCTATCCCTGCCAAGGTGGCCAGCAAGGTTAACTAAACTAAACGTGACGTGTGAATGATTTTTAAATGCTTCGCCATTATTTTAGCTAAGTGCCACGTTTTTTACAGAAAAAAACAAAAGAAAGAAATGACAATTTTCCTATTGACCCTACGGACTTTGCCACAGAGGATGTAATCCAGTATGTCCAAGAGAGGCCTTCTCTGTGGGACAAATCCCACAGGAAACACCATGACAACACCTGTACAAGAAGAAAGTGGGAGGAAATTTATGTAAAATTATTTCCAGATTTTGCTTCCTATTCAGAAAAATTGCAGGATACCATTGGTAATATATTTTTAGAACAGGTTTAAAATATAATATATACTATAGAATGTTTTTTACTCTCATGTTGTTTCATAATTTACAGCAGAACTGGTCGAGAAGAGATGGCGTTCTGTCCGGGACAGCTTCTTCAAATGGGTCAGAGAATCAAATCTACCTAGTGGATCGGGAGCAAAAAAGACCACCTACAAACATGCCAAGAGATTGTCTTTTTTGACAAAGGTCCAGGAATTGAGGGCGTAAGTGAATATTCATCTTAAAATTAATAAATCTAATCTCTCTCTCTCCCTACCTCCTTTACTCTACCTCTCCCCCTCCTTCTCTCTCTCCCTCTCTTCTCCCTCTAGCTCTCTCCATCTCTACTTGTCTCTCCCTCCTCCTCTCTGTCTTTCTCCCCTTGTGTCTTCCGCTCTCTCTCTCTCTCTCTCTCTCTCTCTCTCTCTCCTCCACTGTACCTCTCCCCCTCTTTCTTTCTCTCTCTCCCTCTCTCTCCCCTTCTCTCTCTCCCTCTCTCTCCCCTTCTCTCTCTCCCTCTAGCTCTCTCCATCTCTACTTGTCTCTCCCTCCTCCTCTCTGTCTTTCTCCGCTTGTGTGTGTGTGTCTCTCTCTCTCTCTCTCTCTCTCTGTCTCCTTCTCTCTCTCTCTCTCTCTCTCTCTCTCTCTGTATCCTCCACTGTACCTCTCCCCCTCTTTCTCTCTCTCCCTCTAGCTCTCTCCATCTCTACTTGTCTCTCCCTCCTCCTCTCTGTCTTTCGCCGCTTGTGTGTGTGTGTCTGTCTGTCTCTCTCTCTCTCTCTCTCTCTGTCTCCTTCACTCTCTCTCTCTCTCTCTCTCTCTCTCTCTCTCTCTCTCTCTCTCTCTCTCTCTCTCTGTATCCTCCACTGTACATCTCCCCCTCTTTCTCTCTCTCTCCCTCTAGCTCTCTCCATCTCTACTTGTCTCTCCCTCCTCCTCTCTGTCTTTCTCCGCTTGTGTGTGTGTCTCTCTCTCTCTCTCTCTCTCTCTCTCTCTCTCCTTCTCTCTCTCTCTCTCTCTCTGTGTCTCCTTCACTCTCTCTCTGTATCCTCCACTGTACCTCTCCCCCTCTTTCTCTCTCTCTCTCCCCTTCTCTCTCTCCCTCTAGCTCTCTCCATCTCTATTTGTCTCTCCCTCCTCCTCTCTGTCTTTCTCCGCTTCTCTCTCTCTCTCTCTCTCTGTATCCTCCACTGTACCTCTCCCCCTCTTTCTCTCTCTCTCCCTCTAGCTCTCTCCATCTCTACTTGTCTCTCCCTCCTCCTCTCTGTCTTTCTCCGCTTGTGTGTCTCTCTCTCTCTCTCTCTCTCTCTCTCTCTCCTTCTCTCTCTCTCTCTCTCTGTGTCTCCTTCACTCTCTCTCTGTATCCTCCACTGTACCTCTCCCCCTCTTTCTCTCTCTCTCTCTCCCCTTCTCTCTCTCCCTCTAGCTCTCTCCATCTCTATTTGTCTCTCCCTCCTCCTCTCTGTCTTTCTCCGCTTCTCTCTCTCTCTCCTTCTCTCTCTCTCTCTCTCTCTCTCTCTCTCTCTCTCTCTCTCTCTCTCTCTCTCTCCTCCACTGTACCTCTCCCCCTCTTTCTTTCTCTCTCTCTCCCCTTCTCTCTCTCCCTCTAGCTCTCTCCATCTCTACTTGTCTCTCCCTCCTCCTCTCTGTCTTTCTCCGCTTGTGTCTCTCTCTCTCTCATTTATTCTATTTTATTTTTGGTTTTAGAACATCTACAAATACGGGTTGCTTGCCTACCCCTGCTGAACCAACAGCTCAACCTGAGGCCATTCTGGATGAAGAGAACCCTCAACCTGCGCAGGGTGGATCTCAACATCAACCACCTACAGTCACCAGTAGTCTTCGCTCCTCCATCCGCCATTCATCCAAAAAAGGAAGGGACAATCAAATGTCCCAATGCATGCTGGATGGCATTGATAAATTGGAGAACATTTGCACATCCAAATTTTTACATTTGGATGTGCGTGTTCTTCGATTAGAAGGCATGATTGGAGGCCCCCCCCCAAGCCCCTCAAGGGATTTCTTAATGACCCTAATACCCTATATGGAGAGGATGAGTGAGGAGCAGCAGGCTGTTTATAAACAGCAGCTTATCAAATTTACACATGAATTCCTTAACCCCCCACCCACCCAAGCACCTATGTATCCACCTGCATCACCCTCCTTTCCACAGCAACCCAGAAGTCGGCCATATAGCTCATATGTCCGACCTTACAATGAAACCTTTGAGACAGAGGAAGGGCAAACATACCGTAGAATTTAAGGGTTTCACTCCAAAAAGTTTCTTTTGTTTCATTTTTATGCCCTATACTACATCTTTCAGTCCGCAACTTACTATCCACCCCTTGAGTGTGCTTGCTGCAGGTTTGTTATTTGCGAACATGTAGACAGAACATATTAACGTCATTGTGCTACATTCAGGTCACATTACGGTCTGCCACCTCAATGCATAAATTCCTTGAGGGTGTGTGTGAACTTTGACCCTTACATACCTTTGCCTTGAGGTGGCCGAATGTAACGTGACGCGAATGTGGATCTGTGATGTCAATATGGTCTGTCCCAGGTTCCAATAAATTAAACCAGAAGCAACCATACTCAGGGGGCCGATTTTAGGATGGATCGTGCCGTGCCGACTGAAAGATCTAGTTGGTTAACATTATAGGGACACCCACATTGGGATTAGTTCTGAGTCCCAAATCCTTAATTTTCAATTATTCTTTGGAGAATAAATATTGTTATTTAATATTTTATTTTTTTTTAAATGTTGTATTTGTTAATTTATGAGAAGAGCCGTTTGCTACTTTTATAACCAAAAAAATATTGCATTCAAAGTTTTACAGTGTGGTGTTTAGTTGCGAACATGTAGACAGAACATATTAACGTCATTGTGCTACATTCAGGTCACATTACGGTCTGCCACCTCAATGCAAGAATTCCTTGAGGGTGTGTGTGAACTTTGACCCTTACATACCTTTGCCTTGAGGTGGCCGAATGTAACGTGACGCGAATGTGGATCTGTGATGTCAATATGGTCTGTCCCAGGTTCCATTAAATTAAACCAGAAGCAACCATACTCAGGGGGGCGATTTTAGGATGGATCGTGCCGTGCCGACTGAAAGATCTAGTTGGTTAACATTATAGGGACACCCACATTGGGATTAGTTCTGAGTCCCAAATCCTTAATTTTCAATTATTCTTTGGAGAATAAATATTGTTATTTAACATTTATATATTTTTGGAAATGTTGTATTTGTTAATTTATGAAAAGAGCCGTTTGCTACTTTTATAAAAAAAAGAAAATTGAATTTAAAGTTGTACAGTGTGGTGTTTTATTCAAAATCATAATAGAACTATAATACAATGGACACAATTGTGATGTTTCAGCAATGGAGGTATGGGATTTCCAGTTGTCTCTTGCAATATTCATCTGTGAATATGAAAAAAAATTTTTTTAAGATTTTGAAAGTACAGAAAATAATAATAAAAAAAAAATAATTATACTTACATTGTATGCTGCCATGGCAATGCACCTTGCTCTGATGAAAAGTAGTTGCAAAACTGTTCACGTATCTGCATCACTGAAACACTTGATCTGATTGGGTTAGGCTCCAGTCCAGAAAGTTCGACCTCTGCTATTTCCTCCATGGTGGGGATGGACCCTGGCTCCAATTTTATTACAAAATTATGCAGAACCACACATGCTTTAATCACAGAGTCCACGGATTCCGCCTTTACTTGAATGCTGGTGGTAAGTATGCGCCATTTATTAGTGAGGATACCAAAAGCACATTCCTGCGTGCACGTGTCAATCTATAATTAAAGACACGCCTTTGGCCATTAAGTCTTCTCCCTGAGTATGGCTTCAACAAGTTTTCCGCCATTTGAAAGGCCTCATCAGCCACTATCACATGAGGCAGGGCAGGTCCATCAATACCCGGTAGTGGTTTGGGTCCTGGAATCTGGAATGTGCCAGCATACAGGGCTTTGCCAAGGTTAGACTCCTTGAACACACGTGAATCATTGTTCTGACCGTAGGCCCCAATGTCAACTGCCAAAAATTTGTAGCTGGCATCACAGATTGCCATTAGTATGATGGAAAAATATTTTTTATAATTGTAAAATAAAGAGCCACTAGCAGAGGGCTTCCTGATTCTGACATGTTTTCCATCTAGTGCACCAACGCAATTTGGAAAGTTGGCGTGTTTCCAGTATCCCTCTGCTGCTTCATTCCAAATTGCTGTGGTTGGCTCTGGAAGATACTGGCGTTGAAGGTTCCTCCATATCGCCTCACATGTCTGTGGTACCAAAGTAGAGATGGTGGATTTCCCCAATCTGAATTGGTAATGTAGCGAAGAAAAGGACTCTCCACTCACCAAAAACCTAATAAAAAATCAAAGTATTGTAAAAAAAAATTATTACAACTGTGAACACATAACGCAATACACATTATCACGTTCACGTCCTGCAACAAACTATTTGTGGTGCTACCTACACCTCATATGATTCTGAAAAGATAGATGTGTCTCTGGGTGAACTTCAACCACCAACCTTTCAGTTTTTGGCTGAATGTGCTACAATTGCACCACAGAGACTATACTATGTTTTCATATATGCCACTGGTGTGTAAATATATATATATATATATTTGTATACATACTACATATATATCGATATATTAAAAGACATATCTGGCGATTTTTTAAAAAAATTATAAAGGGAAAGCTTGGCCTTTTGGAACCTTTGGTCACATTTTATGACTCCTAAGAAATATATAGGGTTGCTATGGGCTACTACACTTCAAGAACAATTTTTAAACATATCACACAAACACATTATATACACAATTGAAGTGGAAGATTAAAAATTCTTACCTTAGGGTCACCACAAGACGCTGTTCTGGCGACACTGCGAATCGTAGGTGCGTATCCTGCCGCTGGATGTCATCACGAACAAACTCCAAAAGGACATCAAAACTAGAGGGAGCCATCCGCACATACCGCTGAAATTTGTCAGGGAAAGTACGGAGCTGTAGGTAAAGGGCCTGAAAGGCACCAAGCCGTGGCCTGATGGCATTCACTGGATGCACCCAATACCGACGTGAAAAAATCCTTGTTCTACGTTGCCTCCCACGCTCACGCTCTTGCCGCTCAAGGAACTGCATGCGTAGTATTGGCGATACAATCATTTTCACAATAAAGCTGAAAAAACACAATCAATAGCCACAAATACTGCTCTCCTGACTCATTCCTAGCTAAAAAAACACGAGCAGATGTGAAACCACTCCTACTTCCTGCCAAATTGCAATAAAACAAGAAAATCTTTATTTAGAAAATCACACTAATTCCAAAAACGTATGCGTTTTTTTTCACCAAAAACGGATGGAACCTTACACACTTTATGAAACCTTATACGTTTTATAAACGCATACGTTACAGTTTTGAGCATACGTTTACGTACTGTTACATCAGTTTCTGCCGCATAAGTTTTTTCACATAAATCGTATGCGGCGGACGGATGGGAAAAACGTAGTGTGAACCCAGCCTAACACACATTGAGTTTGTTTTATTATTTTTAATTTAAATTCCAAGATTTTAGGATTTAGGGCCAGTTCACACCAGACGCAGTTCTGTAAAGTTTTGTGTGCATTTTTTCTGAACTAAAAATACATTGTCAGTGTTTTCCATGTATTTCAATGGCTATAGTTCACACTATGCAGTCAGTTTCTGGTCAGTTTCCGGTGCAGAAACTGTCCGTAAACTGACTGCATAGTGTGAACTAGAGCCATTGGAATACATGGAAAACACTGTGCATGCATTTTGTGCAGAACTGTATGAAACTGCGTCTGGTGTGAACTGGCACTTAATGCACTGACAATAAAACTTTTGCAACGTAACACCTATTACTTCAACTATACCTAGTCAATTTATTTGTGTGTGTGTATGTACTATATACTGTATGAGTGTATATTATATTCAAACACACACATACTGTACATACACATAGGCCCGGATTCACAGACAGCGGCGCACATTTATGTCGCCGTAGCATATCTCCTGTACGCTACGCCGACGCAGCGCAGAGAGGCAGGCACTGAATTCACAAAGCCAGTGCTCCCAAAACTGCGCTGGGTTTCCTAGGCGTAATCTGGCGTAGGAGGAAGTGGGTGTGAGCCATGCAAATGAGGCGTGACGCCATGCGTGACGCCAGTCGGAACTACTCCCTAAGATACGTTGGATCACTGCCTACGGTGTGAAGGTAACCTACGCTCAGCCATATTCACGTCCAACGTAAACTACGTAAAATACGCCGGCTTGTGTTCCCTGGTGAAGCCCTTAGCATGGATGTTGCTGAGTTACACCTCCTTTATGGGGCATAACTTTACGACATACGTATAACTTACGCGCACTTGCGTTGGGCGTACGTACGTTTGTGAATCGTCGTATCTCCCTCATTTGCATATTTGAATGGAAAATCAATGGGAGCGCCAAATGCGTCCAGCGTAAATATGCGCCCACTCTACGCCGGCGTAGGCAAGTTACGTCGGTGGGATGAAGCCTGTTTTTAGGCGTATCTTAGTATGTGGTTCCGGCGCACAGATACGACGGCGCATATTTGCACTTACGCGGCATATCTGGAGATATGTCGGCGCCAAGTGCTTTGTGAATCCGGGCCATAGTTTTCATTAAAACAAAAATCTTAGTTTTAAAGTATAGATCTGTAGTCTTTAATTATGGTTTATATGCAGATACCTGATAGGTGATTGTACACTGGAAAAAAAAGAAAGCTGCAGGGGAATCACATATATAACCCCTCCCACTCCCAGCTAGCCTACATGTGTTGCTAGTGTTCTTAAGTTATGAACCTCTTTGCTGTGACAAGCTTACTTATTTCATGTGGAGGGTTTTTTTTCTAAAAAGGTTCCCTTATCAAGATAACAAGGAGTCCCAACAATTATCCAAGCCTTTTAAGACACTTTCAGTCCACTCACTCTTAGGGTCCATCTGTTATGGTGACTGGGCTCACTTTGAAAACCTGTTTTGCTCCTCTATCACATTTTTCAATATATTCAATATTCTAGAGAAAAGAGCTTCATGCAAAAAAATGACAGCCCTGTAGTAGAGAGGTAGTGGCTGTAGCAGTAGAGTAGTTCATAGGTAATCATCTAAAAATATACAATCGGATCCCCTAGCAGATGATGTGGGCTCACTTGAGGCTCGGGGTCTAAGCACTAATCACTATTCAATGGAGCTCCTGATAGTGGGTTTTGATGCATATTAGTACCTGGTCGTGATCCTTGGAATCACCCCACCAGGAGGTGAGAAAGCTGGGGTAGGAGATATTTTAAGTAGGGATCAAGCAAAAGTATAGTTATTAAACAAGCCAACAGTCAGTAACAAGTAGTATCTGGATGAGATAAGATGGAAACGTAGTCAATGAACATGCCAAGGGTCAGTAATGAGTGGTAACAAAGATAAGGACATCAGCAGGAATTCAAGACAATATAGGCTGGAGTAAGCACAATAATCTAACAAATAGGAAATTCAGATACATGGCTTAAATCAGGAAATTCATGGGAAGACCAAAAGGTTTAAAAACAAAAAGACACAAGGTACCAGCATGCCTGGTGGTACAGTGAGAATAGCAACTGCCAGACACCACAGAGTTTGCAGATTCAGACCCAGGTCCTGGTGCTGATGTCCTGAGTCCCTACCATGAAATCTGTGTTTTCTTCTATGGCTGTTTGCCAGACCATTGCTCTCTTGACCTGACATGATATGACATGGTCTGAGACCCTAGTTCCTTCTTAAAGGATCCTTTCGTACACCAAAGACTAGAGATCTTACCTATGTTCTCATCAGTGGCGGCTGGCGCTCAATACCAAAGCCTCCCCCTGTGGGAGACGGACTGAAATATGGTGATCACACCACCCCTCCCGCGTAAGATGAAAGGATGACAATTTGGCGATCAAATGCCTCTTTACAATAGGAGACAGATGCTGAGTCCCAGGATGACACTATGACACTCTGATCTTCCCTCCTCTGCCCTCAGAGCCAGGGAGTGCTGGGTGTGGCTGAAGAGGGAGCCAAGTCCCAGCTGGAGAGGACTGCTGGCTGAGCTGCTCCCTGGCTCTTCCAAGCTCCAGGGCCCTTGCTTCTCTTTCCTGCGAAACAGCAAGTGGGTCTTGGGACTCCCTGGCCAATCGGGTCTCAGGACCTGCTTTCTGATTGGCCAGGAGAATCAGGAAGACCATACCGAATCACAGAATCACGTCGGAACTACTCCCTAAGATACGACGGATCACTGCCTACGACGTGAACGTAACCTACGCCCAGCCCTATTCACAACAAAAGACACGACGGCTTGTGTTCCCTGGTCCATACCTTTGCATGAGTTGCGCCTCCTATATGGGGAATAACTTTACGCCGGATGTACGACTTACGCAAACCGCGTATATTATGCGCTGGGCGCAACTACGTTCGTGAATCGGCGTATCTCCCTCATTTGCATATGTGCATAGAAAATCTATGGAAGCAGCAAATGCGCCCAGCGTAAATATGCGCCCACGATACGACGGCGTAGGAAAGTTACGTCGGTCGGATGAAGCCTATTTTCAGGCGTATCTCAGTTTATGGGCACGGCGCATAGATACGACGGCGCATACTTACATTTACGCAGCGTATCTCGAGATACGGCGGCGTAAGTGTTTTGTGAATCCGGGCCTTTATCTTCAGCAATTTTACAGAACATAACAAAGCCTTTAACCTGTTCGCATATATGTGGCACTTGGACGGGCGGGCTTCAGTGTCAAGCCACCACACATATGCGTCCATAGGGGATGGCTTTTCTGTGCTCAATGCACACTCACTGCACTCTCTCAACACAGTAACTAAACTGTCATGGGCAGCTCATGATGTATACTTGCAATTAGGAGCTTCTGATCATGTTGCTTAGGAATGCAAGATTCACATTGGTGATTCGTAATGTTCCTGCAACTATTCTGCCTGCTAGATAGTGGTGGTCTACTTTTGGAAACTGTGTTTGTATGCAGACTGGTCGCTTTTCAAACACAAAGTTTAAAGCTACATAATTACCATTGTGGTATACAACTAAAGCAGGTCATACATGAATCAAGTTGTCTGGTTCAGCAGGGATCTACTAATCAACTTCTGTTCAACCACCCTGTGGCATAAAAGCCACTTGATTAGTGGCGCAGGCAAGAGGCTGCAGTGCTGATCTGTGAATTCTGACAGCAGGGATTTCTCAATATTCCCGAGGCACAAGTTCCTGGATAAAGACTCATCAGTAGCGGTGGCTGTAGCAACTACCAGCTGGAGACTGGAGTTGTCAGGAAACATGTTCGCCAGCACACAGATGGATTTTACAGATGTCATCCAAAACTTTTATTGCAGAAACATCACATCACAAAGGACAAAGTGCAACATTTCGGAGTCGTGCAGGAGTCATTGTCGGAGCTATGCAGGACCCCTTCGTCATGCATGAATACAATACCACAGCAGAAGGGGATTTCCCTGTTCACCTTGAGTTTGTGTAAGTTGGAATTGGGTCAGTTTTTTGCACATTACAGTACTTTTTAGTCTGAAACCATGAATAATCACTTACCCTCTCGCACCTGTTCACCCCCTATGGACCAGAGGAATTTTTTACAATTTTCTATGCCCAGGTTCACATTGAGGGTGGATGTGAAATTTAACTCGCAAGATTTCAAACTGGCAATACAGTTCGACTTCGGGGGCTATTTGACAGACACCTGTGAGGGTTCATGCACAGATGATTATTCAAATCACCCCCCAAGTAGTCAAAAGTAGTACAGGAACTACTTTTGTGAATAGGTGCGGCGCGGAAAAGTCTACGTCACACCGATTCAGACGATGCCGTTGCCGGCAATAGCCAGCAATTTGACATGTGATTTGACATAACAAATTGCATGTCAAAATGGCCCGATGTGAACGTGGGCTCAGGGCCTGTTTGTTCGGCATTAACATTGTCATTACGAATAAACAAGGCTTTCTTTTTCTGATATTTTCTAGCAACAATGATTTCTTCTTTTTTTTTTGCAATCCGTAGACAGTAAGATAAAAGACGATATATAACAGATCTTCAGATCGTAGGTGTAATACTTTGGCGCCCTCTGGGTGGAGTTTGCGTAGTTTTCCGCGTCGGGTATGCTAATTAGCTGTTTACGGCGATCCACGAAGATACGCGTGTTCGTCACATTCTCTTACGTCGTCGCTAGTCGGCTTTTCCCTGCGTATAGTTACGACTGCTATTTAGGTGGTGTAAAAATAGACCAGCCATGTTAAAGTATGGCCGTCGTTCCCGCGTCGAATTTAAATTTTTTTTTTTTTGCGTAAGACGTCCGGGAATAGGAAAGGACGTAACGCACGTCGCCGTTCAAAAAATTACGTCGTTGCAACGTCATTTCGCGCAAAGCACGCCGGGAAATTTCAAAACGGAGCATGCGCAGTACGTTCGGCGTGGGAACGCGCCTAATTTAAATGATACACGCCCCATTTGAATTAGGCGGGCTTGCGCCGGACGGATTTACGCTACGCCGCCGCAAGTTTACAGGCAAGTGCTTTGTGAATCAAGCACTTGCCCCGTAAAACTTGTGGCGGTGTAACGTAAATGAGATACGTTACGCCGCTGCGCAGCTACGTGAATCTGGCCCAAATAGTCTTACTGCAGGTAAAAAGTACACATTTTATACTGTAATTTGGCCTGTGTAAAATTACACTAAAATTATGGATCTAGTGCAAAGTTATTTACACATGAAACAAATGTATTTATTTATTTTTTCAATTTTGAGCAATGTGTAAAAATATGTTAAATGTGTTAAAATATTATTGAACAAAACAAATAAAAACAAAAAAATGTAAATATTAATAGTTAATAAAATAGAAATGAACAAATCAAAAAAATAAAAAATAAATCAGCAGCAAAATAATAATCTAATGGAGAAGGGGTACCAGGAGTTAACTAGAGTTGATTAGTGTAAACTAAGGGTTTAAGAAGGGTTAAACAAAGGAACAATTTATAAAAAAAAAAATTGAACTTATTAAGGTTGCCTTTAAGCCCCCGTTCACACCTAGGCGTATATACGCCTGTAGTGCGACGCCGCAGCCGCCCCTGAAACGCTGGAGGGATGATTTCACATCCACGCCGAACGCCGGCATAGGAGATGTGAACCATCTCCATAGAGGGGGTTAAGGCTGCATTCACAATCACGACGTTTTGTCGCAAATCGCGGTACAAAGCACTGCAATTTGTCAACGCAATTCGCGGGACAAAACGCCGCGATTTTGTACGCCAAGGTGTGAATGCAGCCTAACTGACATCATCTGCAGATCAGCTGAATGAACAGAATAGATACAAAAGTAACAATGTTAGTTTGTATCTTCCTATTTAGCTTCTGACCAGTGTTGTTTATTACTTTCTTACTACGTTTTTTGACAGTATCTGTGAGAACTGGTCTGTGTACACAGCAAGCAAATCCGGCTCTAATTAATTAGTTTGCTGTGAATTGGAGGGGGGGGGGCAGCAGTAGCAAGGCTTAAAGGGGTTGTAAAGGTTTGTTTTTTTATTTTCTAAATAGGTTACTTTAAGCTAGTGCATTGTTGGTTCACTTACCTTTTACTTCCATTTCCCTTTTAAATGTTTTTTTTTTCTTTCTTTTCTTTGTCTAAATTTCTCACTTTCTGTTCCTCCTCAGTAAGCTGTTCTAAATGACTTTCCACCACTCGAATGATGGTGGAAAGCTTACTGAGGAGAAACAGGAAGTGAGAAATTCAAACAAAGAAAAAAAACATTTAGAAGAGAAATCAAAGGAAAATGTAAGTGAACTAACAATGCACTAGCTTAAAGGAACCTATTTAGAAAATAAAAGACGAACCTTTACAACCCCTTTAAGGACTGTACATGCTACACATGTCCTGCGTACTATAATGTTGTTGTTGTTTGTTTTTTTTGTGTGTGTCAAAAGTCTGTAACTTATTAACAGACCTGAATCCAGCAAAGTGCCGACTGAAGGAAGAGTGGCCATAGGCATGTTTAATAAGCAGCTTACTTCAGCTTGTTGCTCACCCATGCAATGGTAGATGGATTTTTTTTAGTTTATATCTGTCTGCCACTGTGAAAGATTTACCCTCTGGCACAGGGATATTTGCTTGAGGCAACTGCTTGAGGCGCACACTGATATATTTGCCAGAAGTGTCCTAAAGAATTATTAGAAGCTGCATTCCTTTTGTAACAGCTTTATCTGTGACTGTTAATCTGATGCTACAGCAAAAAAGATACATAATCATTGATATGTAACTAACATAGAACTAATGATAAGAAGATCCAGATGGTCACACTTCCAATGCTGTAATCCACCTTTATTGAAAATTCACAAACGTAGCAACATAAAAACACTCTAATGAACACAGTGGGGAGAAAAGGTTAATGCCTTTCACGCATGACCTTAGTGCTTAATTATAAATTTCAACACAGATCTCTTATATACTCCAACTAGAACATGTATGCAGCTGTAGATAATAAGCTAGTGATCAGTATTAAAACATACAGTAACCAGCATCTGCTATTCCCAACATGCAGCTATAAATATATCAAGCAAAAAAAAAAAAAATAATACTAAAGTATGAAAACATAAAGGAAAAAATGTATATGTTGAAAGAAAAAAAAACAGGTATAATACACATCCCAAGAGACCAGCAATCAAACTAGAAAGCAAAGCTTAAAAGCCATCGATAAGGCAACAATATTTGCAACGTTGGAGAAACTGATCATACATCTGGGCTACTGTAACTCCCTTTCAAAAACACAGGCATATCCTCTGCAATTTCACCCTTGTGGGTCTTAGGAAGATGATAAAATATAGGAACAATGGGGGCTTGAAGAATAGTTACCTCCCTTCCTGCATAAAATACCCAAACAAATTCCTTTCTGGATCAGAGAGGTAAGACTGGACTTTCATTGTGGGATCACCTTTAGGTATATACCTACAACTGTCTGATAATTGTCTCACAGCCTCCTCTTTATACAGATCAGCATCCTGCACAACTACTAAATCCCTTTTATCTGAATTGTTATTGCAATTGTGTGGTCTTCATTTAACCATCTCAGAGACTGGCATTCACTGAGGCTGAAATAATAATTCTTTGCATTTCCCCGGACTGCAATCCATGATGCCAGTCTCGGTTAGATTTCACCCTGCTTTTGCAATGTATGTATCCATATCCTTACTAAGAGACTGGACAGGATAGAAGTCTGATCTAGACATGTGCACAGACATTTTTTGGGTTTTTTTTTTTGTTCCGTTTCGTATCGTTCCGTAGGTTAGTTTCCGTTCTTTTTTCGTAAGACGCCCGTTTTCCTGTTTGTTCCGAGATGTTCCGAGATTTTTTCGTATTCCGATCGTTACGTATTTTCGTTACCGTTTTATTTTCGTACATGCGGTATGGTTCGTTATTCTGTTTAATTCATGTTCGTTACTTGTTAGACAATAATTTTCGTGAATTTTCGTCAATGATTTGCATTCTGTATTTTGAATTCCTTTTTCTGTTCGTATTTTCAGTCGTATGTTCATATGACATCTATAACGATTTGTTATAGATGTCATATGAACATGCGACTGAAAATACGAACAGAAAAAGGATTTTCGTCATTTTGTACTTTCGTAAATATATATCGCGGGATTCGCGGCACTTTCAACACGCGGCTCATCCATATTAACTATTGTTAAGCCCCATACACTTGGTCAGACTTTTTTAACAACAAACATAAAAACGATCGTTTTCCGTTCGTTCTTAGAAAATTTGTTCGTTTTTAAACTCCATCAGAAAACCATTTTTGGGTTCAAAAGTCTGGCCAACTGATCTCCCTTCAGATGAAAATCCACAGAAAAGTTTATTTGACTTTACTGTACTACTGCTGGTTCACTAACTACACTCACTGCCCATTCAAAAAACGAAAATGACATCTATAACAAAAGATTTGCATTCTGTATTTTGAATCTTTTTTCTTTTGGTATTTTCAGTCGTATGTTCATATGACATCTATAACAAAAGATTTGCATTCTGTATTTTGAATCCAAAATACGAACAGAAAAAAGGAATTCAAAATACAGAATGCAAATCTTTTGTTATAGATGTCATATGAACATACGACTGAAAATACGAACAGAAAAAGGATTCAAACAAAATACAGAATGCAAATCTTTTGTTATAGATGTCATTTTCGTTCTTTTGCCGTTTTCGTTTTGTCGTATTTTCGTCGGATCGTTTGTTCGTATTTGCGGTTGTTCGTTATGCGGCTCATTCGTAATCCCGTTGTTTTCGTATTTTGGTGCTTTAATTTTTTCGTATGTACACATTATTCCACGGGTACGAAAATGAACATTTTCGTACGAAAATAACATTCGTACGAACGGGAATGCACATATCTAGTCTGATCTACATTTAAAAGAGGCCAATGGTACAGACACACAACCTTCCTTCTCATCTATACCTGCTTCTAAAGCCAATCCTTCCAAAATACGAATGGCGCATTGTTCTCAAAAGTCTATTCAAACTAGTGGTCTGCTCATCATCATCAAAGCAATGTTTACGTAGGGTTAAATGCCATGCAAATGTATTTACATCTAATATCATATCAAGCAGATTAAAATGGTGGGTTGGACTGAAATTAAAGCCTTTAGACAACAACATAACATCCTCTCTTGTTAATTCCTTCTTAGACAAATTAAGTACATTATAAATACAGTGCCAGTACTAGAATGTATATAATAGGTTTGAACCTATAAGAGATGAGAATAATAGCCAGTACTATCAGTCCCCGAAACCTTTTTTAGGAAGAGGCAGAGGATGGCAAAGGAGGGGCAGAGGTTCGAACCCCCACAGAGGGAGGTCTTCCTCGCAGCCCCAACACAATCCTCAATACAGGGAACAATATCACACTTACAACGAAAACCAATATTGGAGGAATCCACCACAACGGGAGAAGGAACAACAAGCACAACCAAGATCCACGAGAGTAGAAGAAGAGGATGCAGGGCGGGACGGTTCGTCCAAAAAAAGAGGAAGGAACGAATACGAAAAGAATCACGACTAAACGGCATCTTCAATTTAACAGATACAATACTCTCAGATAAAGAAACTAATGTCCTAAATTTGGGACTAAAATGCGGTCTACATCGCCCAATTAACAAATTTGAGGTCTATATCGATGTCCATAAATATGTGCGAAGGATCAACATGAAGAAATATTTCCTTAATAGAAATTTAAATCTTAATACTCCCGTCAGCAACACTATAACGACCAATACTATGGTATTACCAATTGATTCAGGATTACGTAACAAATCACTATTTAACCCCCTTGTGGGGTCGAATCAACCTTTGGACGTGTTTAAAGGTCTAGTACTACGTGACTTGGAGACCATTATACCTAAAAGGAATGTTAATCCACGCTACATTAAGGAGGGTATAGAATCTCTGGAAAAGAGAAAAGAACTAGTAATAAGACCAGCGGATAAAGGTGGAGGGGTAGTAATCATGACTAAATCGTACTATCAAGATCAATTAACAAAGATTGAATAAAGATCCTACCGCTCAATATGAAAAAGATCTGAAAATACTAGTAGAAAAGGGACACCGTACAGGAGTACTCTCAAATAAAGAGAGGAAGTACCTTATACCGAGTAACGGACGGATCCCTACGATCTATACCCTCCCCAAGATCCATAAAGATAAACTCCACCCCCCAGCACGTCCTATTGTCAATGGTATTGGCTCATTAATGTCACGGATGGGACAATATCTCGATCACTTTTTACAGGACAGCGTTAAATGCACAAAGGCCTATTTAAAAGATACTAAGGATCTATTGGCCCTGTTGAGTAACATCAATCTTGTTGGAAAGGATGAAGTTTATTTAGTGACCGCAGACGTCGCTTCATTATACACAATTATACAACATGACGATGCTCTGTTGGCCTTAAATTGGGCATTGTGTAAGAGGGATGATCTATGCTATACCCAAAAAGTTTTTCTACATAATGCATTGGATTTTTGTTTGAGCCACAACTTTTTTTGGTATAATGACTCTTTTTTCTCCCAAAAGACCGGCGTTGCAATGGGGGCTAAATTTGCCCCCAGCATCGCAAACCTATTCATGTCTGAATGGGAGGATAAGACAATTTTTAACACAAAAATAGATGAGTTATTATTATACCGTAGGTATATAGACGACCTCTTTTTTATTTGGACAGGAACTCTGACCTCATTGGAAAACTTTCTTAGTACACTAAACAAAAATAACCGAAATATTAGACTATCTTGTGAATACAACAAATTAAGTGTACACTTCCTAGATTTGCAGATATACAGAGATGAGGATGCACTATGAACAAGAGTCTATTTTAAACCTACCGATGCCAATAGTTTTTTACCAACCCAAAGTGGTCATCATCCAACTTGGCTAAGAAACATCCCTAGAGGGCAGTTTATGAGGGTCCGACGGAACTGCTCCAATGACGAAGATTATCACTCACAGGCCCTAATATTAAAGAATAAATTTGTGGAAAAGGGATACAATGAAAACAAGTTGGATGTCATTATTGAACAACTGATTGTTCTACCTTCTTCCTCTAATCTTAATAATGCACCTTCAACTAAACTATTGACTAACCATGAATGGAGCTTTGTCTCCGGCTTCCACTCTCAGTATAGAGAAGTCGAGAAGATTTTTATTGCTCACTGGCATATTTTAATGTTGGACAAAATTTTAAGAAATGTGATTCCTGTAAAACCTAATTTTATTTATCGGAAAGCCCCGAGTTACGGTGATAGGATTGTGAAAAAAAATCTTAGATCCACCCACTAAACCTGCCACTTTTTGGCAAAAGGATGGCTTTTTTGCATGCAGAAAATGTGGCCCGTGCAAAGAGGTAGCATGCAAAATGAGAGGGCTCGATAATTTCTCTTCCCGCAATAATACTATATTCCCGATTAAGGACTTTATCACTTGCAACACTACTCATGTAGTGTATGTATTAGAATGTCCTTGTAAATTGCTCTATGTAGGCCGTACAAAAAGGAAACTTAAAATACGGATTGCGGAACATATAGCGAACATAAAGATTGGCTATAGGGACCACAACGTGTCTCTACACTTTAAAATGTTCCATGATGAAAATCCAGTTGGATTGAAATTTTGGGGAATAGAACATCTGAGCCCAAATTGGAGGGGCTGCAACCGAGTAAGAGAGCTCTCCAAGCTTGAAACTAAATGGATACATTGTATCGATACATTAGCTCCAAGAGGCCTCAACGTGGAATTAGATATTAATTGTTTTATTAGTGATTTTTAATTAAATTTTTAATTAAATTTTGTAGGAATTTTTTATAAATTTTTATTAATTTTAATTTTTCTAATATTATATTAATTGTGATATTAGTATATTATCTCCTGTATTATCTATCATTTATTCATCTTCCAGTTTCTATGAATTGATTTCCGCTAATTATGATATTTAGGAACGCAAACATAGAGTTGGGCTTGGTTTTGAAATTTGTCTCTTGTTTGAAACCTATTGCCTCCGTGTTTGTTATATATTTATAATGTAATTTTCTAATTATATATTTTAATGCGTTTTAACCAGCTATTAGAATATTTATATACACCTACTAAATATACACCGTTTTGTCTATTATAAATGAGATTCTGTATATTAGAAGTAATATTCACTTAAAATTATACTGTATTTTCCTGTTTTTTAGGAGGTGTCTCTGATCGGTTATCCTTGACCCCAGGACACTTTACATATAACTTCAGCTTCTTTTATAGATAATTTGTTTTTTTAAATACGAATGCCTTCTCTAATAGGACGTTAGTGATATACTTTGAAGCATTACTATATGCTCATCCTATATTATTGACTCTTGTATACACAGAATAGTGATATTAAAAGTAATGTAATTTCTGCTATCCATTGACCTGTGCAGTAAAGATTTAAATCCCCGATATATTGTAACCTTTCTGAGCCTTCTCGGCTTCCGTATCGGTGTTATTGTGGATGCTGCTAGGGTGCGCCGCCCACATGCGCTACGTAAGCAATGGGCTGTGCATATATAGTAGCTATTCTCGCCGTCAGCTCACGCCCTCTGTAGAAGCTGATTGGACAGCGAAACTGGTCAGGGCAAGAGTCTTACGGCGACCCGGAAGTGACACGTGCGCTCCAAGCGTGCGTTCCAAAGTGTACTCTGTCCATACGACGGTTTCCATACGACGGGTGCCTGCAAACTTTGTCTAGCAAACTTGTTTGTGAAGTTTACCTGGGAGATTGGATGCCGGTCAGAGGACACCTTCACTTACCGATGATTCACGTGTGTTACCATCTATTGTGCGGTACGTGCATTTTGAGCGGGGATCTGCTGTTTTAAAAGGGATTGCTTCATTTAATATAATAAAAACGGGATTACACTATTGTCTGGTACCTTTTCTGTTTTTATGTGGAGCCTACCCTTTGCCTGATACCCACTTGAGAAACGGAGGATCCAGAGAGTAAAGATACCTTTCAGTGTATACTATATTATGCCTTTTGGTGAGTGAGTACCCCGAAGGGGAGTGTGCCCCACAAGTGGTGACTTATCCTGGGAAGAGGTGTAGAATATTCTATCAACTATCTTCACTACCTTGATCTCCTTAATTCGTTTCCGATGAACATCTGCATGTTATTTTATTTTATTTTATTTTATTGAAATTGGACAATCATTACCAATTTTTAGCGCTGTTTGACCACATTGAACTTTCTGTTTTTTAGAGTGGTACTCTCATTATTAAATTAAGTACATTGTCTAATGTTTTTGTTGTTTCTTTTCTCTCTGTTTCCTTCTTTTTCTCCCACTACGTCTATTCTTTTTATATTTTTGTATCTTATTTTTCTTCTTACTGTTGAATCTTGATGACTCATTTAAATGGAATGCTGAAGACAGATCTACATTTACTGAAACTTCAATGGTAAACTTCAGGAAGAAATCCAACACTGACACAGCCAGTGTTTGATCCAGAGCCTTGCCTCCTGTGTCTGAAAAACTGAAATGTTTGCCAACAGACCTGGCATGTGATTTATTTCTTACAATATGCTCTAAGCTGTTGGGGTTTCCTCCAAAACATGTTGGATTCATCATTTGACCTGTCCCATAATATTTTTTATTTTTTAACAAATATCACCTCTTTCTCTATTCTTTCCAAGTTTTAATTAAGCTTAATGGCTAAATCTTGAAATAGACTGGTCCTTAGAGGTAAAATTTCTTTCTGAGCCTCAGTGATCTCCTAGACTTCTTGTGTTTTGGAACCCCTAGTAATTAGAGTTGGGTAAACGGTTTGGCCCGAGCATGTGTTTCAGGCTGAACATTGGCTGTTCACCCATTCAATGAACACCTGAATTATCGGGGTGTTCAGCCTGCCGAATGACCACAATGCACTGCATCTCTGTACAGTGTATTGGAAGACCCGATTGGCTGAGGCAATGAAAGTTTTGCCTAATCAGGGCACAGCACTGTCAGAGCCATGATTGGAGAAAGTAATGCTGAATCTATCCAAGTAATGACTCATTGCTCTTAGTCCCGCCCCACACTATAAAAATATTCTTACCATAGTGGCCATTTGCAAAGTGATATTGGCATGGAGAGAGATAGAATAGGGCTCTGTTTAGTTCAGATAACAAATTAGTGTGCTATAGTGTGTTATTGTGCTTCTATTGTCAGTGCAGAATATCAGTTTAGTTTAAATCTAGTGATAGTTCAGTGTGACCAGTGCGACCGTTCATTTTTACTTTAGTGTCTGTTTTCGTGAGTGTACCTGGATTGTGACCCTGACGTGTAGAGGAGAGCCTCTCTTGCCGCACCAGGTTGTGGGACCCTGAGCTTGAGACAGTAGCCACGGAAGCACGGTGACGCAAGAGTGCCTAGAATCAGTCCAGTATTTGGTATGGCTGGATGTACGTGGCTTGTGATGCAATAGGCAGACCAGCAGGGCTGGGTAGACCAGAGCTGTGGCAGGCTTGATCGCACAAGAGACAGGAACTGGTGCAATTTGCAGAGCAGAACTGCAGCAGGCAGAGAAGCAGATGCAGAGTCAGGCAGGCCTGGTCGGTAGCATTCAGGTTGATCAGGCAGAGCAGTAGGCAGAAGAGCAGTCCAAAACAAGTCGAAGTCAGGGTATCAGGCAGACAAGGTTAGTGAGAGTAAGCTGGGTTCAAGATCAGAAGTCAGCACAGAAAACAGAGTTCAGACACACAGAAGCTGCAGACCAAACAACAAGGAGCCTTTGGTGCACTCACTTTAGAAAGCCCCTTTGCCACCAATGTTGGTGACAGGTGCACATGTGCGTACAGGTGCATGCGTGCATGCACGCTGACGTGCCGTGAATGCGTGTGTCTGGCATGCAATTCCTGTTGGATGGCTATGCCTTTCCTGACAAAGGGGTTTTCGCAAAATTCGAAAAGCCGCGGAACACCCTGTTAAAGTCTATGGGAGAAATCTAAAGGGCTAATTTTAAAGGCTAATATGCAAGTTATTGTCCTAAAAAGTATTTGGGGACCTGAGTCCTGCACCAGGGGACATTTATCAATGCAAAAAAAGTTTTAAAAACTGCAGTTTTTTCGGGAGCAAAGAATTTAATAATGCTTAAAATGTAACAATAAAAGTGAAATATTCCTTTAAATTTCGTACCTGGGGGGGTGTAAATGACAATGGTCCTTCAGACCATCGGATGAACTGATCGTGTGTACGAGGCTTAAGGGTTAATTGGGGTTTTTCCCTTGGTTGTTTTTGATTGTATGAATGTTTTCATTGCGGTTGAGGATGTCTGGGATCCTGTGGTTGATCCACTATTATGCCCCATGTATAGATAAGTTTCAACCCTCCTGTTAGGGTGGTGACCATGTGAGATGTGCCCTCTTTAAAAATCAATAGGGTTGTAGGATAGCTCCATTTGTACTGGATTTTGTGGTTGTTTAGCATTTTAGTGACAGGACTAAGCTACCTTTTCAGTTGGAGGGGTAAATTTGGATAGGTCTGGGAATAGTTGAACTCCCTCAAAGGGCGCACGTAAGGTTCCAGCAGATCTGGCAGCTGTAAGTATCATTACTTTAGCACAGAAGAAATGAACCCTCATAAGAACATGCCTGGGTACCGAATTTACCAGGTTTGGCTATCCGATGTATTCTGTCAATAGAGGTTTCAATTGGGGTAGCAGTGGGTAGAATTGCATGCATGAGGTCACTGTCATATTTAAGATGAGCATGTGGTACGGATTCAGGTATGCCATGTAACTTTAAGTTATTTTGGAGCGACCTGTCCTCCAGGTCTGCCAATTTAGCTTTTATCCAGGATTTTCTTCTTGAGCCTCTTCATATGCATCCACTGGGTCATTCACAGTTGTAGTACATTCCTCCATTTTATCCTCAATGTAAGATACTCTATCTCCCAGGCTATTAATTTCATTTAACAACTTAGTTATGAGAGAAGAGAGGTCAGACATTAGGGAGGATTGTAGAAATATTAGCATGTTTTTTTAACGTGGTATCTAACACTGGCTGTCCTGAGGTAGGGAATAATGCCATAGATGTTTGGAGGACTTGGTTGGACTAAAGAGGGTTATAAGTCTGTACTAATTTCCATTCAGAGGGGAATGGGGCATCTATCCTCATGCACGCTTTAGCTGGGCTGTCAGAAGTTGGGCTTTCCCCTGTATTCTTAGGGAACAGAGGTCTTCTTTGTTGTTCCAGATCATCCTTGTCAGGGAGATCCATGTATCAGCAACTTGCCGCGGTCCATCCGGCGTCATTTTAATTGACATTGACCTTAGGTGCTGGCTTCGGGAAGAAAGCTGTCAGCTTTCTCGGCTTATGATAATTCCACCACTTGCAGGACATGGTTCAGGAGGGTGCATGGGGTGTAATGCAGGCAGCTGGATGTAGATTAGCTATAGATGTGGGCAGTCATTGCTTCAGATCTCTCCCAAGTGATCAGGGCTTTGTGGTTATGCAGCCATCATGAGCATTGGCAGACCATGACCCCTTGTACCAAACAGCAACCTTTTAATAGTAGGATGCACTCACCCCTTCTTGCAGTTGAAGATTAGAACCTTCTCTTTGGTGGGATAATGATTGGTAGCTGGTATACAGAGGGCTGCTGGGGTCTTTAGGTCTGCGTTCTCAGGTGGACCACCTAGATGATGAGGGAGGAGGCAAGGACTGAGCCACGCTACTAGCTGCAAGGATGGAGAGCTTGTTTGTCTCTGAGCCTTATGGCACTAGGTACAGCCAAGATGGTGGCTGGTCGTGGATAAGAAGAAGGCTGCCTATATCTCTAGTCTCTAGTCCAAACTCCCAGGCAATCCTCTCATGTGATGTGGATGAGGGCAGAGATGGTATGGTATTGCCTGGTAGAAAGATGGGGAGGTTATACCTGTCATTGTCCGAGGATGGAGCCGGGTGGAACTAAGATGGCAGCCGGCTGCGACCTGTCTGCTTCTTTAGGCCGCTTACTCAAGGAGTCCTCCGGAATGACAGGGAGGTTTGCAGGAGTGTTGCCATGCTGTCAGGATGGAGGATGGCGGGCTCACCTTCCTCTGAGCCTGAGGATGGCGCCGGGATCGGACGGAATGGCAGCGGAGGCCGTGGTGTAGTGCAGTATATTTAAGTGTGTCATTGACAGGTCTGGGCTCTCTTCTCTTAACCACTTGCCGCCCGCCAATGACATATTGACGTCGGCAAAGTGGTTGTAGAATCCTGACTGGACGTCATATGACGTCCTCAGGATTCTGAGCCGCTGTGTGCCCCCGGGGGCGTGCATCGCGGCGATCGTTGTTGCGGGGTGTCAGTCTGACACCCCGCAACACCGATCTCGGTAAAGAGTCTCTCACGGAGACTCTTTACCATGTGATCAGCCGTGTCCAACCACGGCTGATCACGATGTAAACAGGAAGAGCCGTTGACGGTTCTTCCTCACTCGCGTCTGACAGACGCGAGTAGAGGAGAGCCGATCGGCGGCTCTCCTGACAGGGGGGGTTCGCGCTGATTGTTTATCAACGCAGCCCCCCTCGGATCGCCTCACTGGACCACCAGGGAAGCCCACCCTGGACCACCAGGGAAGGGCAAACTGTAAAAAAAAGCCCCCCCCCAAAAAAAGTCAGAAAAAAAAACATAAAAAAAAAAGATGCCAATCAGTGCCCACAAATGGGCACTGACTGGCAACATAGGTGCCGCCCCACAGTGTCCATCAGTGCCACCCCACAGTGCCCATCCATGCCCAGTGCCCACCTATCAGTGCCCATCTTTGCCACCCATAAGTATCCATCAGTGCCACCCATAAGTGCCACCTATGAGTGCCCAGTTCCGCCCATCAGTGCCGCCCATGAGTGCCCATCAGTGCCGCCCATGAGTGCCCATCAGTGCCGCCTATGTGTGCCCATCAGTGCCGCCTATGTGTGCCCATCAGTGCCGCATACCAGCGCCGCCAATCAGTGCCACCTTATCTGTGCCCGTCAGTACTACCTCATCAATGTCCATCAGTGCCATCTCATCAGTGCCGCCATATCAGTGCCCGCAATTGAAAGAGAAAACGTACTTATTTACAAAAAAAATTAACAGAAAAAAATAAAAACTTAATTTTTTTTCACAATTTTCAGTCTTTTTTTAGTTGTTGCGCAAACAAAAAAAATCGCAGAGGTGATCAAATACCACCAAAAGAAAGCTCTATTTGTGGGGAAAAAAGGACGCCAATTTTGTTTGGGTACAGTGTAGCATGACCGCGCAATTGCCATTCAAAGTGCGACAGTGCTGAAAGCTGAAAATTGGCTTGGGTGGGAAGGTGCGTAAGTGCCCTGTATGGAAGTGGTTAAGCACTAAGGTCAGCGTAAGTTGTTTTAACCTTTTCTCCCCCACTGTGTTTGTTTGAGTGTTTTTATGCTACTATATTTCGGAATTTTCAGTTAAGGTAGATTACAGTTGGAAGTGCGGCTGTCCGGATCTTCTTTAATTACTATATGCACAGGTGTGCGGACTGGGCCAGCACCCGCTTTGAGTGTGTTTGAGGTGTATATGCAGTGGACTGACCTGGAGCAGTGCTGCCTTTCTATATTAACATAGACCTAAATTAGGGAGTCACACAGATCAATCTAAATTGTGGAATTTTGTTTAAGTTTGTTATTATTTTTTTTTAAAACAATTCCAGTCAAGTGAATTTTTTTTTCAGCCCCTACATTCTAAAATAGTTCAGTGTTGCCATATACATAAAAATGATTACCATGTTGTTTTTAGATGCTTTGTGTTGTGAGTGTCTGGAAGGTATATACAACACTTTACTGCACACCAGCCATGATTTGACTGCATTGCATAGAGAATAATAGAGACTCATCTGTTTCAAATGCCACTTTATGCATGGACATACCTCCTTAGACCCAGTCTATTCGGATAGCATTGTCACCTGCTGACATGGCACAATCCACAGACCGCTTAACTCTTAAGTAAGACACAGAAGTTGAATCCAACACAATTTTACTTTAAATTTTTGCAGCGCAGAGGATGTTTTTCACATTCATTCCCAAAGACACTGGTGCTCAGGACAATTAAGAGTGAAAATCTTGAATGAGGACACATACCACAATTCAAACCTGCTAGTATTTCAAACTCCCATTACTCTATCCAATTTTTTAAAACCAACAAAGGAAATTGGCCTTTAGTTTTAGAAAAAATGTCCCTAAGTCTTTAGTGTGATGGTCTGTGGGAACAAAACAAAAAAAAGTGTTTATTCTTAAAACGCATGTTTATTGATGGATTGGCATCATTCCATCTTTCATCAGGAGATTTCATGTCATTTTTTGAGTAATTTGTAGGTATGTGCTCTTTCCACACAAGTAAATGTTTGTCAAATTATACCCCGAAGTAATAACAAATTTGCAATTTACAGTTCCATGGCTCAAGACTTCGTCACTTGAAATATGTTAGACTTGGAACGCCTCCAGAGCATGCCTGATTTCTTTTAAATTCACAAACATAACAAGCTAAATTAAATGCTGAACTGCAGTTTAATTGGTGTGACATTTGTGTATGTGTTGTTTTGATGTTTATTTCCAATTGGTATAGGTTTCAAACACTTAATATGCTAGATGCACAATGCTACTCTAAACAGTTTTTCAGAAATTTCTTTAGGACAAAATGATTTTTATTAGTTGGTATTGTTTATAACTGAAGATTTCTGGTGTTGTGGTTTACGCATTTTGTTTTTTTGTTTTAATAAAACATTTGTGTGTATATGATTTTTTACTATGATATTAATACTTTATGTCATTTGATGGTCTTGTTTATAAAGGAGAGTCACTATTTCTTTCTTCTCTAATTAATATTAACTGGTACTCTGCAGAGCTTTGGATACAAGTCAGCCAACTTAAAATGCCTCTAAAAGTTATTAGGAGGCAGGTCAGTGTGTCTACACACCAACTTAAACTTCCTGTAGAGTGCACTGGGAGCCTAAAATATCAGGGCAGTCTGGTAAAGAAATAAAGATGTCCTCCTACGGTTACTAGTAATGGGCCAACCCATGATGAGGGCAGTTAGAGATGGTCCTTATTTGCATAACTGTTTCTCCCTGTTTTGGGGGGTTCTAAAGCACTCTACATGTGAAGCTTGTATGCATCTATTCTAAGGTGCTTGTTATTTACTCTAAGTGGCATTTCCTTTTTCTAATGGTCACAGGGTAACTCCACACACAAGCCATGTTTTAAGTTAATGTTATGAAAAAATGGCCTTGCCTTTTCAATCTGCTATGTAATATGGCAACCCAGAAGCATTCTGTACACTGTTGGTGTTTGAAACGCCCCCAGAAATATGTTTTCCTGCTTGTGCGATTGGATGTCTGATTTTATCAGACATCTGCACTAAGATACAAGTCAGATTTCAGGTATTCTGAAATAAATTTTAGTTTTGGCAAGATACTCTACATCGGGCTACTTTCATAGCAGGTGCTGCTGTAAATTTAGAGGGGGTCAGAGAGTTAGTTGCCTCTGACCATGTTTATTTGGTTAAATTTAGGGCCTCTGCTTCAGCTCTGGCTGTATTGTGTGTCCATGTTTGTTGTCTGGGGAACCTCACACTGCCAGACAGTAGGTGACAGCAGTGAGGTCAGAGTCATGTGGATGCTTCTCCTCAGCAGCCAATCAGGAGGGCTGATCGCCTCACTGTGCATGCTGGGGAGGGGTATTTAGGGGGCAGATACCATTGGTTTGGGTCGCCGTCCCTACCGCCATCCGCCTGGGCAGTCATCCCACCACCCCCGTGTGTGTCTCTCCTGGCCGGGAGGGGGGGGGGTTAGAGTGTTCCTGGCTCTGGGACCACGTTGATCCGGAGCAACTAATCTACCTGTGGGCCTGGTGGGTAGACCGGGTCTACAATTTGCAAGTGGTCCTATGCTTTCCATCCCGAGGGAGGAAGCCGACCGATGAGGAACCTGTCCAGGGAAATACCGAGCACGAGGCTGGTATCTCAGGAGAGCCCTGTTGCTTCATTGAAGGACACATCACTAAAGCTGTTTGAAGGAGATCTAGGTGCTAAATCCAGTTTGAGAAGGATTTCGGACCAAGAATATCTCCACTCTTTGGGAAGGTCCGTGGCAGGGACTTTGCTATAGCTCCGAGTGACACCCTGGCTGCTAGGCTGGTGAGAGAGGCCTATCCAGGTGCACTGTACCCACTCTGGCTAGAGTGGCAAAGAAAGTTGTCATAGGTAGCAGGACTGTTTCCAGAAACCAGTTAACCCTGAATCCGCCATCTTCCATTTCTCCTATCCCTTCTTCTACTACTAGTTTTATCATTTTACCCCATTGGGTAATAAAGCACAGAAAAGACACTGGCAGTGTGGACATTAACTTTATTACAGCTCTCATCCAGTACCCTAGACAGTGGAAAGATAGAGGTAACGTGCCACCCAAATCAAACCAGCAGCTCCTTCGGGGGTAGTGCTACAAACTAATCTAAAGTGATCCAGACACTGCAGTTTTTTCTTTTCAGAATACTAACAACCAATTAAAATAAACCAGTCCCTACCATTCAAAATTTGTATTTAAAGGACCTTGTGAGGAGATTTTTCCTTCAGGGAACTGCATTCTGCTCACATAATTTGTAATAAAAACATATTTGCCATTCTGAAGCTTCCCTCCAACCACTTTGCATATTATTTTATTTATACTGTAAAGCCTCGTACACACGTACGGGATTCCTGGTGTTAAAAAGTCTGCCGGGAAACCCGAGGGGGAAACCGAGAACCTGCTTTTTCTCCCTACATACAACCGGATTTCCTGATAGGAAAACTGCCATGAGAGCTTTGGTCGGGAATCCCGGCCATGTGTATGCTCCATCATAGTGTTTCCCATAGGAAAACTGCCAGGTTAAAAAACGCCGGGAATCCCGGTGGAAAAAAAGAGAGCTGGTTCTTGTCGGGAAAACTGCGATGGAGCATACACACGGCCGTTTTTTTCGGCCAAAAGAGGGAAAACCGGTCGTGTGTACGAGTCTTGATTCTGTACATGCCAAAATATGCTGCAAAAATCTCCCTCCAATAAGTCTGGCTGCATCCATTTTAACTGTGGGCAGCTGCTGCCTGTTCACTTTCTGGATTTACACAGACACACAGAGGCACACCTCCAGCTCTGCAGCCCCACAGCTCTGATTGGCCTTCTTTCGACTCATTCCCCCTCCCTTCCTGGCAAACTCTCATGAGAATGAGAGAGAGATGTGCATGATGTCATAAGCCTAGGCTAATGACCAAACAAAAGAGGAAGTGGGCTGTATAAGGTATTTACTGGCAGAAAATAAATGTTTTACTATCCAAAGTTAAAACAACAAGGGCAGAAGATTTAATAGATGGAAAGTTGAAAAAATGACTGAAGGTCCGGTTTAAGGTAAACAGTTAAATATATAGTAGGATTACTTACACTGTAGGTGAATTGTTTTACCTGTCAAAAAGATTGTTTTTCTATCTCCAAATGTATACACCTCTGAAATTTACATGTAGGCAAGTGATACATTACTATTTCCTGGTTCAGCTCAGCAACCTCCTATATCACGTCAACTTATTATGCATGTAAACAGTATTGACAGTTCTTAAAAATAAGATTTTCCTGTAGATTAACAGTTTTCTTGCATAGTTAGGTAAATCCATTACCTGTTAATAAAATATATGGTTTATTTTGGGTATATCAAGGGCAACTTTGAAAATCTTATGAATTCCTTTCATTATATAGAGATTTAAAAGTAATTAACATCTGTTTAAAAAGGTTGTAATATTAAATATATCCCCATAGCACTTGTTACGGTAAATTGAAATGGAATTACTAAGTACTTTAAACCAGCAAAATTCTAAATCCTTGTTAAGAGAATAAGTGAATGCCTACAAACTTTATCTGAATACTGTATTTTACTTGATACATCAAATAACAAATCTGGAGCATACACATACAAGATCCCACAGTCCCACAAATGGACTCACTCAATCCCAGCCAAGACAAAAATAAATAACTATATGTTTAGATTTATATCTGAACTCTTTTACAAGAATGGGAAAAGGTGTGGTTGTATGTTATTGATAACCTTTAGGAAGGGAGTCGACAAGGCCTAGATCCACTTTACAATATCACTCACTGGGGAGAAGGTGTACAGACCCCATCAGGTAGCTGAACTGATCCAATGCTAGTACACATGCTTATATATTATCCAGGTCTTGGAACAGGATATCAAGCCTATGTAAATAATAAAACCCCTCTGTGGGATGGCAACATGGAGGAATCTGGGGACTGGACAATCTTGCTAAATCTGGCCATACATGATTTTTTTTTTTCATTAATCCAGCGGGTCGAATGAAAAAAAATGTACTGATTCCCCCATTCACACACTCAATGTGGATGGGGGAATACTTCTCGTTTTGGTATTGTATTCTGATCTATAGCTGGCAGCACTGATCATTAAAGAAAAACCTGACAGGCAGGTTGTACACAAGTCGATTAGCACAACCTGCCTGACCATACATGGATCAAAATGTGTTCAGTCCCTGCTGAACTGGCTGAATTTTGATTCATGTATGGCAAACTTTAGACCTACTTTATAAAATATGCAGAAACTCTTATCTCCCACTTGACCCCAATGCCCTAAAACTACTTCCCAAATTTCTCTTATTGCTAAGATTCTGGGAAGAAATCCTGTAAGAAAACATAACATCCTATGCCTGTTCTTATCAACAGATGCTAAGAAGGCATTTGACAGGATTTATGGGACCTTTAAAGACAAAGCCTTACACACTCTGGACCTGGGTAACAACGTGCTTGCATTGATATTCACCCCAAGTGGCAACCTCATGGCCAGCATCGAAATGAACAACATACTTTCTTCAGGCTTTGCAATTACAAATGGGGTCTGGCAGGGATGTCCCCTTGTCAATGATGCTGTTTGTAATGATCTTAGAAACATTGCTTCATAGGGTTAGACAGAATTCAGACAGAAACTGTATAATGGTAGGCTCCACGTCCCAATAACTTGATGCTTTTGTGTATAATTTTATGTTTTTTTTGTGACTAAACCATAACTTTAACTAACTAATATTATTAAAAGAACTTTGATAGGTTCCAGAATTTTTCTAATTTTAAAATTACATTGGGAAAATTAGAGATCCTTCTAATTACCATCTCAATGGAACACAAATGGCTATTGGAGAGTCTACTGTCCTTGAAATGGCAAACATAAATACCTGGAAATAAAACTAGCTAAAAGGGTGTGTGATCTCTTCTCAGCAAACTTACCAACTCTACATGAGACGATCCCTAATGCCGCATACACATGATGGACCGTTTTCATCAGACGAACCGATCGTATGTGGGCCCCATCAGTTTTTTTCCCATCGGTGAAAAAACTTAGAACCTGTTTTAAAATTATCTGATGGTTAAAAAAACGATAGAAAAAAACGATCGTCTGTGGGGAAATTCATCGGTTAAAAATCAACACATGCTCAGAATCAAGTCGACGCATGCTCAGAAGCATTGAACTTCTGACACGATCGTTTTTTTAACTGATGGTGTGTAGGCAAGACTGATGAAAGTCAGCTTCATTGGATATCTGATGAAAAAATCCATCAGACAGTTTTCATCGGATGAACCGATCGTGTGTACAGGGCATAAGAACAGGAGAAAACACATTTCAGTTGACTTGGAAGAATTCATATTCTAAAAACAAACTTCTAAAGCCCTGTACACACGATAGGTTCGTCTGATGAAAACGGACCGATGGACCGATGGACTGATGGACCGATGGATCGGTTTTTTAACCATCGGTGAAAAAAAATAGAACCTGTTTTAAATTTTTCTTACGGTAAAAAAACGATAGAAAAAACGATCGTCTGTGGGGAAATCCATCAGTCAAAAATCCATGCATGCTCCGAATCAAGTCGACGCATGCTCGGAAGCATTGAACTTAATTTTTCTCAGCACGTCCTAGTGTTTTACGTCACCGCGTTGGACACCATCGGATTTTTAACAGATGGTGTGTAGGCAAGACTGATGAAAGTCAGCTTCATCGGATATCTGATGAAAAAATCCATCAGATTAGATTCCATCACATTTCCGATCGCGTGTACAGGGCTTTAGAATTATTGTATTTATCCATATGCTTCCAGTAGCAGTACCAAGCTATTGTAATTTTTTTATGGGTAAAAATAAGTAAAAAAAAAAGGTTGTCCTTACTGCTAAAAAGAATGAACGATAGAGAGGGTATTGGGTTTTTTATATCTTTGATATTATAGGGCTGATGCTTCCTCAAGAATAATCAATTGGAATAGAGGAGTTTAGTAAAGCTTTGCGTACCCTTGGAAAACAACATTGATAAGGCACAATTTAGGACATGCCGGTAGACATCACCTCCCCCTTGTAAAAAACTTGTGATTCTCTGAACAGAGATTGAGTTTGGGCTCCATCTCCGCTTTTGCCTCTGAGAGGCTTCCTAATGTTTGCCCCAGAAGACCAATCCGGTGCTTGTTATCACTGAGAAGGGATGTTTTTTATGTTTTAGGCTTCATTTCCACTGGCGTTTTTACAGGCACTTGTGTTAACCTTTTTTACAGCTTAAAAACACCTGTCCATGTTTATTTTGAGCGTTTTTGAGCGTTTTTGCGAGTTTTTGAGCGTTTTTTAATGTCTGGCGTTTTTACAGCTCTATTGCTGGAGCCACAGAACACCCTGGTCCTGCGTTTTTTTTTACAGCTCAAAAACGCCTATGCCATTTGCAGCTCAAAAACGCCTATTTGGGCATGATGCCATAGAATAACACGGACAGGCGTTTTTAAGCTGTAAAAAACGCTCAGAAAAGTGGCTGTAAAAACGCCAGTGGAAATGAAGCCTTAGGAGTGCAGTTGGTTCTTATGACACTGTAACTTCATTTCAATACCATTTTCAAGTAAAGATGCTCCTCTCTAAAACCACTTTCCACCACCGCATATAAAATGCTTCTGAAAAAGGAATCCCAGTCCAACCTCTGTTACATAACCTGATGGGAGAAGGAGATGCAAAGAACATTCTGCAACACCCCCCCCCCCCCCCAAATGCACGCAAGTACAAAACTGGCCCAAAACTTCTCATAACATTCTAAATTGAAGGACACCAATTAAAAATTACTTTCAAGATGGAACAGAGTGCCTGACAAACTAAGATTTATTTTAAAGATTCCTGCAGAGGTTGTGGCCAAATAGATACTTTTATGCACCTATGGTGAAAATGCCTGGCCATTAAACTTTTTTGGAAGTAAATAGGAAAGCTGTTGGAGAAGATAACACAGCAATACATTGTTGAAAAAAACCCATGGTGATTTTGTTCCATGCAAACCTTTCCTCCATTAGTTCATACAAGAGATCTATCATACCCTTGGAATGCAAACAAAAGCTTAATTCCCAGATCACGGAAATCCTATAGGGCACCCATCATATTGGAATGGTTAACTAAAGTACAAAATGGAGGCAAATGAATGATCAAACAAACTAAATATAAATATGAGAACTTTAATACAATTATGAAGTATGGATAAACTTTATTCAGAATAATACATTTATTGTAACAGGCATAAGATTCAGACAGTTTCACTGACTTATAGCTTTATTCTTTAACTGATATCATGATGGAAGAGTAATAGACACTAGGCAAATGGAGCATGTATACCCCCAGTTGTTTTTGTTGTTCACAATATGGATAATTTATGAATACAGACATTGGACATGTACTTGCTATATACTTCATAAAGTCCTTATTGTTCTGTGATTATGCTTGCAAGTGTTATGCCGCGTACACACCATCGTTTTCTGCGATGGAAAAATGCGACGCTTTATGTGCTTTAAAAAAACGTCATTTTTCAAACTTCAATTTGAACAACGACGTAGCATACACACCATCGCTTTTTCACAACGCTCTAGCACAGCGCAGTTCCGTCAATCACGCACGACGTCACTATAAAGGGTCGTTTCCATGCGGAAGACGGCCTCTTTTGCTGATATCGTGTTGCTGCGTGTTAGTAAAAGTTTGGTGAGATACGATTCGTGATTTTCAGTGACTGTGCTTTAAATTTCGTTTTCTGTCGTACAGTTTGTCTATTTGTTGTCGGATCTGTGATACAGTGCTTGTACTAAGGACGTATTTGTTTAGGCATTACGTTTGGTGTGCACGGTGCTGTTTAGCAGGTCGTTCTTCAAAGGCCATTCTTTACTTCAGGGCGTAATTTTTAGTCTGATCTGATTTGACGACCGTTTTCTAGCCATGTTGCGGGTACGAACTCGTCGCCGAGATCGTGCTGTGCTTGTTGTTAGGATGTGTGCTGCATCCCAGCGACGGTCCATGAACAGGGTGAGGAGGAGGTTGTGGACCAAGAACTGGTTGCTACGCAGGGACCAGTTCTCTCATATGCCTCTGCTGCGGGAGATCCGAGAAAATAACCCTGATGATTTCAGGAATTTTCTTAGGATGTCTGACCCCGTATTTCAGCAGCTTTTGGCTTTGGTGTCGCCATATATCACCAGGCAGGACACCGTTATGCGGGAAGCCATCACTGCTGAGCAGAGGCTAGTTGCTACGTTGCGCTACCTTGCAACAGGGAGAAGTCTGCAGGACTTGAAGTTCTCGACGGGCATCTCCCCCCAGGCTCTGGGCCTCATAATCCCTGAGACCTGTTCGGCCATCATTCAGGTTCTTCAGGAGGACTATGTTAAGGTAAGTGGTGTTCTTTCAATGGTCAAACTAATTCACCAAAAAAAAAAAAAAAAAAAAACTTTTCTAATATGCTCAGAATGCTCACTTTGTCTCTATGTATGCTGTTCTACACAATTAGTAAAGCCCTACATGTTTATTTAATTTAGCCAACCTGTCCATCATTCTATATGTTGTGGGCAAACCCACCTAGCATAGTCCCTATATTCCCGTTTATTTGTGGCCTCCATTGTAGTGCTGCATTTTGTGTGTCCCTATATTCCCGTTTATTTGTGGCCTCCATTGTAGTGCTGCATTTTGTGTGTCCCTATATTCCCGTTTATTTGTGGCCTCCATTGTAGTGCTGCATTTTGTGTGTCCCTATATCCCCGTTTATTTGTGGCCTCCATTGTAGTGCTGCATTTTGTGTGTCCCTATATCCCCGTTTATTTGTGGCCTCCATTGTAGTGCTGCATTTTGTGTGTCCCTATATCCCCGTTTATTTGTGGCCTCCATTGTAGTGCTGCATTTTGTGTGTCCCTATATCCCCGTTTATTTGTGGCCTCCATTGTAGTGCTGCATTTTGTGTGTCCCTATATCCCCGTTTATTTGTGGCCTCCATTGTAGTGCTGCATTTTGTGTGTCCCTATATCCCCGTTTATTTGTGGCCTCCATTGTAGTGCTGCATTTTGTGTGTCCCTATATCCCCGTTTATTTGTGGCCTCCATTGTCCAAACCCCCCCCCCTAGATTTTTGAAATACATACTAATAATTATTTTTCTTATTTAGATATTTTTTGGGGGGTTGTTTCTCATCTCATCTTGAGCCCCACTCCCCCTAAATATATTTTTTCAACATCAGAGGGGGGTGATTAATATGCTTAATTGTTCACATGTTTTTTTTTAATACTAACCTTTTTTGTTGAATTGTTGGTGGGATCCCTTGTAATTTTAGCTATATTCTGTTTAAAATCTTTGTTCTAATGTTTTTTATTTTTTCTTTCTATCCAGTTCCCCACCACGCCACAGGAATGGCAGACTGTGGCAGCGGACTTCTCCCAGCGTTGGAACTTTCCGAACTGTGGAGGAGCCATTGATGGCAAGCACATCCGCATTGTGCCCCCACCCCATAGTGGATCCCATTTCTTCAATTACAAGGGGTTCCACAGCGTTGTTTTGATGGCGGTGGTCTCTGCAAATTACGAGTTTTTGTACGTGGATGTTGGGAAAAATGGCCGGATGTCGGACGGCGGTGTCTTTGCGGAGACGGAGTTCGCACAACGGCTTCGGTTGGAGGACCTAGGATTGCCACCTGCGGAGGAGAACGAAGAGGGTCTGCCCTTCGTGTTTGTAGCAGATGAGGCTTTTGGTTTGGGTCCCCACCTCATGAGGCCATTTCCCGTACGCACCCTCACCCATGAGAGGAGGGTTTTTAATTATCGGCTGGCCAGAGCAAGACGTGTGGTAGAGAATGCCTTTGGAATCATGGCCAGCCGATTCAGATTGTTTTTAACAGCAATAAACATGGCGGAATACAAGTGGAATTATATTATACTATCTTGTTGCATTTTGCACAATTTTTTGAAAAGAAATTCTCAAACGTACCTGACGGTATTGCCTGATGAGGCTGATCTTGTGGCTCCGGAGCCGGGACATCAGGCTAGCCATAGAGGCTTGGCCCCCCAAACCGCACGTGCAGTGCGTCAATCCTATGTGGACTATTTTATGGGGAGGGGGGCCATTGCAATGCCTGATCTTGTTTAAAAAAATAAATTTTCTTTTTGTTTGATGAAACAGTGTTTATTTGTTTGATTTTAGTTATTTGTAAGTTTTGGGGGGTAATGTTTCTTTTTCGTAGGTTCTCATCCAGCCATGTGTTTGGGATGTAATAAATTCCCATGAGTGTTAAATCTTAATAACTCTACAAATATGCCTGAGTAATTGAATGAGTCTGCATTGATACCAATAACTACACACAAATTGTTTGGAGTCCAAAATGTTATTTATTTGTTACTTTTTTTAGTTTTGATTAGTACAACAAATCAATATTTTTATTTTTTTGGTCTTTTTTGATTATTACAAAATATAATTTCTTTTATTTATTTTTTTGGTCTTTTTTGATTATTAGAAAATATAATTTTTTTTTTTTTTTTTTTTGGTCTTTTTTGATTATTTAAAAATATAATTTCTTTTATTTATTTTTTTGGTCTTTTTTGATTATTAGAAAATATAATTTTTTTTTTTTTTTTTTTGGTCTTTTTTGATTATTTAAAAATATAATATCTTTTATTTATTTTTTTGGTCTTTTTTGATTATTACAAAATATAATTTTTTTTTTTTTTTTTTTTTTTTTTTTTAATTCAAGGAAAAAAGAAAATACACCAAAAATTAAACCCTCCCCAAAACATTAATAAAATTTTTAAGCTGCCGTTCCAGCGTCTTTGCTTCGTGACGTATTTCACGGCAGGCCAGACGTATGTCCTCAACTTGGGCCCTGCAGGTGAGAACCTCGCCGATGAGGAGCTGGGCACTATACGTGTCCAGTCCCTGACCAGCCCGATTTCCTCCTGAAATGTGGAACCAAAACATGTGTTAAAAGATTGTATGCCTATATCTATATTCACAGAAAATGTGGTAGATGTTACTTTACCGGATGTTGAGGCAGGTTCCTCTTCCTCTACATCCCTCGGGGGTGTGGCTTGATTGGCTTGTGCCTCCTGCCTTTGTGCTTCATTGTGCCCTACAAGATTGAAGAAAGGGAAAACATGAGGTTCAACCATTACGAGCGGCCTGAAATAACACCCAAAAAATAAGAAATGCTAAACAAAAGGTCACTATTGTTGATTTTTTAACAATTATCAATAAAATAGACCAATATTTAATCCATTCACAAAGTAATGTCAAATCAGTTAACACAATTTTTAAGTTTACATATGTAAGCTAAACAAGTCTCCCCTGGATCTGCTCACCCCTGTGTGTGACCCAACATAGGTTGTGATTGTGACAAACAATTGTGCTACTGAGTACACATGTTCAATAAAAAAAGGAGTAGCAAACGCTCCTTTTTGTGAATCTCAAGGTTTTTACGTTTCTTCTAAAATAAGCTGAAACACATTTCCATCTATTCCTAGAATTGAATACACCTTTTTTTTAAGTCCCAAAAATGTCACAACTTTCATATTTGTGTCGACTAATTGGTCATAGGAGTCGTCGTTCATTCGCCCACAATTCATAAATTTACGATTTTTGTTCAGATACAGTGCTTCAACTCCCCTTTGCACATGCAAACTAGGCATGATGCCATTTCTCATTAATATGGTCTTGGATTATTGAAAGTCACCGAATGAACGACGACTACGACGACTGCATCATGCGTCCACATTCATAATATTCATTTTATGGTCAACCTGGCACAAAAAAAAAAATGGCACAAAGAACACACAAAAATAATTAAATACACATGGAAAAAACTTACTTCTTCTTCGAATCACCTTATTAATTCGGTAAAGTTGGTGGGGTTCCCTTTTTTTCAAATCCGACCACCTTTTGCGCAGGTGCTCTCTGCTCCTGGTTTTCCCAAACTTCCGCTGGAGCCTACGGATGACCTTCTCCATAATTTGTGCTTTTACTTTATTGGGATGCATGTAGGGGCCATGCTTGGCATCATAGTCCTCCCTCCTCAATATGGTGACCATCTCCACCATTTCATTAAAGCTCATGTTGGAGGCTCTGCAGCGGAATCTGCGGCGTGTTTGGGCCTGGCCTGCCTCCTGGCTTGAGCTGGAATACACCTCCATGTTGTCCATCTTTTCTCCCTCACCAAACGACAGAGAAGGGGCGTGGAAAGGACGATACCGAACGTCAGGGGCGGGGTGTCGTGCGGAGCGTCACGCGTGCGTAGTGTAAAAGGGATGGGACGTGTTTGGAAACGGCCTGCATAGTCTGTGGAAGAAGTCGTAATTCCCGATCTTTCCTAATAACGACGAGACGTAAGTTTTTAATTCCGACTTTATTATAGTGAATAGGGAATGAGTTTGTGGGCTAGTTAGGGGAAGTAAGCTAGTGCCTTTAATTACATTATGTTTTGGCTTCTGTTTCATGTGCAGAAAGAATGGATGCCTTCAAGGATGCGGACTTCCTCACAGACTTCATCCAAAAATGGAAGGAACATCCAGTTCTGTGGCAAACCAAAAGCACACTAAATAAAAACAAAGATGCCAGGGAGAAAGCTAGACAGAGCATGCTTGTTTTTGTGAAAACAAGGGTCCCCAACGCCACAACAGCCACTGTGAAAAATAAAATCAATTCCATCAGGGGCACCTACAGGGCCCAACGGGTCCAAGTCCTGGCCTCAATGAGGTCTGGGGCTGCAGCTGACTCCATATACAAACCAACCCTGTGGTACTATAGTCAGCTGCAGTTCCTGGACGACCACATTGAGACCAGGACATCCATGTCTACCCTTCCCCCAAGAGGTAGCTCCCAGCTTCCCAGCAGCCAATCCTCCAGTCTTCCCTGCAGACAAGAGCAGACAAGCTCGGAGGAAGAGGAAGAGTTCCTGGAGGACCCCAATTGTGAGCCGTGGAGAATGGTATGTGTTTTTTGTTTGAATTTAGTTAGTATATGACAAGTATAGTAATAATGGTAAATGTATGTTACTATTGTTTTAAATTCTATGTGAATCTCGTAAGTTTAGGGATAGGATCAATAGTCAGTAGTGGGAAAACATGATGGGGTCAAAATGGGCAAATTAATAATGTTGATGAAGGAGTGGGTGGCATTTTCAGATAGGCCAGTAGGGGGGGAGTAACGCAATACACCTGCAAGGGGTCCCAGATGGAAGACACCCTTTTTTAGTACTATCTAGTTGACACTAAATTGATTAAATTAATTTTTGGGGAAAAGGCCACTTATTTACTAAATTAGGCATGCAACAACCCACATAATTCCAGGGGGACCATGTCTGAAGGTGTTTAAGGGGCCACATAATTAAGGATGGCGACCCTGTGTGTAATATATATTGACATTCAATTTGCATCACTCATGATTGTAAAAATGTGTGTGATTAATGACAAACACAAATAACATATGTTCCTTTTTTTCATACACAGGCAGACCCAAGCCAGGAACAGCCAGGGCCCACAGGGAGCCAGGAAGAGACAGGGCCCACAGGGAGCCAGGAGGAGCCAGGGCCAACTGCAAGGCAGGAGGTGGCAGAGCCCACTGGGAGCCAGGAGGTGGCAGGCCCCAGTGGGACCCAGGAGGCACGCCGGCGGGATACCATCTCCCGGATCCCTCCATTCCGCAATCCCAATAAACGGCTCAGGAGTATGCGACAGATGGAGGAGGAGACCCAGGGCCTGCTTCGCCAAGCTACTGCAGCCATCCGAGAGCCACCCAGTGAAGTTGAGGGGTTCGCAGCGCTCATTGCAGCCAAGCTGTACAATCTGGAGCAGAGCCAGCGTGTGCGCTGCGAACTCCTCATGTTCGAAGCCATAACCATGGCATCCCTGGGGCAGCTCGATGACGACACCCACATTGTGCGGATTGCTCCTCCTGTCCTTGCTGCTCCTCCTGCTCCTGCTCCTGCTCCTGCTCCTGCTCCTCCACCTGCTCCTGCTTCTCCACCTCATGAGGCTGCTATGGCTCCTGCCACCTCATCTCCTCCAGGAACCCAGCCCCCAAGGACTCGGGCTACCGGGAAGGCTGCAGGGAAGACTGCAGGGAAGGCTGCTGGGAAGAAAAGGGCGAAGAAATAATACGGTGCCCCTGATGGAATTTTTATGTGGACTCACAGGCTGTATTTGTGGCTTCGGGGACCCTTGTTTTAAAAAAAAAACAAGCATGCTCTAAAGTGCTGCCTACCCTGGCATCTTTGTTTTTATTATGTTGTGTTTTTGGGTTGCCACTTTTTTATTTTCTAAATTTTTATGAAGACTAAAATAAAAATTAATTTTTCAGCCAAATTTCAACATGTTTCTTTATTGTAGATTTGAGAGATCAGTATTGAGTGGGCAGACCCATTACAAAAAAAATAATGCAAACATTAACAAGGTAAAAAAACATGATTGTGGGTGAGTAAACTAAAAAATTAGGTTGTTGCAGACACTTCACACACTCCTAAATAAAAACAAAATAGAGATTACTAATCAAATTGGTGACAAAATTTTTTTAAAAAAAAAAAAGGTGGACCAATATATATATTTAAAATGTTTAAGATGGAAGATACAAATAAATAACAGAACACAAACATAAACATTATCAAACAAGAAAGAAACTAATTAAAAGCTTGTCATAACTATGCAACAAGATCAGCCGCAACAAACGTCCATTTCTGGGTAGCAGTTAAAAGCAGGGGTTAAAGAAGCGCTTTCTTTTCTTGTCTATAAGCTGAAAAACACCTTAACGAATGTGCTGATTCCATTCTGAACAGTCGTTTTACATGAATGAGCGCTGCCGTCTCCTAACTTGCTTCTGAGCATGCGCGGGCTTAAATCGACGTTTTTACGTACACACGGTCAATGTTTAGAACACAGAAAACGACGTCGGCCAAAAACGACACATAAAATTGAAGCATGCTTCAATTTTTTTCTGTCGTTTTTTAGAAGACATAAAACGACGTTTTTGCCCACACACGGTCAATTAAATTGACGTTTTTGAAAATGACGTTTTTTTCCATCGCAGAAAACGATGGTGTGTACGCGGCATTAGATTGTGTGTTTCAATTATACTTAACACTATTTGAAAATGTGATTTTTTTTTTACAAAAAGATTATGCGGAAAAAGCCTGTATTTTACCATGCCTACCATCCCATTTAATTTAAGTTTCCTGTTGTATCTTTATGGGAGTATTTAGAACAATTACTTTCTCATATGTCATTCTTTGTCCCAGTTTGTTCCTGATTTGCTCATTTTCTCCGACAGATGACTAGATAAAGATTCCAATAAATTTTATCTTTCCTTGGCATCATATTTTTTTTAATTTCTTCAAGTAGCTATTCTCCTTGCGCCCTTCTATATCTTGTGTCCAGTAGAGCTTCTTTAAAAGGGCTCCTATCTTCATTTAATAGGTCTAATTGCATCTTTATTGATTTCACATCATTATTATCTGTTATGGTGTCTGTCCATTTTTTAGATAAAGCAAGAGATTAATACATTAACCAAATTAAATAACACAGTTCTTTAATTCTGTTCATGCGCATAGCAGGTATTTAATTGTTCCCTCATAAAAGGTAATTTATTTAGGTGAATTAACTGTATTAATATTCATATTTTTAATGTAATTATTATAAAATGTTTAGCAGGCAGAAAGCAAAAAAAAAAAAAAGTGCTCCTTGGCAGCAAGCTCAGCATGTTAGTTTGATGAGGATGTTGGGGGCACCACTTCTAATAACACCTAAATAATAAGTCTATGCTGCTTTTTTTATCCTCTTATTATGGGTATCATGGGGGCTATTTTGTCTTTAATTTTACCTTGCAGTTGATTTGAGGGCAGGCGTCACTTTTAGCTTCTGTTGTGTCAATGACCAACATATTTTATATTTTTACTACTGCAAGGCTTTCCCTAAAAACGTGTGGGCTTCAGAGGGGTGGTATTTTGGAGCTTTTATTTATTTTGATGTATTTGGTGTACTGTTTTTTTATTTTCTGTTGATAGGGCCTTTTTTAAGTTTGAGGTGCTCAAAGCATTAATTTTCTTCAATTGTCATTCATTCATCCTTTTATTCCCAGCACACTGCTGCTTTGCTGTGAATGAACTATTATAAAAAAATGCTAGGCATTCCATTCACCTTTAAAAATACTACAATAACAGTCAGGCCTAAAATGAAATGCATTTTTTTTTTTACCTTTCAGGATGATGTAAGGAGGTGCTGCAATTAAAATTAGCTTAAAAACAATTTCATCAAACTTATGTGCCACTAGCCAATTCAAACTATATCTGCTTTAGCTGTATGTTTTGTAAGAAGACACCTTTCTATGGCTTTTAGATTGTTGTGGGTGTTGCTTTAGCTAGTTATAGCAAACATTTACCGCTGTTATAACAACCTGAAAAAAACTTTTTTTATTTTAAACTGAAATAAAATGAAAATAATACATTTATTTTCACAGCTAAATATGCAATGTCAGAGTATGCTGTCTCTAAGCTGTCAGTAAAAATCATGCTGTTCCATAACACCATATACAACTTTTAGGCATCCCAAAAGCCTTCTCCTCTTTTTTAAAGTGGTTCTAAAGCCTAAACATATTTTTACCTTAATGCATTCCTTGCATTAGAAAAAAATGTTTAGGCATCACCCCCCCCCCCTTTACTTACCTGAGCCCTCATTTGATTCAGCATTGTGCACGACTGCAGCTGTTCTCACCCCTCACTTCTGGATCTCACTGGCTTTGCTGGGCACCATAAACCATTGGTTGAGTCCCGGTGTCTGTGTCAATGGACGCAGCAGTGGGACTCAGGAGCCCACATGAGAAGTGGCTTCTCATGGAGGCATGGGGCAGAAAGGAGGGGCCCAGAGTACCAGCGGGGGACCTGAGAAGAGGAGGTTCGCTACCATGCTTTCATTGCATGGAGCAGGTAAGTATATACAGGTGCATATCAAAAAAATTGAATATCATCAAAAAGTTTATTTATTTTAATAATTCAATTCAAAAAGTGAAACTCATATATGTTACATACAGTAGATGCGTTACACACAGAGTTATACATTTCAAGCATTTCTTTCTTTTAATTTTGATGATTATGGCTTACAGCTCGTGAAAACCCCAAAATCAGTATCTCAGAAAATCAGAATATTAAATAAGACCAATAGAAAAATAATGTTTTATTACAGAAATGTTGGCTTATTGAAAAGTATGGTTGAGGTATGATAGGTGTTCAGGGTGGTGGCGCTGCTTGGGTGTGGTATTAGTGTGTCCTTATATTTAATACAACCAAACTGGTAATAAGTGAATGATAAAGTGTCGGGCACCTTTGTGCGGTGGGCTCATATATGGAGCATCCAGTGGTATTTGGTCCCCTTATAATGAGTGTTGGTGATATGAAAAATAAATTAAAATGAGCCCTCCGATGGGCTAAAAAGTGAAAAATAGGAGTGAAAAATAGGATGTATAGACAGTGGTAGGCTGGGGGCGTGTATGTCTAGGGCAGGTCAGCCCACTGCGTGTCCCTCCTAAGCCTCCGCTGAGATATAGAAGTGGCTAGTGGTGAGTGTTATATACCACAATATAGAAAAAACACAATGGGGTAGATTCAGATACATTGGAGTATCTATCCGCGCGGTGTAACGTATCTCAGATACGTTACGCCGCCGTAATTTAGGGCGCAAGTTCTGTATTTAGAAAGAACTTGTGCCCTATGTTACGGCGGCATAACGTATGTGGTCTGGCGTAAGCCTGCGTAATTCAAATGTGGATGGCGTTTAAATTTAATGTGACCCCACGTATTTGACGTATTTTACGAACGGCGCATGCGCCGTTCATGAAAAAATTCCAGTGCGCATGCTCTAAATTCTGCCGCAAATCGTCATTGCTTTTGACATGAACGTAAATTATGTCCAGCCCTAATCGCAAACGACTTACTCAAACAACGTAAAATGTTCAAAACTCGACGTGGGAACGACGTCCATACTTAACATAGGATACGCCTCATATAGCAGGGGTAACTATACGCCGGAAAAAGCCTAACGTAAACGACGTCAAAAAATGCGCCGGGCAAACGTACATTTCTGAATCGGTGTATCTACCTAATTTGCATATTCAACGCGTAAATATAAGGAAGCACCACCTAGCGGCCTGCCTAAAATTGCAACTAAGATACGACGGCGTAAGAGACTTACGCCGGTCGGATCTTAGTCAAATCTATGCGTAACTGATTCTATGAATCAGGCGCATAGATACGATGCCGCACACTCAGAGATACGACGGCGTATCTGGAGATACTTACCTGAATCTACCCCAATATGTGGATACCAATATAAAATAAATTAGAAAATACAAGTAAAAAAAAAAAAAGATTAAGAGTCCTCCGTGTTGTGCACTGGTGTGAATCAACCGTGCATAAATAATAATAAAATCAGAAACCTGAAGTTATGGGGGGAAAAAACGACAATATGCCACACTCAGCTGATTATACAAGTAAACAGTACATAGAAGCAGTGTTCCCTGGAGTGGAGCGTGCAGTGTGTTTGCGTTCCACCGCTCGATGCTCCTTACCCGGACTACAAATAAATACACCCAGAGTACCGGGATTACTACTCTATTTGGACTCCTTTTTTTCCCCTCTCACGCTCATCACCTACAACATCACTGAACGAGACCTCTGTGACCCACTGAGGACCCTGCCCGGCAACAGCTGGTAAGCGAACAACACGGCCCACTGATCCCGTAAGGCTCTACACCCCCTTGTGGGGACTACTATCCGGTGATTGGGGACCTAGGTGGGGGGAACACGGATCTCGCTTGATGACTCCAGTTGGGAATTGAGGCTGTCAGTAATTGGTTATGAGAAGCTGGTCATCCCTCATATACTGCATCAGTCATTGTTAATATATTGGACTGGGGATTGTCACACATTTCTTGAAAGCCTGCAGGGGCCATAGTACTGGTCACCCAGCAACAGGGAACACTGCTTCTATGTACTGTTTACTTGTATAATCAGCTGAGTGTGGCATACTTGTACAAGTAAAAATAAAGATTAAGAGTCCTCCGTGTTGTGCACTGGTGTGAATCAACCGTGCATAAATAATAATAAAATCAGAAACCTGAAGTTATGGGGGGAAAAAAACGACAATATGCCACGCTCAGCTGATTATACAAGTAAACAGTACATAGAAGCAGTGTTCCCTGGAGTGGAGCGTGCAGTGTGTTTGCGTTCCACCGCTCGATGCTCCTTACCCGGACTACAAATAAATACACCCAGAGTACCAGGATTACTACTCTATTTGGACTCCTTTTTTTCCCCTCTCACGCTCATCACCTACAACATCACTGAACGAGACCTCTGCGACCCACTGAGGACCCCGCCCGGCAACAGCTGGTAAGCGAACAACACGGCCCACTGATCCCGTAAGGCTCTACACCCCCTTGTGGGGACTACTATCCGGTGAGTGGGGACCCAGGTGGGGGGAACACGGATCTCGCTTGATGACTCCAGTTGGGAATTGAGGCTGTCAGTAATTGGTTATGAGAAGCTGGTCATCCTTCATATACTGCATCAGTCATTGTTAATATATTGGACTGGGGATTGTCACACATTTCTTGAAAGCCTGCAGGGGCCATAGTACTGGTCACCCAGCAACAGGGAACACTGCTTCTATGTACTGTTTACTTGTATAATCAGCTGAGTGTGGCATATTGTCGCTTTTTTTTCCCCATAACTTCAGGTTTCTGATTTTATTATTATTTATGCACGGTTGATTCACACCAGTGCACAACACGGAGGATTCTCAATCTTTATTTTTACTAGTATTTTCTAATTTATTTTATATTGGTATCCACATAATGTGTTTTTTCTATATTGTGGTTTATAACACTCACCACTAGCCACTTCTATATCTCAGCGGAGGCTTAGGAGGGACACCTGGTGGGCTGACCTGCCCTAGACATACACACTCCCAGCCTACCACTGTCTATACATCCTATTTTTCACTCCTATTTTTCACTTTTTAGCCCATCGGAGGGCTCATTTTAATTTATTTTTCATATCACCAACACTCATTATAAGGGGACCAGATACCACTGGAGGCTCCATATATGAGCCCACCGCACAAAGGTGCCCGACACTTTATCATTCACTTATTACCAGTTCGGTTGTATTAAATATAAGGACACACTAATACCACATCCAAGCAGCGCCACCACCCTGAACACCTATCATACCTTAAACCTACTTTGCCTCTCTCTGGGGGGCCACACAGGGGGCAGCAGCTCATCTACCCAGTCCTAGCGTGGAAGTTCAACACTCCTTTCATCTTATTGAAAAGTATGTCCATCTATAGAATAGTATGCACTCAATACTTGGTCGGCAGGCCCGGATTTACTCCCTGTGCCACCCCAAGGCCGGGTCTTTCAATGCCGCCCCCCCACACACACACACAGGGGCCAAGTGATATAGCCGCCAAATGTATCACGGGAGCGAGCCCGCAAGAACTAACCCATATGCGAGAGAGCTCGCATGAAGGGATAGTTCTTGCGAGGAGGAGCCGAGACAGCCACCGATCCCCCATCACAGATTCCCCCCATCAAAAGCCCCCATATAAGGTCATCCATCACAAAGCCCCCCATAAAAGATCCCCCATCACAGACTCATCTATTATTACAATGTAATATAAAATTTATAGTTCAACTCACCATAATGCAGAATGAGTGGGAGCCCTGATGTCACTGTCCCCAGCCAGCGGAGTGCTTCCTTACACCTCAGGTGTTCCTGTCCCCAGCGGAGTGCTTCCTTACATCTCAGGTGTCCCTGTCCCCAGCCAGCGGAGTGCTTCCTTACACCTCAGGTGTCACTGTCCCCAGCGGAGTGCTCCTTACATCTCAGGTGTCACTGTCCCCAGCGGAGTGCTTCCTTATACCTTAGGTGTCCCTGTCCCCAGCCAGCGGAGTGCTTCCTTACATCTCAGGTGTCCCTGTCCCCAGCCAGCGGAGTGCCTCCTTACATCTCAGGTGTCCCTGTCCCCAGCCAGCAGAGTGCTTCCTTACATCTCAGGTGTCACTGTCCCCAGCGGAGTGCTCCTTACATCTCAGGTGTCACTGTTCCCAGCGGAGTGCTTCCTTACACCTCAGGTGTCACTGTCCCCAGCCAGCGGAGTGCTCCTTACATCTCAGGTGTCACTGTCCCCAGCCAGCGGAGTGCCTCCTTACACCTCAGCTGTCCCTGTCCCCAGCGGAATGCCTCCTTACACCTCAGGTGTCCCTGTCCCCAGCGGAGTGCCTCCTTACACCTCAGGTGTCCCTGTCCCCAGCGGAGTGCTTCCTTACACCTCAGGTGTCCCTGTCCCCAGCGGAGTGTTTCCTTACACCTCAGGTGTCACTGTCCCCAGCGGAGTGCTTCCTTACACCTCAGGTGTCACTGTCCCCAGCGGAGTGCTTCCTTACATCTCAGGTGTCACTGTCCCCAGCGGAGTGCTTCCTTACATCTCAGGTGTCACTGTCCCCAGTGGAGTGCTTCCTTATATCTCAGGTGTCACTGTCCCCAGCCAGCGGAGTGCTCCTTACATCTCAGGTGTCACTGTCCCCAGCGGAGTGTTTCCTTACATCTCAGGTGTCACTGTCTCCAGCCAGCGGAGTGCCTCCTTACACCTCAGGTGTCCCTGTCCCCAGCGGAGTGCCTCCTTACACCTCGGGTGTCCCTGTCCCCAGCGGAGTGTTTCCTTACACCTCAGGTGTCCCTGTCCCCAGCGGAGTGCTTCCTTACATCTCAGGTGTCCCTGTCCCCAGCAAAGTGTTTCCTTACATCTCAGGTGTCACTGTCCCCAGCGGAGTGCTTCCTTACATCTCAGGTGTCACTGTCCCCAGCGGAGTGCTCCTTACATCTCAAGTGTCACTGTCCCCAGCCAGCGGAGTGCTTCCTTACACACACACTGACCTACCTGACTCCTATAATTTCCAGCACTACTCACCTCACCCCCCACACACAGCTCGATGTAGAACTCACCTCACCCCCTCCCCCCCACACACAGCTCGATGTAGAACTCACCTCACCCCCCCCCACAGCTCGATGTAGAACTCACCTCACCCCCTGTCCCCCCCACACACAGCTCGATGTAGAACTCACCTCAATCCCCCCCTCCCCCCCACACACAGCACGATGTAGAACTCACCTCAATCCCCCCCTCCCCCCCACACACAGCTCGATGTAGAACACACCTCAATCCTCCCCCCCACACACAGCTCGATGTAGAACACACTTCAATCCTCCCCCCCACACACAGCTCGATGTAGAACACACCTCACCCCCCCTCCCCCACACACAGCTCGATGTAGAACTCACCTCAATCCCCCCCCTCCCCCCCACACACAGCTCGATGTAGAACTCACCTCAATCCTCCCCCCCACACACAGCTCAATGTAGAACACATCTCAATCCTCCCCCCCACACACAGCTCAATGTAGAGAGGAAGGATCCATTCTCCTCCTTACTTCTGCATCTTTGACCATCTCAGACATCCGGGATATCCTCAGCGCTGGGTGCTTGGTGTCCCCGCCGACCAGGAGGTCCGCTGACCTCTCGATGCTCCCATCCCCCGCCCCTGCTGCGCTCACACACAGACACAGCGCCGCTCCAGAGGGACAGGCTGGAGCAAAGGAGTCCCGGAGCGGCGCTGTGAAATATTACTGTAAAGAGAGGGGGGAAAGTACTCGGCGGTGGGGGGGCCGCGAAAGCCGAAAAGTCGCGGCAGACGCGGCGCCGCCCCTTCACCACTGCCGCCCCGAGGCCTGGCCTCGGTGGCCTTATGGGAAATCCGGGAAAAACTCTTGACAATCCTCCACTTTGTTTTATCAAGTCCAAAGTCAACGTAGCCCTCTACCAGGAAATTCTATAGCACTTCATGCTTTCCTCTGCTGACCAGCTTTATAGAGATTCTGATTTCATTTTCCAACAGGACTTAGCACCTGCCCACACTGCCAAAAGTACCATTAGCTGGTTTAATGATCATGGTATCACTTTGCCAGCAAACTCGCCAAACCTAAACCCCATAGAAAATCTGTGGGATATTATCAGGAAGATGAGAGACACCAGACCCAACAATGTAGATAAGCTGAAGACCACTATCAAGGCAACCGAGGCTTCCATAACACCTCAGCAGTGCCACAGGCTGATCACCTCAATGCCACATTGCAGTGATGCAGTAATTCATACAAAAGTAGCCCCGACCAGGTACTGAGTGCATACTATACTGTACATGGACATACTGTTCAGTAAACCAACATTTCTTATGCAATGTTCACATTTTTGGAGATACAGATTTTGGGGTTTTCACTAGCTGTAAGCCAAAATCACCAAAATTAAAAATAAATAAATGCTTGATTAATATCACTCTGTGTGTAATGCATCAAATCAAAATATATGGGTTTCACTTTTTTTTTATTAAATTACTGAAATTTTTTATGATATTCTAATTCTAGGAGATGCATCTGTACATTTGTGTTACTTATTTATTTGTTTTAATTTTTAACTTTACAATTGCTTTAATTTTGGCATTGTTATATGTTCCCCATGGCAGTGCCCAGTGTCTCTTGTCTTTTTTTTTAAAAAAAAGCATCTCTCTAATTACCCAGCAGCTACAGATAACAGGAGAGAATGCTAAGGGGTGGTGTGAAGATTTCAAGAGACTACCAAAATTGTACATAGTTGCACTGTGGTAATAATTAACTCTCTTCTGAGATGTAGATGCTCTGAATATATGGTGTAATGAAATTATGGGCAGAAGTAAAGGTGCTCACAGTTAGGCTGCATTCACACCTAGGCGTAGGCAATAGCAGCGTTTTCCGGCGTTTTTTTTCGGCGTTTTTTTCGCGCGTATTCATGCTAATATGCGCGTTTGCATACAGCGTTGTCCGACGTTTTTGTACTTAGACGTTTTTTTTTTAGCCAATAGGAAAAACTATCATCTTTTCATCACTTGTTGCTATGTTGGTAGATTTTTTTAATCTTCTGCATGGGCGACAAGTTCTATTGACAAAACGCCCGTAGCAAACGCTTGTTGTCGCGCAATACGCGCGTATCTGGCGTTTTACATTGATTTCAATGGAAAACCAAAAACGCTCAAATACGCGCATATCGCGCGTATTGCGCGACAAAAAAGGGTCCGGAACTTCTTTTGACTACAGGCGATGCGCGTCAGGCGCATCAGCGTGCAGATGTGAACCATGCCCATAGCCTTACATGTATTTTGGTCCCTCTGGCGTTTGTGCGCGTCGCGCTACAGGCGACAAAACGCCAAGGTGTGAATGGGCTCTTATGTGACTACATGCTCCTGTATATCCCTGGATATGGGGCAGCTATTATAACAGAAAATAAAGCTCAGAGTAAATTAGAAATACACTATTTGGTTGCTATGGAGGATATGTAAAGTGGTAGACCTTACATAATGTAAGCTGTAAACAAGCTGAGATAGTACATTAATTTATTTTATTTCAAAAGAGCATTTAAGGTAAATTTTAACCCCCCTGGCAGTATTCCCGAGTCTGGCTCAGGGTAAGATTTTTATACCAAGAGCGGTATCCCCGAGCCAGACTCGGGCTCACCTCGCAGCAGCAAGAGACAACGTTAACTTACCTTGTCCCTGGATCCTGCGATGCTGCCGCGCTGTGTGAGCGAGCGGGTCCTCGCTCGATTCACACAGTGTCCCCGTGTGTCGCCGATCTCCATTCCCTGCAACGTTACGACGCACGGGGGCGGAGAACGGCGCCAAATTCAAAAAAGTAAACAAACACCTTACATACAGTATACTGTAATCTTATAGATTACAGTACTGTATGTAAAAAACAATTCTGCAACTGAGTAAATTTCAGTGATTGTGAGTTAATTACATTATTGAATAATTGTTATTATAATTATATTATTATTTGTTATAATTATTTATTATATTATAATTTATAATTTTGTTTTTCAAACTTTTTCATACCCGGGATGCCTACTAGACTATTGTTTGGTCAGATTTAAGTGAGTTATTCCTAAGAATTGCAGGCCTACAGTATAAAACGCCAAATTTCCTTGCAAAATAATGGTACCGCTTTCAGCACCTAAAATCTGAAATAATCATACCGCTAGGGAGGTTAATGTGAGTATTTAAAATATATGTTTATTTCACATGTCTTTAATTATATGTGCATCTACATCTACAGCCTTACTAAGCTGTCCTGCAAAAATGATGGTGTGAAAGATTTTAACAAAATATGTCACAACACAATTTTTTTTTTAGGATGATGGCTCTAAAAAAATTAATTTGAAGGGAAAGCATGGTTCACTCTTTGTATGCTTGTAAAAACAGACCTGTCATGCATTATTAAAACATATGCAATTACTACTACAACCTAAAAAGAATGTCACCTGAGCATTTCTGGACCTCCCGACAACCTGCCAGTAATTAGATAGATTTAGTAGTGTTCTTGGCCAGCAAAAGAGATAAGTGAAAGGCTCTCCTGAGTTATTTTTCTGCTGGGGATGTGTCATCAATAGCACAAATCGCTCTGTGACATAAACCTAAGAGAACATTTAAGATTTTGGTAAGAGTGATTTCAATTTCCCAATTTCTATGTACATTTTTTTAAATAAAAAGTGTGTCAACACAACAACAAAAGCCATTTTTTTCCAATTTGTAAATTGGAATGTCAGGTATTGTTAAGTAATTGTATGGTTAGAGGTTTTCTTCGAATTTTAAGACAGTCCATTCGAACAGAGAAATGCAGGTATCTGAGATTGTCTGTTTCCTGTGTTTGCTTTTAAAATGGAAGAATAATGAATGTTGTTATACTCCATTAAAATGGGATTGCAACCTAAATTTCCCACTGGAAAAATAATAAAAAATCAATAAAAAAAAGAGTTCCACTTTAATGATACAGTAAATGCTAAAAATTAAGTTTCCTCTATTCCTGTGCATAAAAAGTCATGCCAATTTGCAAAGACTCTGATACTGAGCTGCATGTGACCTTTCAAAATCAATCAGGAGTCTGCAGTGCATTTTGGCAAGAGAAAAATACTCAGCATGATTGAGCATGATTTTTGACAGTAAATGAGAACACTGTAATCAATTCTCATGTATATTGTGTTTAGATAATAAAATAAAATTACCTTTAATAATCAATTACTATTCCTATGTTGTAAAAATCTGTTTAATCTTTGATATGAATTGTACCTAAAAGTTGCATTAACAGTATGCTTCTAGTGTTGTCAGTTATACTTAATGGTCACATGTCTCTACAACTAAAAAATAGATCAGACAAGCTATACAATTTTCAATCACAGATAGAAACTCTAAGTAGGTTCATGCTCAAGGCAACCTTCTGTTGTTTGTGTAACACCAGACATAGACTATTCATTATTAAGCTGTGAAGAAAAGGTAAGGAACATTCTATCTGGGGGAGAGCAGAATGGGCAAAGAACATAGCTAGGTCAGTATTGCATAGGCACAAACCTATCCTTTCTGTGTCTGTAAGCTTGTTTGACATTGTAATGTGACCATGTAAAATAAAGAATGATTAAGCTTTTCATGATCAGGGATCATTGCTGCCTAAATGTCTAGACAACATTTAGCAGCCTTAACTTGCTTTGGCTAACTTGACAGGAACTAATTTGCAATACAAAATTTTTAATGGTATATAAACTTTACACACTTAATAAAAACACTGATTTGATTTTTAACAAAAAGCAGAACAATTTAATTTATTCTGTAATGTATCTGACAGTTACAATATTAAATAAATTGCACTGCAAATGCCAATCCAGCCTGAAGGAGGCAGCGTTCAGCTACAGGCTAAAGGCTTATTTATTATTCAATAAAGCCTCTAGCCTGAATCTGATCACTTAGTCATAATTGACATAGAGATTATAAGATTGGTAACCACTCTGATTGGTTCTCAATTACCAGTAGGGATTGGTCCAGCAAGTGGCAGCCAGGATTGAAAGCTGCCAGCATTAAAAACTTTTTTTTTTTTAATATACATTATTATACATTAATACACATAATATGGGCAGGAAATGACTGAATTATTATAAAGCTATGTATTCAGTTTTTTTGTAAAGCTTTATATTGGTTTTATTCCACCCCCTTGTGACTTGTTGTCTATTAGTTCTTTGTGATCAGAGTAATTGAAGTCAAAATGATACAGTTTTTATCCATTTTATGCTGTATAGGGGTTTTATACTTGTGATCAGGATGTTTATTCTCATTTCAGTCTAGTAGATTGAACGCTAGGCTCCGATCCTCTTGTGTATCTGTCTGTTCTTGGGTGTATGTTGAAAAAAAAGCCAGTATGAAGAGCTCAAACTAAAAGCATTAATGCATTAAAGTGCAGTGAAAGCTGTAAAAAAAAAGCGAAGACCGATACAAGAAAAGAAATTGCATTGCTCAAATAAAAGGTGTGTCAATGAAATTTAAAAAAAAACCTCACCGAAGCTAGCCATGGAAGGATTTAATATGTATCCAGGTCAGCAAGGACCGGCCAAATTTAGAACCATCTATGCCCAGTCCTGTTTGAGAGCAGTCGACCTACTGATCAACTGCTCCTGGGTGGGCTTGATGGAAAACGTTACTTCAAGCCAGTAGTCTACAGCACCGGTTGACTCCTCTGCTGTCAGAATACAATGACACCGTGAGGTTGATTCCCCCATCCACCTTTATTGTGTGGAAGGGAAACCAGTTTATTTTTTTAGTGAAAAAAAACGGAGCTATAAATGGCCAGCTTAAGAACGAGTGCTATTTTATAAAATGTTTTATTAATAATTTTAAACCTTGAAAGAGGATTAATATACTTTAAGTTAGAACATTTTAAACATAGTTCTCAAAGTGAATAAAAGTTAATCATCTTGCCTTTTGATATGGTAATTTTTCATTGATCAATATATAGTTAACCCTACCTATTGTCATGCTTAAGGTGATAGACTATCACTGAACATTTAGGCCCGGATTCACAAAGGAGTTACGACGGCGTATCTCCAGATACGCCGTCGTAACTCTGAGTGCGGGCCGTCGCAACTCGGCGCCTGATTCAAAGAATCAGATACGCCGCACAGTTGCCTAGATACGAGCGGTGTAAGTCTCCTACGCCGTCGTATCTTAGGGTGCATATTTCCGCTGGCCGATAGGTGGCGCTTCCGTATATTTCCGCGTCTAATATGCTAATTAGCTAGATACGCCGATTCACAAACGTACGTGCGCCCGGCGTATCAAGATACGTCATTTACGTAAGACATACGCCGGCGTAAAGTTACCCCTCATAAAGCAGGGATAAGTCATGTTAGGTATGGACGTCGGAAACGTGCGAACAGCGTCGTATTTTACGTCGTTTGCGTAAGTCGTCCGTGAATGGGGCTGTGCGTAGGTTACGTTCACGCCGACTAAGCATTGAGCGGGCGTAATTTACTTTGAAAATTCGTCGTGATACTGAGCATGCGCGCGCATGCGCCGTTCGTAAAAAGCATCATTTATGTGGGGTCACAACACATTTACATACAACACGCCCCCTAACAGACTAGTTTGAATTAGGCGGGCTTACGCCGTGTCAGATACACTACGCCGCCGTAACTTAGAGCGCAAGTTGTTTCTGAACACAGGACATGGCGCTCTAAGTTACGGCGGCGTAGTGTATCTGAGATACAAATGCCTATCTTTAGGCGGGCGTAGCGTTTGTGAATCTGGGCCTTAGCATTTAAATGAGAGTGAAAGATAAAAAAACATGTATTTTCCCCTAGTTTCAATTTCTTTTTGCCCCTCTCTCCAAGCAATAGTCTTCGTATTGTGTTAGTTATGTCATTATCTATAATATCTTGTGAAATTAGATGTTATAACTTAATACAGAGTTTTAAAAAAATGTTGATAGCTGCAAGAGTGTAACTATAAATTAATGTATTTCACAGCAAAGTTATAAGAAGGTCCTCCAACTTTCCTGATAAAGGCAACTACATTTTCTGGATCGGAACCATTCTTTATACTTCCCAGGAATAGAGGCATGTTTTACCATGTAAAAAAAATCCTGTTTCTTTCTGGATACACAATTAATTGGGCTCTTAAATACCTTAGTTTTGACTAGAAATTACTGAGAGAATTTTTTCCTCAATGGTGAAATTGCGGTTTCACTGCTAAAAATATAAAACATTTGTATTCCTTTTGGTATCATGAACAGAGGAGAATGATCATGATCAGGTGATCATACGGATGCCCAGTGCATCATCCTAATGGAGTCTTTCCCTTTGACTCCTAGGGGTGGCGCCAACTGTGGTGGTAATTTGTTTGGATGAGCAATTGTCTAATCATTGGCTCTTTTTGGAGTGATGGTCAATTGGCCGCACCCCTCAATGGGCATCATTGCCAGCATGGCGCCAGATCCGCCAATGGCGATAGATCGTTTTTGCGTTGTTTGACGCATGACGTCATATCCAGTGCGACCGGTGCATGCGCACAGGCCTCATCTTGGCGTCCATTTCTCTGCTGGCATCCTTGTACACCTGTTGAGGTGGAGGGGGTAGAAAAGCATGCCATCTTCTGGCAAATTACCACAGTTCAGCGCAGGAGAGGGAGAGCAACGATCTTTGAAAGGTAAAACTTCTATGATATGAACATTTTCCTATACTCAATTTATATCACTGGCCAATCTAATATAATGCCCATGTTTATTTTTGTTTAATCCAGGTCCCTCCTTTAGGTCGATCTGGGTTTGTTTGGAGCCTGATTGGAAATAGTTTTGGCTTTCCTCTCCACTACAGAAAAAGGTGAACATTTTTGCATGTCCTCTTATTTAGGATGTATAGGATTTACTGCTGTCTGCGGTTTTTACTGTAGGCAGCTTCATATAAATAATCTCTTATGAAAAACGTCTTGTTTTTAGTTTATATTTTGTATACTAGCTTTATGCATTATCTCCCCCTTAGATGGACCAGTAGGGGGCAATTTTCTGCTTCTCTTTGTGGTTTCACCAAATGATCCATTTTTATTTGTCTCTGTGTTTAGAGCCTTAGGCCGCGTACACACGATTGGTTAAACCGATGAGAACGGTCTGATGGACCATTTTCATCGGTCCAAACCGATCGTGTGTGGGCGCCATCGGTTATTTATCCATCGGTTAAAAAAAAGCCAACTTGTTTTAAATTTAACCGATGGATTCCTAACCGATAGAAATAAAACGATCGTTAGTAGGCACAACCATCGGTTAAAAATCCACGCATGCTCAGAATCAAGTCGACGCATGCTTGGGAGCATTGAACTTCGTTTTTTTTCAGCACGTCGTTGTGTTTTACGTCACCGCGTTCTGACACGATTGTTTTTTTAACCGATGGTGAGTAGGCACGACTGACCATCAGTCAGCTTCATCGGTTAACCGATGAAAACGGTCCATCAGACCGTTCTCATCAGATGGACTGATCGTGTGTACAGGGCATTAGATTTATTACATATTCATCAACTTCCAGGTAATTGGAGACTAAGGAATGATGCCGTCTCTATGCACACCCAAGAAATCGAATTAAATGATTAGATGTGTTCTAAATTGTTGACTGAGTCTAAACTATGTTATTATTAGTTTATAGTGACCATACATACGGTGCCTGATATACAGTTCTCCTGAAGAAGCCATCGTTATGGCAAAACATGTAGAGACACAATCAGTTGCATTTGTCTATGTATTGTATTGTGTGGCCAAACTTTAACATCAGCATGTAAAATTTTAAGATCTTTGCTGATATTTTTATGCATTATTGTTTGACTGTGTTGATAGCACCTTAAAAATGCAATTCTCTTGGTTCGTAAAATATTAAGTTTAAACTAAATTAACTTTCACCCTACCTAATACCTCCTGGGTATCTTAGAAATAACATTCACTTCTATAACTATAACTGACCTGTAGAATAGAAATGAAATGTCAGATTCTTTGGGAGGTCGCTTTAAATTATTCTTATGGTCAGGAAACCCAAGACCATCAGATTAAAGCCTGTCACTGAATTGTCGCATGGAAATTACTGCAGGGAAAACTATTTCATAATTTACAGCAACAGCCTGCTAACCTAGGCTTACTTTTGTGATTTGGTATGCTATAAGGTTTCAGCTTCATTTTTTTTACAGTGCAAGGAACATGGTGATCTATGAAAATGTAATTTTCAATAGATACCTTTACAAAAATATAGCACTGAACAAAACTTTCTCATAATCATTCTGGAGTATAGAAACTGAAACAATATCAAATTTCTTCACTTATTCATTGCAAGTGTATTTATACAAGGACAATTTGGATTTAAATAGGGTTTGCGTTTTTTGCAAACACTCAGTCGTGTTACCCTATAGTTTAGAAATAGGCTTCTCTAACTGTGACAGTTGATCAGAGCAGCTGAGGGGAGATAAAAGAGCTACACAAAAAGGGGCAAAAAGTAAAGAAAAAAGTATAAAGTTTAGAAGGGTGAGCACTTAAAGGCTGAATATAAAATGTTTCAATACATGAAAGTACATTGTATAAAGGCATTCATTTTGCACATGGAAAAACATGCATTTACTATTTAAATGTTGAACCCTGCAACACACATGTATGCACTGCGGTACACTATAGCGCAGGTGTGTTTTTGTTTACTGAATGTGTATGTTGGGGTGCCATATAAAATAAATATAAGACCACCACAATACATAATGTATACTATATTAGTGTACTAATCTGTGTTGAAGTAACTTACATTACTGCAATGCACTAGTGTAAATGGGTCCTAAGTTGGTGCTGCTAAATTTTTGCTAAAATCAAGATAAAAAATCAGCTGAAACTATGAGAAAAATTTACAGGAAGCCATGTATGTTGCAATTATATACCTAAAAGGGAAAGAGCATTTTTTATACCGCGCTTTATATGCAGTATATATACTAATAGCCAGATTCAGGAAGAGTTACGTCGGCGTATCAGTAGATATGCCGTCGTAACTCTGAATCTGCGCCGTCGTATATTTAAATGTATTCTCAAATTGAGATACACTTAAATCTAGCTAAGATATGACCGCCGGCACCATCATATCTTACCTGTCTATTTAGGCCAGCTGCTAGGGGCGTGTATGATGATTTACGCCTAGAATGCATAAGTCAGCGAGATATGCCTATTCACGAACGTACGCTTGCCCGTCGCAGTAAAGATACGCCGTTTACGTAAGGCGTTTTCAGGCCTAAAGATATTCCACCAAAAAGATGGCGCAGCCAATGTTAAGTATGGACGTCGGAACCGCGTCGAATTTTAAAATGTTTACGTCATTTGCGCAAGTCGTCCGTGAATGGGGCTGGCCGTAATTTACGTACACGTCGAAAGCAATGAGTCCTTGCGGCGTAAGTTGGAGCATGCGCACTGGGTTACGTCCACGGATGGCGCATGCGCCGTTAGTTAAAAACGTCATTTACGTGGGGTCATGCTTTATTTACATAAAACACGCCCACCTCTTCACAATTTGAATTAGGCGCGCTTACGCCGGCACATTTTCACTACGCCGCCGTAACTTAGGATGCAAGTGCTTTGTGAATACAGCACTTGCCTCTCTAACTTACTGCGGCGTAGCGTATATGAGATACGCTACGCCTGCCTAACGTTAGGCACCTCTACGTGAATCCAGCTATAAGTCCACAATGCTCTGCAAGCACTTTTCCTTTTTTCCTCTACAGATTTCAAAGTGTTTCTTTTCCAAACTCCCCACTCATTTTCATCCTTTTACTTTTTTTTTTTTTAAAGGAAAGCCCTGAAAGTTTGCTATGGACTGTACAGCAGCTAAACGTGAGCTCAAATAAGCCACAAGATAAAAATTAGACAAACAATAAAAAATTTGCAAAGGGATCAATTGCCCAATGTCCTAGCAAAAAGAATTGTAGTACAGTTTCCTAACTGATCCTAATCTCTCCATATGCAGTTTGTCAGCTTTCCCTGTAACAGCTTGCAGTTCACTGACACTATGGCTGCTCTGTATCTCCCCCTTTATAACGAGGGGGTTGGCTTGCTGGCCGTAGTTCAAAAGTCATGCAGTGCATTATGGTTTGTGGATCTTGAACGTGCAAGGCTCATGGTAGTGGTGATTCCAAACCTCAATTCTAGTCCTAAAAATTATGCCATGCACAGCATCACACCAACATATACTGCAGTTTTCAATGCTTTAACAGAATAGAGGGTTTGGTATTTTCTTAGAGTCAGGGTCACCCCAACATCCATTTCTCCATGTCCTTTGTGTAATATGGAAAAAGATGCTTGAAAAATGATCCTGTACACCAAGCATCCTTCTAGAACAAAATACTAGTACTATTATTACTAGTACTACATACTAGTACTGAAAACTTAAAGTGGTTTTAAAATGATCAGGTTTTTTTACAAAAATATAACAAACATTATACTTACCTGTTCTGTGCAGTGGTTTTGCATAGAGCAGCCCGATACTCTATTTTTTGGGCACCCCCCTCTCGCTTTACTTACTTGTTCTTCCCCCGTGACCAGTGCCCCCAATAGGAAGCCACTTGCTATGGGGCACTGGTGTGTGCTCACTCACGAGCCCTGCTCTTTGCATCCATAAGCTACATAGATGCATCCATAAGACACCCCTGCTGTCTCCTCACTGGATGTGATTGACAGCAGTGGGAGTCAATGGCTCCCACTGCTGTCTCAGCCATTGATGAGAGGGGTTCCCGGGACATCCAAGGCTCTCATGCACATCGCTGGATCGAGGGGGGCTTAGGTGAGTAAAAAGACACAAGTCCATCAAGTCCAACCTATGTGTGTGATTTTATGTCCGTATTACATTGTATATGCCTGTATGTTGTGGTCGTTCAGGTGCTTATCTAATGGTTTTATTTAATATGCTCTTAAAGCATTCCCCTTTTTCCTCTGTGTTCTTGGGGCCAAATCCTCAAAAGGGATACGCCGGCGTAAACCGTCGTATCCCTGGTTCTAACTTTGGAACTGATCCACAGAATCAGTTTTCCAAAGTTAGGCAGAAGATCCGACATCTGTAAGGGACTTACACTGCCGGATCTTAGGATGCAGTACCGCATCTGCCGCTGGGGGCATTTCGAGTCGAAATGCCGCTTCTGGTATGCAAATTAGCACTTAGGGCGATCCACAAAGCTTTTCAGCTTCGTTTTTTCGCCGTAAGTTTTAGTTTGCAAGTGTAAAATTAGGGCTGCTTTTACATGGTGTAAAGTTAGTAACACCATGTAAAAGCACATTCAAGCGACGGCATTTGGTATGCATTCCTGAGGGAGAACTCCACGGCAATTTGTAAAATCAAAACCGGCATGGGTTCCCCCCAGGAGCATACCAGGCCCTTAGGTCTGGTATGGGTTGTAAGGAGACCCCCCTACACCGTCCCATCATGCTCCGGTAGGTACCCACGTGGTGGGTGCCTACCCACGTGCACCCACCACGTGGGTACCTACCGGAGCATGATGGGACGGTGATGCCTATATAAATGGGATGCAAGGCGCGCTTCCATCATTGCAGTGAGAAGAGGCGTCGAGTCAACATCGGAAGAAGGGAGAAGAAGACCATGACGTCACAGAAGACCGCGCTGGCTGCCTGTTAGTAATTGAGCTAACACACGAAGATAGCAGGCAGCCAGCGCTGAAGAAGAAGGCACCGGACAGCTGCAGAAGAACCGGGGTGCGCCGAGTCAACAGCGGAGAGCGGCGAAGATAGAAGAAGACCCCCGGAGAGCGGAGAAGACCCCCCCCCCCGGAGAGCGGAAGAAGAAACCCCCCCCGGAGAGCGGAGAAGACCCCCGGAGAGTGGAAGAAGAAGCCCCCCCTGGTATTAGAGCTAATAACTTTAATAACTTTAACTTTTTGCCTCCAGGTGAATGGGTAGGGGTACGATGTACCCCATATCCATTCACTTAGGGTGGGGGGCCGGTATCTGGGGGCCCCCTTATTAAAGGGGACTCCCAGATTCCGATAAGCCCCCGCCCGCAGACCCCGACAACCAACGGCAAGGGTTGTCGGGAAGAGGTCCTGTCCTCATCAACACGGGGACAGGGTGCTCTGGGGTGGGGGGGCCCGCAGTGCGCCCCCCTGCCCCAGAGCACCCAACCCCCCCATGTTGAGGGCATGCGGCCTGGCACGGCTCAGGAGGGGGGGGGGCGCTCGCTCGTCCCCACTCCCTTTCCTGACCGGCCGGGAAGCGTGCTTTGGATACGGGTCTGGTATGGATTGTAGGGGGACCCCCTACGTCGAATTTTCGGCGTAGGGGGGGTCTCCTTACAACCCATACCAGACCTAAGGGCCTGGTATGCTCCTGGGGGGGGAACCCATGCCGGTTTTTTCTTTGAAAATTGGCATGGAGTTCTCCCTCTCAGGAATGCATGCCGAGCGACGCTGACAATTTTTCTTTTTTGTTTTTGTTTTCCCGGCGCTTTTTTTTTTTTTTCACCCGTCGCAACTTTAGTGTCCCGTCGCAATCCACAAAGCCCGCCGTAAATTACGTTCGCGCGCTGCACGTCGGGAAAATTACGTCACACGCATGCGCAGTACGGCCGGCGCGGGAGCGCGCCTCATTTAAATTTTAAACACCCCCCGGAGAGGAGGACCGCCTTGCGACGGAGGCACTTAAGTTACACGGCGTGTAATTTCTAGGTAAGTGCTTTGTGGATCAGGCACTTAGGTAGAAATTTTAAGTCAGTGTAACTTAACTGCTGAAAGTTAAGTTAGGCAGCTTTTTTGAGGATTTGGCCCTTTGTTCCTAAGATGTTATCCCAATTAGTATCTTCTAGCAAGTTTTGTAGTTTAGGAAAGTTGACTCTTTTGAAATTCAGTGTCTTTGTATTCCCCTTATGTTCCCTTTTCATGTCATTTATACTGAAACAAATTGACCTGTGATCGCTGTTTCCTAAATTGCCCCGTATTTCCACATTCCTGATCAGGTTTGTATTGTTGGTAATCAGTAGGTCTAGTAAAGCTTTGTTTCTAGTTGGTGCATTTACCATCTGACCCATGAAATTTTCTTGCAAGACATTTAGGAACTGGCGAGCCTTAGGCCCGGTACACACGAGCAAACATGTACGATGAAACCGGTCCGTCGGACCATTTTCACCGTACATGCCTGCCAGAGGGCTTCTGTACGATGGTTGTACTAACCATCGTACAGAAGTCCGCGCGTAAACAATACGCGGGACGTGTCCGCGTCGTCGCCGCGGCGATGACGCGGAGACGTGGACCAGTTTCAGCATGCATGTTTGGTCGTGTGTACGGGGCCTTAGATGAATGCACGGTTCCTTCCACCCAGTCCATGTCTGGATAATTAAAATAATGACACTTCCCATCCTTGCCACTAATCCAAATTGTGGGGAGGTCTGCTTCCTCCCTCTGGTTTGGGGGCCTATAGCATACTCCCAGTATTACATTCCCCTTAGTTTCCTCCCTTTGTAGCTCTAACCATAAAGATTCCACCTCCGCCCCTGCTCCCTTAGTGATGTCATGTCTCACATTCACTTGTACATAATTTTTGATATACAGGCATACCCATCCCCCTTTTTTACCCTCTCTATCACTGCAATACAGGGAAATTCCATGAATGGTTGCCAGCCAATCATGAGAGCTGTTGAACCAAGTCTCTGTAATACCTACAAAATCAAAATCCTCCTCGTACAACAGTAGCTCTAGTTCTCCCATCTTGTCCACCAGACTCCTGGGATTGGTGAACATGCTGTGTAGTTTAGACTGGTCACAAACCATCTCTTTGGGTGTTCTGAGGTTGCAAATAGGACTTGTTACTATACTTACCTCGAGTTTAGGAGCTTTAGTCAACCTACCACTAATGCCCCATATACTATCCTCTGGAATATGTTTTGCGCTGACTATCTCTACCCCCTCCCCTCCATCGCCTAGTTTAAAAGCCCCTCTATCTTTTCGTCCATCTTAACTCCCAGCAGATCTACACCCTCCTCATTTAGATGCACTCCGTCCCTTCTATAGAGCTGGTAACTTTGGGTCTGGTATGAATATTAAGAGAAAAACCAAACCAAAATAAAAAAATAAAAAAAAATGTGTGGGGGTCCCCCAAATTCCATCAGGCTCACCAGGTCTGGTATTGATATTAAGGGGAACCCTGTACCATTTTTTTTTAAATGGCATCGGGGTCCCCCTCAAAATCCATACCAGACCCTTCCGGGGTTTCCCAGCGGTTAAATTGCTGAGGGCAGGGGCACCTGTCATGTGCACGGGTGACCCCACGCCCTCTGACGCAACCGGGAAACGCTGGGGTTACCCAGTGACATGTATGGGTGACTTTGCCCCCTCTGACGCAAAGGGGAAACCTGCGTTGCGTCAGAGGGGGGGGTCACCCGTACATGTCACTGGGTAACCCCGGTGTTTCCCTATTGCGTCAGAGGGGGCGGGGTCACTCACACACGTGGCGGTTGGCCCCACCCTCAGCTATTTAACTGCTGTCAAGCTGGAGAGCGTTATTGGTCAGCTGCCTCCCACGCTGGAGATCAAAAATGGATTTACATTGCTGAATTTTTTTTTGCTTTTTAATAAAGCTGTGACCCAAGCTGTGTACTGTGGTTTTTAACATTTTTGACACTTTTTGTGTGAAATGATAGGGGTACAATGTACCCATTACCAATTCACATAAAGGGGGGATCTGGGGGTCCCCTTTGTTAAAGCGGGCTTCTATATTCCGATAAGCCTGCCACCAGCAGACCCCCACAACCACTGGGCAAAGGTTGTGGGGGATGAGGGGAAGGACAACCTTCCCGAAATAATTCTTCACTGAGGAACAGCTGTAGAGACTATAAATATTTATTATTATCCACATATAATCAAATTTACAAGTATAACAATTTTAAATAAACACCCACCTCCAGCACATTTAATTAAATTAGACACTAGTCTAAATAGGGACACGGGTGGCCACCACAACAGCCATACATATCACAATTACTCCTATATAGATACTGTATCTATTCCATTTTCATCTCAAGCCATATAATAATATAGAGGATATCCTCATTGGTTGGATAGATGGGTCTGATCGTTGAATTGGAAAGTGATCTTAAAGCTCCAGTGCTGAACACTTCAATCATTACAAAGTGTCCACATTAGACCACAGAGACAAACATTGTTCACATGGTGTAGCCAAGCAAGGCACACATAAGGTGATCTTGTGAATAACTTAGCCCAAAGCGGTTTGGAAATCAATATGGCAGTTGGAGGAAACAAGCGGCTACATTTATGTATACATCCCCTTAGTATAGCTGGGGGTAAATACAGCTCACCGCTTGACATCTTGTTTAGCCCCAGCCCTTCCAGTTAACGTCCACAAGTACTGAGACAAATGTTCATTTGAGGCAGAGGGCAGTTCCAGACCACGGTATAAGGTCGGGTGCGAGTGTCCGGTATCGAAGACTTATCATGCGTTGGTTTTTGTCTATTCAAGGAGACAATGTCCAGGTAGTCAGACCTTCTTTGAAGTACAGCATGATGCAGCGTGATGCGCCGCGTCAACCCGACGCGATCCGGAGGTGGAGCCGGTATCGTACTGGAGATGGTCGGATGGTTAGCTATGTGAGTGAAGCATCCATGTCCTCACTACGACAAGCGTAATAGAGTGAATCTTACATGTTTCGCTTGTTTCCATGCTTCTTCAGAGCATGAGCATATGCCTGATGCAAGTCCTTAAATACCCTATGTGTATGGCAGTCAATTACCCACACCTGTAGTTTCACAAGGTCACTTATACCGACTTACACCCCCAATTAACATATAGTGCAGACAGACATAACAAGAGGGCGATCCGTGGTTCAAGGGTGCAGCATCCATTTTATCAAATGTATAGTCATAATCATGTTAAGCGTTATAGAATCCCGCCATACTGACGGGTTTTGACACAAAGCCCATTTCACATTTATATATCTATCTAGTAAACTCAAGTTTCATAGGGAGTAGCTAGTATCCTCCCGTTTCACATAGACATCTCACTTGGATTTAAATGACAGATATGGCATACCAGATAGTTAGTCAAGTATAACGGGATGCCAAACTCAAAAGTGATTGGAAATTCATTTTATATTGTTCCAGTCATAACGGGTACCCCATGTCAAGCATGGGTCAAGTCACCACATAAACAGAACAAACTACGGGCCGTAGGCTGCCATACACCTGGGGATATACATAAAAGGGCATCTATGATTCCAAAAATACAGATAGATTACATTTGTTGTTAACGTGGAGTTTCCATCCCCAATTTTTTTTTTTCATTATTGTGCTCATTAGACCTAAAAAAGTAAAAAAAAAAATGTTTTACTCATCTGGAAATGCCTGTTGCTATGCGGTCCCACGTAATCTGCCTTTGAAACCACCTAGGATACTGACATCATCTCCCTCTAATGCTCCTGGGAAATGTGTGTCATAATTTCCCAGGATGCAGTGCGCTGTCCAATTATTACTCCCCATCCAAGACTTCCAGGAAGTAAGTGCTTGTAGGCTTCACAATGCCCACAACCAAAATGAACGGTGCCCACAACCAAAATGAACAACGGTGTAGACAGTATTATAAACTAACTTTTTTGAATATCTATGCGGATCAGCGAGTGATTGTAAAATAGTAAGTGACTGGATTTATATTATAAAAACGCAGGATGAAAGGACATATATTTAAAAAATGCTAATTTTGGTTGAAACTCCGCTTTAAGTCCAATGGGCTGCATGCTATTTAACCACTTAAGCCCCGGACCATTTTGTTGCTAAAGGACCAGACCCCCTTTTGGGATTTGGCATTGCATCGCTTTAACTGACAATTGTGTGGTCGTGCGACGTGGCTCCCAAACAAAATTTACGTCCTTTTTTTCCCACAAATAGAGCTTTCTTTTGGTGGTATTTGATCACCTCTGCGTTTATTTTTTGCGCTATAAACAAAAAAAGAGCAACAATTTTGAAAAAAAATTCAATACTTTGTACTTTTTGCTATAATAAATATCCTCAAAAAATATATACATTTTTTTTCCTCAGTTTACGCATTCAAATTTTTATTGCACTCTCATTATAGGTTGTATGCCATAGTTGTGCACATTGTGGGGCAGATCCACGTACATTGGCGCATATATCCGCCGGGCGTAGCGTATCTAAGATACACTACGCCGTCGTAACTTATTTTTTTTTCTTCGAATCCTCAAAGAATTTGCGCCGTAAGTTACGGCGGCATAGTGTATCTTTGGCGGCGTAAGGGCACGGAATTCAAATGGATGTGATGGGGTCGTGTTTTATGTCAATACGTCTTGACCCGACGTAAACAATGTTTTTTTTAACGGTGCATGCGCCGTCCGTGGGGGTATCCCAGTGCGCATGCTCGAAATTAAACCGGAACAAGCCAATGCTTACGACGGTGACGTCATTCTACGCAAATCCCTATACGCGAACGACTTACGCAAACAACGTGAAAAATTCAAAATTTGACGCGGGAACGTCGGCCATACTTAACATTGAGTACGCCTCATAATAGCAGGGGTAACTATACGCCGGAAAAAGCCGAACGCAAACGACGTAAAAAAATGCGCCGGCCGGACATACGTTTGTGGATCGCCGTAACTAGCTAATTTGCATACTCGACGCGGAATTTGACGGAAATGCCACCTAGCAGCCGGCGAAAAAAAACGCATCTACAATCCGACGGCGTACTAAGACGTACGCCTGTCGGATCGATCCGAGATGCATTCGTATCTTGTTTTGTAGATACAAAACAAAGATACGACGCGGGAAATTTAAAATGTAAAACCTTTCCAAAGTCAAATGGGTAAATACTGTAAAATCAGGCTGATTCTTGTTCACATTCAGTCATACTGGGCTGAGGTCTTTCATAACCAAACTGATTTTTTTTAAATATTCCACTAACCAATATTTGCTTCAAAACTGACCCAAGTATCTACCCCCAATGCACTTTTAGAAGATTAGTAATCCTTTCTGTAGAGAGGCAGGGCCCAGCCATATCACAACGCAGAGCGAGGCAACACATGCATGTTCAAGCATTGAGACATGGCAAGGTGCACTGTATTAGACAATCCAATTAAATAGATACGACCCCGCACACTCAGGCCCCGTACACACGACCGAACATGTCTGCTGAAACTGGTCCGCGGACAGGTGTACGGCCGACCGGACAGGTTTTCAGCGGACATTTGTCCAGCCGACCGTTTTCCGGCGGACAAATGTTTCTTAGCATCCTAAAAAACATGTCCGCTGGAAGCCTGTCCGTCGGACATGTTCGGTCGTCTGTACAGACTCACCGTACATGTCCGATCGGCCGCCATCCCTTGCATGCGTCGAAGTGATTCGACGCATGCGTGGAAGCTTTGAACTTCCAGGGCCGCGCACGTCGCCGCGTCATCAGACAGAAATCTCCGGGCGGACATGTCCGCTGAAAACGGTCCGCCCGTCTGTAGGAGGCCTTAGAGATACGACGGCGTATCTGGAGATACGCTGTCGTATCTGGAGATACGCTGTCGTATCTTCTGTCTGAATCTACCCCCATATGTTTTGTAGATGAGTAACCTGGACCCAGTTTCCAGTGTATATTTATCCCTGTGTTCAGTGACATCTGAAAATAACTGAGGAGTGAGATTGCTCCTTTCATAACTCACTGAGTTCTGCTTATATTTCAGAGACTGGCTGTAATTTGTGAACATTTTCCACTGTAGTTTGTTTGATAATTAGCTCACATGTTTAGATTCATGTAGTGTTTTATCTGACAGACAGTATTTTAAATAATTAGTTTAAATGCTTTAATGAAAAATATCATGTGAAAGAACCATTACCCGAGCTTAGAGTTGTTGTACACCCAAATTTGACACTTTTACCTACAAGCCTATAATAAGGCTTGCCTGTAGGTAAAATTATTATCTCCTAAACCTATACGGTTTAGGAGACATTCCCTTTGCATGCTGCCGCTGACATTAGTGGCGCATACTCTTTGAAGATGCTGCCGGACCTTGCCGGGAAGAAAACTCCCACGCGCGACCCAGAAACACACGCCAAGGGCAAGATGTCAGCTCCCTCGAAGTAGACCGGGCTCCGATATGGGGGCTTCGTTCTGAGGTAAGTATTTTATAATGAGCTAGTATATATATATATATATATATATATATATATATACACACACATACAGTTGTGCTCATAAGTTTACATACCCTGGTAGAATTTATGATTTCTTGGCCAGTTTTCAGAGAATATGAATGATAACACAAAAACTTTTCTTTCACTTGTGGTTAGTGTTTGGCTGAAGCCATTTGTTATAAATCAACTGTGTTTACTCTTTTTAAATCAAAAACGCAACATAAACTACCCAAATAACCCTGATCAATCAATGCCTGTTTAGGTTGTGACAGTGGGGATCTATGGCCATGAAATTGAGGGGCAGCCCCTTTTGCCCTTGTCTGCCTGGGAGACAGCTAAGCCTACACCAGTACGCTGTGCCATATTGAACAAACCTAGAAACTTTCAACCCACTATTGGATCACCATCCTGTCCCAAGAAAGTGTATTCTCTACTTGTGAAATGCATTGGCATCAAGGGGACTCTTAACTCCAAGCCTTAGCAAATACTACATAACATTATATAATAGTTATTTAAATAGTGTTATTATTTTCAGGATCTTGTATGATCCAAATAGTTTTAACAAAAAAACTATACGATTATAATTTTGTAGCTGTTGTCTCTGAATGTACCTGTATGGGCCGAATTCTTGGAAAAATAGGTTTATTTTTCTGTATTGACACTGCATCTTTGAATACCTCTGATGGGATGTTTGTCGGCAATCACAAGAAAAAAACATATAGAGATGATATCTTGAAAAAATGCAAAATACATTTTTATTAATAAATCATTTAAAATATTTCCGAACAAGTTGTGGTGAATTAAGACAATATATCATACATGTATGTAGTGACATAAGACCTGGTTTACAGAAACACAATTAGCATATAATGGTACAACCAGTTGTTGACAGAGATGTCACTTCCACAATACAATTCAATTGAAAGTATCCAAATTACCCAAAAACTGTGGACTGCACCTATTTTTCATGTGTAGGGATGCATTGTAGACCAATTATTTTAATTGGATTGTCTAATACAGTGCACCTTGCCATGTCTCAATGCTTGAACATGCATGTGTTGCCTCGCTCTGCGTTGTGATATGGCTGGGCCCTGCCTCCCTACAGAAAGGATTACTAATCTTCTAAAAGTGCATTGGGGGTAGATACTTGGGTCAGTTTTGAAGCAAATATTGGTTAGTGGAATATTTTAAAAAATCTATTTGGTTATGAAAGACCTCAGCCCAGTATGACTGAATGTGAACAAGAATCAGCCTGATTTTACAGTATTTACCCATTTGACTTTGGGAAGGTTTTACCTCCTTCATGACCAGAGCATGTTTTGATATTCAGCACTATGCTACCTTAACTGGCAATTGCTGGTCATGCAACACTGTATACAAATTACATTTATATAATTTCTTTCATACAAATAAAGCTTTCTTTTGGTGGTATGTGATCACCACTGGGTTTTTTGTTTTGTATTAGATACATTTAAAAATGACCAAAAATTCGGAAAAATACAATATATTTTACTTTCTGTTATAAAACATATCCAATAAAATCGAATTTCTTTATAAGTTTAGGCCAAAATGTACTCTGCTACATGCCGCAAGTGCTATTAGTGTTCAGTGGTGATCCTGCTAACACTGCATTTTTGGGGACACAACAAGTTACTGATATGTACAGATACTATACTAGTAATGGCAATTATCGATGACTTATAGTGGGACTGTGATAGTGTGGCAGACAATCTGACACTAACTCACACTGGCTGAGAAGGACACTAACTGACACTGACATTGCTAGTGACACTAATGCAGCAATCAGCGATTAGGGTTGCCACGTGTCCAGGATTCACCCGGACAGTTTGGGTTTGGAATCTTGTGTCCGGGTTTCAGACTGCCTGAAACCAGGACACATGACTCAGACTGGACTATGGCTTCCCAGCAGGGTTGCGGTCTGCAGTTGTCTAAGCTGAGAGTGTCTGTTACACTTTCTTTCACACTGCCTAAAGCCAGCACTAACAATCCCCCCCCCCCAAACACAAACAATGATGGGAGAGAGGAGAGGGCTTGATCTGCACCTCTTCCTCCCTCCCCTACCCCTCTATGTCTGCCCACACTCCTATCCCTGGCGCTGTGCCTCAGAAAAGGAACATGGGGGCCAGAAATGTCAAGTCCAGCAGCCTCAGATACATCTGGACGAGAGGTTCTGATTGCCAAGGGGTGAGCTCACCATTCATCCCTGTCTGTGACTGATGTCTCCCCCTTTTCTCCCCTGTCTCTGAGTGAGTACACTAAGGTAAATCAGGATTCTCAGAGCACCCCTTACATCAGAGTTCCCCTTTACATCGGAGGCAACAGTGTTCCCCCATACATCAGAGTCCTCTTCATACATCAGAGTTCTCAGTGCTCCCCCTTAAATCAGGGTTCACATAGCATCCCTTAGGCCGCGTACACGCGATCAGTCCATCCGATGAGAACGGTCCTAAGGACCGTTGTCATCGGTTGACCGATGAAGCTGACTGATGGTCTGATGTGCCTACACACCATCGGTTAATGAACCGATTGTGTCAGAACGCGGTGACGTAAAACATGACGTGCTTAAAAAAACGAAGTTCAATGCTTCCAAACATGCGTCGACTTAATTCTGAGCATGCGCAGGTTTTTAACCGGTGCTTTTGCATACTAACGATTGGTTTTGACCTATTGGTTAGGCGACCATCGGTTCAATTTTAAAGCAAGTTCTCATTTTTTTCACCGAAGAATAACTGACCGATGGGGCCCACACACGATCGTTTTGGACCTTCAGTCCGTTTTCATCGGTTTTGACCGATCGTGTGTACGCGGCCTTAGAGTCTCCAGAGTTCTCTCTTACATCAGAGTCTGCAAAGTCTCCCCTTACAGTGAAAGGAAACTCTGCGAGTTCAGATGTAAAAGGGGATCTCTGTGGACTCTGATGTAAAAGGGGATTCTTGTTATTAAGTTCATATGATTATAAATGTTATTTAAAAGCAAAATATATGTAAAGTTTATACTATAAAAAAAAATGCTGTGTGCTGTTAAAGTGTTCGGGTTCGACTTGAAGAAAAGGTGGCAAACCTATCAGTGATAGTATTGTACACTGCACTAATTAAACTGGCTGGGTGACAGGAGTGATCTGGAGGGCAATCAAGAGGTTACATATGTGCCTAACAAGTATATGCAAGTGCATGTGTACTGCTTTTATGCACAGAGAATCAGGCTGGGCCTTGTTGCTTTCAGTTCTGAATGGTAGCTGATAGCAAGAAGAAATCCAGCCAGAACTTGTGTGTTGTGATTGGCTGTAACCTGCTGATAAACTCCTTCTGTGTCCAGTCACAGCACAGATCAGAACCGGGAAGTTCACTGTGATGTATAGGTACGTCACGGGGCCTGGGGGAGCCACCCGCCAGCAGTAAATGGATTTTATATTTATTATATATCTATTTGTAGAATTAATATTTTATATACCACATACAGAAGAACTAGGACACCCTAATTATTTCAAATTTAAAGCGGGGGTTCACCCTAAAAAAAAAAATCTAACATTACAATGATCTGACCTGTGACACGGACATTATGCTGGTCTTTTTTTTTTTTTTTTTCGTACATACCGTTTTATCTGTATTTTCTCCCCGGATTCCCTGCGGGATTGGGGGTTCCTATTCACAGGGTAAGTGATTGACGTTCTTCCGACCGGCGCATACAGCGTGTCACGAGTTGCCGAAAGAAGCCGAACATCGGTGCGCAGGCGCCGTATAGCGCCGTATAGAAATACAGATAAAACGGTATGTACGGAAAAAAAAAAAGACCAGCATAATGTCCGTGTCACAGGTCAGCTCATTGTAATGTTAGAATTTTTTTTTAGGGTGAACCCCCGCTTTAAGTAAATATGAGTTTTGACATTTTATGAAATTTGCCAAAGAAATCTTTCTCTAAATTGCGCCATTTGCCTATTGACAATCTAAGGCGAGACAACAGAACTGTGTGCCACTTATAAAAAATAAACAAATTTCTTGCGCTAGATACAAATAAAATAAAAACTAACAATAAAAGCTGCTGACACTAAATTGCTGGGTACAATTAGAAAAATTGGAAGCAAAGGTGTGCCACTTATGCCAAAGTAATTATTTTCATCAATGCTTTCATGATGCTGCCCATCAAACGTCACTGGATACTGTATATGCATAAATTGTAATGCATTAAATTAATTAACATGGACGTTTGAGTGATTGTAGACAAAATGTGAAATTAATGAATTAACTTTTAATGCTGCAAATGTGTTGAAGTTAAAGTGTTTTGTTGTGTAACTATTCTTGCTTTGCTTCCTGCATCTCCAATCACATCAACATTTCTAAGACAGTCTAGAACCAATTTGGTGGGAAAAAGTACAATACCAGTACCAGCATTTTTTTTTAACCTAAGGTCACTTTGGGCTAAAACAGTGCCTGTAAAGCGCCTGAAAAACGCCTCCCTTGCACCCCCAGTTTAAGAGCCTGAGTGCTTTTACACTGTGGTGGTGCACTTGCAGGACGTTAGAAAGTCCTACAAACAGCATATAGTTTGGGTGGTGCCGGAGCGGTGTATACATCGCTTCTTCACCGCCCATGCCATTTGCCATTGGAATCAATGGGCACCGCTGCCGAAGCGCCTGCAAAGCGATTCGGCAGCGGCGCTTTGGTAGCAGCATTTTGTGGGTGCTTTTAACCCTTTATTCGGCCGCTAGCGGGGGTTAAAAGCGCCCTGCTAGTGGCCGGAAAGCGCAGCTATTACAGTGATAAAGCGCCGCTAAAATTAGCGGCACTTTACCACTATCGCCCCCCTCCCCATAATGGCAATACTTTAGCCATGCATATACAAGTTATTGACAAGGTCAGGGCTCCAAGGAGGGGAGGTGATATGTTTTGATTGCTCTGCCAGAGAGAGGTGTTCTGGATATTTCACCCCTAGACTCCCATCCCGCACGGGTTAAACTTTGAGTGGGATGTGAGAATTTTTTTTGATTTTTCACCAAGTCTGCATTATATATTTAAATTTATCCAGCATTGATGCAGATAATTGTATGTGAGCACTGAGAATGGTGGATGATACATGTGTGTACATATATATATATATATATATATATATATATGTATATATATATATATATATATATATATATATATATATATATGTATATATATATATATATATATATACACAGTATATCTATCTATCTATCTATCTATCTATCTATCTATCTATCTATCTATCTATATATATATATATATATATATATATATATATATATATATATATATATATATACTGTACATGCTGTACAACTACAGTACTCCTGCTTTATAGGTTGGAGGCCTCCTCATGGCTATACATATTTAGATGTTTAGCTATGCGAACATTCATTATTGGAGTAATACCTCACCATGGTGAGATATTTATGGTACTAGTTCTTTGTTATATTGATATTTACAAGGATGAGGATTAGTTTATGTTTGGTTTTATTTTTACCTTTTTTTGACTAGTTCCATCCTATATTACCTGTCATTAGCCTATGGCTGCATATGATGGCATTATATCAGTATTCATCAACTGTACCTATATCTTTATTACGTATGCAGCCATATGTCTTTTGTCTCTTTTTGGTATAAACAGTGCAGCGCAACAGTGAAAAATCAAACTGAAATAAATACATATACAATCACAAGTTCATGAGAGAGCATGTGAAAAAGAAAGAAAATGTGTCCATGTGAAAAAAGTCCATATAATGATATATCCAAAGATCCAACTCAAAAGAATCCAAATAGAGTGTAAGTGAAGAGATGACACCATAGAATATCCACCACCAGTGCAGGATGGTCTCTCACCTTACAGCTTCGACCCTTGCGGGTCACAAAGCATATCAGTTTAAACCAAGGATCAGATTGGAACCTCCATAGAAAACGAATGGCTGAAGATGGCACCACGGATCCAAACCAGATCACCTTCCAGCAACATTACCACCATGTAATAAGGAAGAGAAAAAAGATCTAGTGCTCTCTGGTAAACTTCATTTATTTAGGACAAAGTAAAACAGATACACTCACATGTTTAAGACACTCTATACGCCGAGTGTCAGCTGTAACAGCGTGTATGCATAACAGTCTGCAGCGGTCGTGGGTGACGTCCTGCGTGGCTCCTCCCCCCTGTACACGTTACATCCCGTGGGCGGGACTTCTTCAGCGTGGGTTAAGGGAAAACACACCGGACGTCCCCTCTGTGTATTATTTATATGTAGCCACAGTAACCCGTCAGCCAATCACATCCAAATGCGGATTCAGCCAATGACGGCGCTTGCATCTCACAGGAGGAGCTCATAAGCTGGAAATGGCTAGACGGCCACTGTGCTAAACGAGAAGTAACCAGACTCACTGGATAGCTAAATGGGAACCACAGGCATACACCAGAGAAAAAAAGGAAAATTATAAAATATAAAATTCTCTGACATGCCATGTTAGATTACCACATTATAGCGCAAAAATACTTCAGGTAAAATTTATATATAAAATTACGCACATAAAAAATATACAAAATTATGTATATATACATGCCCGCAATATAACTTTCATATATAAAGGACGTCATCCACGATCGCCACCACTGATAGATCAATACATGGCAATACCACATAAACACAATTCGCAATAACCAATACAAATTATTAATCATCTGATATTACTACAATATTCATAATTAAAATATATATATATATATATATATATATATATATATATATATATATATATATATATATATATATATATATATATAAAATCATAAATCATAAAAAATACAAGTTTTTGTATATAAAATTATATGTAAAAATTTTTTAACAAATCTCCTACAGCCCACCTTATCTATCAGAGATAAAACAGTTCAAGTCGAACTCCACGTTTAAGCCCGCAGGAGATGCAACTTTGAGCTCAAAAATCCAAAAAGATTCACGGCGGCTTAATTGGCGGATAAAGTGTCCGCCCCTCCAATGCTTAGACACCTTCTCTATCCCCTTTGGGTTACGTTGGTGATGTTGTCTAAAGTGTCTAGAAATGCTATGTGTCTTAACCCCTCTCTTAATGCAGCTGATATGTTCACCAACCCGCACGTGGAACGCACGAGAAGTGCGCCCCACGTACTGGAGTCCACATTCGCACTCTAACATGTACACCACCCCCTCAGTGGTGCACGTAACCAGTTTTTTAATGGGGTATTCTACATGTGTGACAGAAGAGCTGAAGGTTTTTTAACATTATTCCTTGCATGTTTACAGGTCGCACACCTATCACAGGCATAAAAGCCTGACAGAAATTTAAACAACCTGGGTTGGACAATGATAGAAGGGTCAATAACCCCAGGGGCGATGCTGTCCCTTAAAGCTGGAGCCTTTCTATATATGAATTGGGGGTGGTCAGGGAGAACAGAGCCCAACGTCGCATCCCCCTTCAAAATAGGCCAATGCTTGGCTACAATTCTTTCAAACTTTTTGTGTTGGATATTAAAATCCAAAATCATTTTGTAATTAATAGTGGTCTCTATAGCTGTAGAACTCAAAGGTTTATCAGCAATAATAGTATTTATTTTGCCTTGGTCATGTTTTATATTCCATCCTTCTTCCTATTTAGATCATGGAGGACATCATACTTTGGATGATTTCCCCATGGTTATTATATATATATATATATATATATATATATATATATATATATATATATATATATATATATATATATATATATATATATATATATATATATATATATATATTGATCAATGATTTTAATATGGGGAAACATAATGTGCATATCTATGCACATATATCAGAGTATATTGGAATATAGGAAACATGGATTAATTTTAATCTATGGTGATGACAACAATGTTTTCATTGTTTTGTCTATATGTATATGCAATGTGTGTATGTACATACATTTTCTATATGGGTTCTTCTTCTTACGTATCTTATGTGAATCACATGCAACAGGAAGTCTGCAAATTAATGATCTGTGTCACCTGTTATATAATTAGGTAGGTATATTTAAGGATGATCATGCCGATATTTCTGTGTAACGATTAAGCGCACCTGAAGTGTGTGAAACTCGTCTACCTGCTCTCTGTTCCTGTTAGCACTTGGGATGTTCAAATATAGAATTTTGATCGATTGCAGAGTGCAGCTATTTCTTCTATTGTGAATGTTATGTAAACTTTCCTTACTTAGGGCAAGGAGTATAAGTTCAAGCACCACAAGCAGGTGGGGTGGATTGTGGCAGTGCTGCAATGGGTAGATGAGAATCTAAAGTACTCAGCTGTTCAGGCTGTATTCCCGGCAGGGCTTCAGTTTTAATTTCAAGTGTTCCTTGATGCAACTGCGTGGACCAATTCAAATATATACAAATGAGCCAATACAACACCCACCTATCACTTGACACTGACAAATTACCACATTCGTTAACATTAAAGTAGTTCTAAAAGCAGAAGTTTTTTATCTTAATGCATTATATGCTTTAACCACTTTAGCCCCAGACCATTTGTCAGCCTAAAGACCAGAGGTGTTTTTACAATTTGGCACTTTGCTGCTTTAACTGGTAATTGTGCGGTCATACAATGTTGTACCCAAGCGAAATTTGCGTCCTTTTTTCCCCACAAATAGAGCTTTCTTTTGATGGCATTTGATTGCCTCTGCGATTTTTATTTTTTGCGATAAAAAAACGGAAATATACTGAAAATAAAAAAAAAAAAGATATTTTGTTATAAGAAAAATCGAACAAACTCAATTTTAGTCATACATTTAGGCCAAAATGTATTCAGCCACATTGCTTTAGTAAAAAAATGTCAATAAGCGTATATTTATATTTATATATTTATATTTACGCCGTCGTATCTCTGAGTCTGAGCCGTCGTATCTTGGCGCCTGATTAAAAGAATCAGATACGCCAGAATTTGTATAAGATACGACCAGCGTAAGTCTCCTACGCCATCGTATCTTAACTGCATATTTACGCTGGCCGCTAGGGGCGTGTATGCTGATTTACGCCTAGAAATATGTAAATCAGCTAGATACGCCAATTCACGAATGTACGCCCGGCCGTTGCATTACAGATACGCCGTTTACGTTAGGCTTTTCCCGGTGTAAAGTTACCCCTGCTATATGAGGCGTAGATGAGGCATACCAATGTTAAGTATGGACGTCGGAACAGCGTCCAATTTTTCACGTTTTAAGTCGTTCGCGAATAGGGCTGGGCATCATTTACGTTCACGTCGAAAGCATTGGCTTCTTGCGGGTTAATTTGGAGCATGTGCACTGGGATACTTTCACGGACGGCGCATGCTCCGTTCGTAAAAAGCGTCATTTACGTGGGGTCACATTAAATTTACATAACACACGCCCACATCTTCCACATTTGCCTATTTACGCTATGCCGCCGCAACTTTGGTTTGAGAATATTGCACTTGCCTGTCAAAGTTGCAGAGGCGTAACGTAAATAGGATACGTTACACCCGCACAAAGATGCGCGCTTCTACGTGAATCTGGGCCATAGTGTCTACAAACTAGGGTACATTTTCTGGAATTCACACAGCTTTTAGTTTAAGACTGCCTATCTAATTTCTTGAGGTGCTAAAATGGCAGGGCAGTACAAATCTCCCCCCCCCCCAAATGACCCCAAGGAAATTGCTGAGGGGCATGTTGAGCCCACTGAATATTACATTTTTTTGGACCAAGTGATTGAATAATGACAAAAAAAAAAAAATACAAAAAGTTGAAACTAAATGATACATTGCTCACACATGCCATGGTTATATGTGGAATTGCACCCCAAAATACATTTTGCTGCTTCTCCTGAGTATGGGGATACCACATGTGTGGGACTTTTTGGGAGCCTAGGCGCGTACGGGGCCCCAAAAACCAAGCACCACCTTCAGGATTTCTAAGGGTGTACATTTTTTATTTCACTCCTCACTACCTATGACAGTTTTGAAGGCCATAAAATGCCCAAATAGCACAACCCCCCCCCCAAATGACCCCATTCTGGAAAGTAGACACCCCAAGCTGTTTTCTGAGAGGCATGTTGAGTCCATGGAATATTTTATATTTTGCCACAAGTTGCGGGAATATGACAATTTTTTTTGCCCAAATTTGTCACTAAATGATATATTTCTCACACATGCCACGGGCATATGTGGAATTACACCCCAAAATAAATTCTGCTGCTTCTCCTGAGTACGGGGATACCACATGTGTGAGACTTTTTGGGAGCCTAGCCGCGTACGGGTTAGTGTGTTAGTGTGTTAGTGTGCCTAGGACTGTGTGGTGCTGTACCCTACGCTAAAACTCAACTAGTGTTTGGTAGCGTTTGAAACATAAAAACTGTAAAAAAAAAAATGTAAAAAACTGTAACCCGAACGTTGCAGATTATGGTCTCTAAAAATGTGATGGCCATCACATCTTCCGAGACCCTGTGTTAGTGTGCCTAGGACTGTGTGGTGCTGTACCCTACGCTAAAACTCAACTAGTGTTTGGTAACGTTTGAAACATTCACCAATGCAGAGACCAGGTTGGTCAGGACAGGAGGGACAATAAAAGCGTGTGTCACGCCTAAATCCGCGTTTGCTGCAGACACGACATCTTCTTTGGGGGTTTCTTTGGGTAGGGGTACCAGGAAGGACAAAAGGAAAATACCTCTCATACACTACACCAGCTCACTGCATTTGCGTTGGGAAGTTGGGCAAGAGCACCGTCTGGAAATAGAAGGGCTCTGACGATCTCTTCCTAGAATTTAAGGAAGGATCCAGTCCGTCCTGAAGCTCTGTATAGCACATGAGCGTTCAGCAAAGCCAATTAAAACAAACATACAGAAATTTTTTTGTACCAGCGTCTGGCCTTACGGGCAATTAGGTACGGCGCCAACAACTGGTCATTGAGGTCCACCCCTCCCATGTTAAGGTTGTACTCGTGGATACAGAGGGGTTTCTCCACAAAACCAGTCGCCATAGGAATTTGGACTGCTGTGTCTGCGTGAAGCGAGGACAGAACGAAAACGTTCCGTGAATTCCTCCACTTCACTGCTAACAAATTATTACACTGCAAGCAGGCTCTCTCTCTCCGACTAAGACGGGATTCTACAAGCCGTTGGGGGAAGCCCCGGCGATTAGTTCGCACGGTGCCACATGCGCCAATTCCACAATCAAAAAGGTGACTAAAAAGTGGCACACTTGTGTAATAATTGTCCACGTACAAGTGGTACCCCTTTCTGAATAAGGGTAACACCAAGTCCCACACTATTTTACCAGCGCTCCCTATGTAATCTGGGCAGTTGTCCGGCTCTAAGTGACTGTTTTTTCCCTCGTAAACCATAAAACTAGATGTATAGCCTGTTGCCCTGTCACAGAGCTTATACATCTTGACCCCGTATCTGGCACGCTTGCTGGGAAGATACTGTTTGATAGACAAGCGGCCAGAAAACTTAATCAGGGACTCATCAACGCAGACAACTTGATTGGGAGTAAACAAGGCTGCAAAACGTTGGTTGAAGTGGTTTACGAGGGGCCGAATTTTGTAGAGCTGATCGTATCCAGGGTCTCCCCGAGGACAACAGAGTTCATTGTCACTGAAATGCATGAACCACAAGATCTGCTCGTATCGTGTCCTGATCATGGAGGCAGAGAACACGGGCATATAGTGAATTGGGTCAGTGGACCAATATGACCGCAACTCACTCTTTTTCGTAATGCCCATGAGGAGGGATAGGCTCAGGAAGGTTTTAAATTCGGAAACCGTAATTGGTTTCCAATCTCTGGCAAGGGACAGCTGGGGATTAGAGGCGATGTATTGACCAGCATACAAATTGCTTTGGTCCACAATAGATCTATAGAGATCTTCGGTGAAAAACAGCAAATAAAAATCAAGTGACGTAAAATCAACTGTTTCCACCTGAATTCCGGGTTTGCCAGTGAATGGGGGAAGTACGGGTGCTGCAGAAGTGGTGGGTACCCAATCAGGATTGGCGAATGCAGCAGGAAGGGCACTATGGGCATGACGGGCCTGTCTTTTACTTCTTCTTGGTGGCAGCAGGACGCTACTTGTGCTTGCCACCTCGCCAGCTTGAACTGCACTTATGGGACTCGCCACGTCACCACGTGATACTGCAGTGCTGGATGTACGACCAGGATGTACTAGGCCGCTAGTGCTTGACAGTTCACCAGAAGGAATGGCGGCGCTAGTACTTCTCTGTTCCATACGAGAGGCCTGCGATTCTTGCACCTCAGCGACAGCAGAAGATCAGGGTCTGGTACGCCTGACCCTAGCAGGGACCACAACTTCGTCATCAGAGCTATCTGTCAGGGAGCCGCTGTCATCTACAGGATCGTATTCTGAGCCAGAATCTGACAGATGTGTGACCTCCTCTTCACTATCTGTCAGGCTCAGAAACGTCTAGGCCTCTTCACTAGTGTACCTTCGATTTGCCATTTTGGGCTCTAAATTTAGTGGTACACTAGTAAGATTCAAAGGTAAAAAAGCACCTGACTGTCAGCGACTGAGTCAAACTCTACCAAAAAACTGTTAGCGATCGCAGAGATCAGGCCTGACTCTGCGAACACTGCAGTTATGTGTTTTTGTGTTTTGTGACAGTGATTGATCGATACTGCACTTGGGTGGGCTGGGCTGGGCTTGGTGAAGGGGCTAAACACAGGTATCAGGGCTAATCCCGCTAACAATGCGTTTTTGGGAACCCTAAACTGCAGGGGACGCTAGTATAGATCTGATCAGATCAGGTATCGATCCATTCAGATACTATACCACTAAGGGAGGCGTATGGTGCGTGCGTGGGTGTTAGCGCTACTGGCACTAATCTGACACTGCCTGGGGCAACGCAGGCCCTATCTAGCGTTAAAACCAAACTTTGATCACCCGCGGGTTGATCAGGGGGCTAAATCTTTATTGGGAAAAATATGGCGGGTGTCTTTACGCTATAAAAAATAAACTAGCTAAACTGCGTCACCCGTGACACTTATACTGTGATCACTGGTGACAGGGGGTAACGAAGGGGTTAAACCTTATTGGGGGGTTAGGGGGGTCCCTAGACCTATCAGGGACTAAGACTAATTACCCTAACACTTATTTTAGTCACTAATGGCACTAGTACAGCAATAAAAAAAAATGTGATTGCTGTACTGGGTGACACAGTGACAGGCAGTGAAGGGGTTAATTAGGGGGGTGATCGGGGGGTGAATTGAGTGCCTACATGACCTGGTGTCAGTGTAGTGTTGTGCAACTCACGTTTAGATGTTCTCTCCTCTCGGTCTGCAACGAAAAGACCGACACGAGGGAGAGAACATCACTTTCCCTGTCAATGTTTACACTTACAGAGACAGGGGAAGAATGCCATTGGCCAGGAGTGATCACCAGGTCCAGGCCAGATTTCATTGGCCTGGACCTGGAGATTGATCAGTTCCAAAGCAAATCTGATCGTCGGGAACGGCGGGGGGGGGCGCGTGCCCCCTAGCCGGCCCGGGCGTGTGACGTATAGTTACGTGATCTCGCGCAGGGGAGCCGACCTGCCGCCGTATAACTGGCGGCTGGTCGGCAACTGGTTAAGATAAACCTTCTGTGTGCAGCAGCCCTCCCTAATACATACCTGAGCCCCATCTCGAACCAGCGATGTTGCACGGGAGACTCCCTGTGTACAGGACTCCCTCTCCTGACTGGCTGAGACACACAGTGGGCACCATTGGCTCCCACTGCTGTTAATCAAAATCAGTGAGCCAATGAGGAGAGAGAAGGGGCGAGACTCGCGGCTCTGTGTCTAAATGGACATAGAGCAGGTAAGTATAACATGTTTGTTATTTTCAAACAACAAGACAATACTTTAATATCACTTTAAATCTACATTTTTGGAATGCAATATATGATATGTGATAAAGGTTCTCTTCTCTTAAATACAGTACAATGTATGTTATATTTACCTCAATAATACCACTGATGATTAATATCTCTAAACTAATGGAACCCAGGGAGCTGCGGTGGCTCAACGCGATTGGCACTGCGCTGACAAGCCATTCACCTCTGCAGCTAGGGGTTCGGATCCCGGTCTCGGCTACATGTGAATTGAGTTTGGTGGTCTCAGCCCGGCTCCCGGTGGGTGTGATATGTGAGGTAAGCCTGTGCTTAGTACGCCCACACCCCTCCCACAAAAACCACCACACTTACACGCACTCAAAATTGGGTTAACATGCACGCACTTTGACCACGCGGTCTCTAAAAAGAGAGGCGAAGGACTAACGGTGCTGGTTGAGCGGGCTAGATCCTCTCACTCCCTTATAGGGAGTCCCTCTGCCCCGTTGGGCTTCAAAGCGGAGCAGGTAGGGCGGGCTGTGTGGGAGGACCCCCTCACACACCCGCCATTGCCACCCGGGACATGGAGAAAGGTGGCAGATTGCCTCTGGGGGAGGCCTGCCTACTCCCAACTCCTACAGTCCGGCTCCTCTCTCGAGTACACGCACAAAATACACTTTAAAAAAAAAAAAACTAATGGAACCCATGAAATCTACACTGCTCTCCTTTACATTGAAAACAGTTTAGTAACCACATAAGTCTTTACTGCCACCCAGTTGAACACATCCAAACATTAATAAAAGTATTTTAAAAGAAAGTGCATGCAAAACCTTTTTTTATTTTTTTTATTTATAAACTCAACTACTATTAGCCAGATTCAGAGAGACGGGCGCATCTTTAGTTAGGCGTAGCGCATCTCATATGCGCTACGCCGACATAACATTGAGAGGCAAGTACTGTATTCACAAAGCACTTGCTCCCATATGATCGCCGGCGTAACGTAAATGGGCTGGCGTAAGCCCGCGTAATTCAAAGTAGCAAGGCAGTGGGCATGTTGTATTATAATTAACTGTGACCCCATGTGAATGCATGGCCAAACGAACGGCACATGCGCGTGCATGATCAGAATCACGTCGCAAATACTCCCTATGATACGACGGCTCAGTGCGTACGACGTAAGCCTAACTTACGTCCAGCCCCATTCACGTACGACTTACGTAAACGACGTAAAATCCGACGGCACTTCCGACGTCCATACCCTAAACAACTTAGACCAGCTTTTTGGTGGTTTAACTTTACGCCGGAAAAATGCCTTACGTAAACGACGTCGATTACAGCGACGGGCGCAAGTACGTTTGTGAATCGGCGTATCTAGCTAATTTACATATTCAACGTGTAAATCAACGGAAGCGCCCCTTGCGGCCAGCGTAAATATGCACCCAACATACGACGGCGTAGGAGACTTACGTCTTATCTTGGCAAAATTCAGGCGTATCTCATTTTAAGAATGAGCGCATAGATACGACGGCGCACATTCGGACTTACGACGGCGTATCTACTGATACGTCGACGTAAGTCTCTCTGAATCTGCCTATATATATGCAGGATCTGCTTTAGTGACATAGTTCATCCAGCTAGGTGAATTTACAGAATATTTTGCATCTCAGTCCATAACTTAAAGTGGTTGTAAACCCACTTTTTTGACTTTTACCTACAGGTAAGCCTATAACAAGGCTTACCTGTAGGTAAGGAGAATATCTCCTAAACCTGCACGGTTTAGGAGATATTCCCCTCGCAATGCGCCGCGGATCTACGGCGAAAGGACCGGCAGCCGAGTTTTAAATCTCCCGCGCGCACGTGCGGGAGTGACGTCATCGGCGCTCCAGCCAATCACAGCGCTGGAGCGGCGATACCCGGAAGACACGCCAAGGCAAGATGAAATCTCGCTCGGCGTGGACCAGGTAAGTGCTACACACCTCGTTCCGAGGTAAGTATTTCATAATGAGCTAATGTGCGGTGCATATTAGCTCATTATGACTTTTGCCTTACAGGAGAAAAAATAAATAAAAATTTGATGCGGGTTTACAACCGCTTTAAATGAACCCTTATTAAGTCACAGTTCAGAGACTCGTCTCTAAATTTGTGTTCATTTATCTAGCTATGTATTTTGCTTGGTGCTGCTAATTAGGTCTTACTGGCAATTACAGGTGATGTCCAATTAGCATATGTTTCTATTGTAATTTGATTTGCCTGTTCATTTACTTTAACTATGAAACAATGACAGTGTATAGCAATTAATAATTCTGCTCTGTTGTGATGGGAAAAATTACCTAATTAACCTCCTAAATATCTTAGAAGTTACAGTTAATTACATTACTCATTCTAGGTAATTCCTCGTATTATGATAAAAAAAATCCAAATATTAAGAGGATAATAGTGCATTAATAACAGAATAATTTACAGAACTGCTCATAGACTGGAGATAATAGATGTGTGGCTTAACTGACTTTGGTTAGACTAGGCAATAATCCTCTATAGATAGCGTCAGACTGCATTAGAATGCACTGGCAGCTGATCTAATCAACTAAACAGTGATTTGCTATGCTGGATTGTTTTCGAGAACGGTTGATAAGCTGGCACCAGAAGCGACTCATTATGCTCCTGCCTATATAAACATGTCTGTTCAAATCATCTGAATGTGCATGTTAAGTAAAGATCTTTTGAAACAAATAACTTTGAAAGTAAAGATCTTTTTTTTGTAGCAGGCCAATTCTAGAAATACTGTATATACTGTATAATATATTTTTGCTGGGATTCTGTAGGAATATCCTTAAAAAAATTGTCTTCATTTGATGTCAATGTATTAAAATGTATTGTTGGGATGACACAAGCTGGGGTTGGCAATGGCAGATATCATCTTGTCTAAATATTAACTTGAAAAAGTATCATGATCACATTAGCATGGCATCATCTAATCATCTCTTCTCTATGTTTCTGTTTTCACAAGTCATTTTGCTGCTCCTAAAATCCACCTTTACCTAAAACTAACGTCTTGCTAAGAATTGTGTATTTATGGTTATCATTGCCACTCTTAACATCCACATTTAATGGAAACTAACTTCCTGGTATCAATTTTGCTTTATGGTTATCATTGATGCTTATATTATGTACCTTTAACTGCTTGCCGACCAGCCGCCATCATTATACTGCGGCAGGCTGGCTCGTTCCCGCGGACCTGCGCGTTGGTCCCTTTAAGCGGAGTAGTGTGCGCTGCACAGCAGGGGTGCAGATGCTCGTGACCGGCGGTCGCGATGACCACCGGCCACGAGCGTAGCGGGCACGAGAGGCAGAACAGGGACGTGTGTGTGTAAATCCTTATAGTACCCAAGTCAGTGTAGCAGGTGGACACAGGGAAGGTCACCTGATAAGACTGGGTTTGGCCTTTGTGGGTAAGAGCTGGCACAGAGGTGCCAAGTGGAAGAGAATGGGTTTGTGTGTTACGCCCCCTCCGGGGATCTCCCGGGGACCCGGAGAAACGATCAGCCAGTGCCAGATGAGAAGCATAAAGATGCCTGGCGACCAAATGGTCACCAGTCATCTCTATGACCATTGGAGTGGAAAAATAAGTGTAGCGCTTAGACCATGTTCATCATAACAATAAACACTGGATATGTGGTTAGACAATTAGGATAACATGAGGTGATAACTAATTAAATATACACCAATGAAATATTAGAAGTAAAGTCCATATAAATTAAATTCCACCAGGTGATTGAGTGAAAGATATTCATATTGCTGACTTCTTCTGTGTGTGGTAATAACCCGCCACCAATGGAAATGAAGGCTTACTGGAACAATTGGACTTAGGGGGACGTATGCCACCAAAAGTCAAACAAGCTTGTGAGATAGAGTACCCAGCCGGGAATGGATGTATCAACCTTGAATGCAGGTCCTGGTCTCTGATGGATGTCGGTTCAGAAAGCACCAAGGTGTGCAGTGTTTGATGGTAATCTGGAACTTATCTCTCAATGGTATCAATAATGTGGAAAGATAGGAGAGTAACGGGGCCACATAGCGTGATCTCGTTTAAACCAATAAAAAACATTTATTAAACAGTTGTTGCACTTGCATGTAAGCTGAAGTATCACCCGTGTTGTATATACAAAGTGAGGCGGCACTGGAGTCGACCCGACGCGTTTCGTGTCACAACACTCCGTCTGGGGTGTCACTCAAACTGAAGCCCCCTCCAATTTATATGCAGAGACAGATATTGGCCCCAATCAAATGAGAATCCAACCTACCGTGACACTTATTTTTTTTTATTCCTTTCATTGTACTAGTTTTTTGATACACAAGAAAGAAACAATATGGTGAGATTTTGTATCTGGAGGTTCATACCAAGTCAAACCTAAGTATACTTCTACGTTATAAACTGGATACATAAATCACACAGTAGTATACCAACAAGGTAAAGCATCTGATAACAGACACTATACCTCAGCATTCCCTTAGCATTAGCAAGGGTAAACAAATCCATAACATTTTATTTATGGGCCGGGAGAACTGTGAGAACTAATCATCACTTGATATACTCCTTGTAAGATCTAAAGTTACTAGCTAAAATGTCATTTTATAACTAGACTGCTAACAATCAATTTGCCAGTGTGGTTGAAAACAAGGTAGAACTTCAATCAATATATAAAGTAAATCAATGACACAGCATAGCACCTAGAAAATAGAAGTGTAGGTAACAGTGACGGGACAAGGTCATCCAGCTCCCAGGACAAAGAAGTCAAACTGCTCCCCCTTCAGTTTATTTCTCTGCCAACAAATATCTTGGATCCCATCTATAGATATACCATACCAGATTGAACCTTTTTGCTGCCACCAACTTAAGAGTCCTTTCACACAGGTGGATCCCGTGATCATCCGTTCTTTTAAGACCCGATTTCTCAGTGGGGATCGCTCTGTTGATCCCCACTGAGCCAGCAGATGACAGGGTGGTCCCTGCACACTGTGCAGGGACCGCCCTGTCAGATCTTCGCTCTCCTCTATGGGGGGATCGGATGAACACGGACCGTCTGTCCGTGTTCATTTGATCCGCAGATGGATGGAAAAATAGGATTCTCCTCTGTCTGCAGAATCGGACCATAGCGGGGACCGATGAGATTGGGTGTCAGCGGATGTTCATCCGCTGACACCCGCTATCAAAAAGGGATACATGTATGTCCGTTTTTCAACCGAAAACGGATGGATGAAAAACGGACATAAGGTCCGCATGTGTGAAAGGGCTCTAAGACATACGGCTGAACAAAACTGCTTCCAGCTGGTTTGCTCAATATGCCTTGAGTCGACTACATTCCCCACTTTGTTTTAAGCTTATGGTCACTTCAGTGAAAATAATCCTTCTTATTGTCTGGGTTTAATGAATAGCTATGATCAGCAGTTGACAAAAAGACTTAAAAAGGTTTTTTTTTTAATATTAGAAAGAAATCATTCCCTATTCTCATTAGTTTAGTGCAGGAGCATACGCCTGTTGCTGTAGTGCACAAAGACATGTTTTATTCTGTTGGTGAACCCAAACACTGCTTGCTAACACACCTATGTTGTAGCACACCACAATGTATGGTAACTTTTTACTATATGTTGTGGTGTGCTGCTTTGAAAAAAAAAGTACATCAACCTTTTTGGTGTGATTTATGTGGTTTGGTGGTGCATAGATTTGAACCTAGACTTAACCCTTTCCCACATCACATGGCAGCCCTTTAGCAGGTTTTAAACAGCAGGATGCAGAGGTGGACTTCTCAATCATGTGACCAATGACTGGTTGTCACAGTGGTATCTGCGACAGCTCAGTCACTGTGCTGGAGGCATGCAGTGAGTGCACTCTCTGCACAATAGAGCAGTTCGCTATGGATGCATATGTTTGCCAGATGGGCATTAGGGCCCACACATCCTGCCACTGCATATATGGCTACACTTCGATGCATCAACACACTAAGGTCCCAGTCACAACAGTTATAGATGGTAAACTTGAATACAGACTTCAGTCCATCTAGTTCAACCTGAGTGGGTGTGTGCGTGTTTTGATACCACTTCCCATATTTCTGTATATTGTATAAGATGCCTATCTAATGCCTCATTTCCACTGAGCGGATCGGTTCGGTACGGTTCTGTATGCTATTTTGGGTGTTTCCATTATGAAAGCGTGCCAATAAACCGAACCGTACCGCACCATTCTGGGTCCTGCTTCAGATGTGGGGCCATAAAAAATGTAACGGTTCGGTTAGGGCGGAGCTACAATATATTCCACTGATTGGTGGACACGCTAGGCATTTTTTCTAAACCCTGTATGGCCCCTGACGGTCCGACTTGCAGTGGAAACGCTCACCAGAATAGACCAGACCATTTTAACCGTTCCAAACTGTACCGACCTGAACCGTTCCGCTCAGTGGAAACGAGGCATTAATGTATTTTAAAATTAGAGAAATTTTTCAGCTGAAACCACCCATTGTGGAAGGGAGTACCTCATCCTTACTGCTCTGCAAGTAAAAAAAAAAAACTACACCATTTAAGGTTAAACTGCTTCTCATCCAACTTCACTGAGTGGCCACATGTCTCATTGAGTGACCTGAGACTGAATAGTTTCCTCCCAATGTTGAAATCACATTAAGATATTTGTATATCACTATCATATTCCCTCTTATACATCTCTTCTCCAAGGAGAATACTTTTAATGGTTGTAATTGTTTTTCACAACTGCAGTCCTCCAGGCCCCTTGTTAGTTTTGTTGACGTTTTTTGGACTCCCTCCCGTTCCAACACGTTCCTCCTGAGAACTGGTGACCATAACTGGGTGGCATACTCAAGATGTGGTGGAAGTTTTATAATTCTAGTTTTATCACTTGAATAAATGCATGCTAATATTCTACTGGCCTTGATTGCTGCAGCTTGGCATTGCATGCTATTGCTCAGTCTGTCATCAACTAGGACCCCCGGATATTTTTCCATTCTCAGTTCTCCCAGAGATTCGCCCCCTAATGTGTAGCATGCATTCATATTTTAGTGAAGTGAATTACTTTACCATCATTTGCCATGTTTATCCACCCATTTATTTTACCAAGGTCTTCCTGTAAAAATTGCTATATCCTGTTGTGAAGTTATTGCCATGCTTAGCTTGGCATAATCAGCAAACACTGAGATTGAACTATTTATCCCAACTTCTATATAATTTATGAAGAAGTTAAGCAGGATTGGTCCTACGACAGAGCCCTGGGGTACCCCCCTACAGCTCCAGACCATTCTGAAGATGCACATTTATTACCATCCTCTGGACCCACCCCTGTAACCAGTTTTCTATTCAGGTACATATACTGTACTAACTTCAACGTCTATAGTCAAATGCTTTGGAAAAGTTTAGGTACACCACATCCACAGGCTTTCCTTTATCTAAATTACAGCTCTCTTCCTCGTAGAATGTTAAAAGGTTGGTTTGGCAAGAACAATCTTTTATAAATCCATGCTGGTTATTACTAATTATACTATTCTTATCTGCAACTTTTTGGATATGGTTCCTTATCATCCCCTCCAACAGTTTACAAACTATTGATGTTAGGCTGACTGGCCTGTAGTTTCTAGGTATGCATCTTGAATATTGGTACCATTTTAGCTTTTTACCAATCCGCTTGCACCATTCCAGTCAGTAAGCTTTCCTTTAGGATTAGAAATAATGGTCTAGCAATGACCTGGCTGACTTTTTTAATGACTCTTGGGTGCAGGGCCAGCACTAGTGCAAGGCAACATGGGCATTTGCCTTACGGTGCCAGTGCCACCAGGGGAACAGGGCAGAAAACTGAGCGAAAACTGAGCGGGTCACCGGGACAGTCGCCCGCCCGATCGTAGAGTGTGTGTGTCTGTAGGCTCAGGGCTGCCGCTGCGGGCGATAAGAGCAGGCACATTACCAGACAAGTGACTGCCCGCCGGGACACGCCCTCTAATCTCCTGATTGGCGGAGCACATCCTCTCCCCTTCTCTTCCCTGGCCAGCAGCCGCCTCTGATTGGCTGAGAGTGTTTGAGAGTTTTCTGCTCGTGGCGCTGAGCTTCTTCTGGTTCTCCACTCCACCTGTTGGTGTCGGAAAGGAGCTGCGGATAAATGATGATGGATGGTGCCCGGCTCTACCGGGGATTTACAGGCGATGTGTGCTAGGATAGAGGGTGGGGAATGCGGGGACTGGGGGCTAAGGACTGCCGGGGGTCACCTGTGTCGGGGTGGGAGGGGACGGTAGGGCCGGCGCTAGGTCAGTGTGTGTGTATGTGTGTGACAGACAGTCTCACTGTCTGTCTCATCCGCCTTGGCTACATGGGAGGAGGGAGGGGAGCGCTGCAGCCACACTGGCAGTGTGTGTGATAGGTTCTTTCTCATGTCACAATGCCCCGGCAGCCCCTCCTCTCTTCTCATCCATCCCCATTTGCTTGTGACTAGAAGAGAGGAGAGGCCGCCGGGGCAGTGTGACATGAGAGAGAACTTATCACAGATGCTTCCTGCATACTGGCTGCCAGGTAAACACTGTGCCCCAATGTGCTCCAATATGCCCCGGTGTGCTCCAATATGCCCTGACGTGTGCCAATATGCTCCCATGTGCTCCAATATGCCCCGGTGTGTGCCAATATTCCCTGATGTGCGCCAAGTGCCCCGTGCCCTGATGTGCCATGTGTCCTGATGTCCCATGCCCTGATGTTATGTGCCCCAGTCTGCTGTGCCTCCATGTCGTGTGCCCTGATGTGCTGTTCCCTTTACCCTGATGTGGCCTGGTGTGCTGCACCCTGATGTGCTATGCCCTGATGTTCACTGTGCCCTCATGTGCCCTGATGTGCTGCGCCCTGATGTGAACTGTACCCTAATGTGTTGTGCCCTGTGCGTGGGCGTCGGGGGGGGGAGCGGCAAAATGCACCTTCGCCTGAGTTGGCAAAAATCCTTGCACCGGCCCTGCTTGGGTGTAAGCCTTAAGATCCTTTAGTATTTTTAAAACACTGGCCTTTGTTAGCCACAAACCCACAAGAAAGCTAAAATACCATCTTGTCTATTATACTCATCCTTTCCATAGTAAAAACTTAGAAAAATATTGTATTTAATACAGTTGCCTTCTCCTTGGCACTTGTAAGCCACATCCCTTGAGCATCGTTTATGAGGCCAATATGCTCTGATTTTTTTTTTTACTCAATTTCTTCCTTTTTTCGTAAAGTTTCTCAAGCTTACATTCATACAATATTACAGCACATGTGATCTATTGTTGTGATACACTATGAAGAAGGGGGCACCCCTCCAAACGCATCAGTTTCCTTGGATTCCACATCCCACCATTGTTACTGGCCAGCAAATCCTGCTGGATGATGCAAATAATGGACTTTATACAGTTTGCTTGAATCAGTATTCACACTAGTGTCATCCAATCTTTCTTTTTGTGATTGTGATAAATGAGTGGGTAAACTCATTTACGGGGATTGATCCCACTAAAAATTACGATCCCGATTGTTGCTTAAAATCTTTCTTATGCTATTCAAAATAAAAAATTTGAAATTCTGAACCATATAATTTTTCTGTGGCCCGTGACAGGTTATCAACTCGCTTAAGTGGCCCTCACTCTTCAAAAGGTTGAGCACCCCTGGTGTATCATTTGTGAGTTCAGGGGAACAGTACAAACATTAATATCACAGCCAAAGTGGTACAAGAGGCACTGATAAAACTCACATCTAAAGTTCTGTGAGATACAGAATTTTTTTTTATGATTCCACTCATTTACTTATAGACACTTTGGTTTTGGGTTTTGTGGTAAAAGTGAAGCTATGTAAATAGCTTCAGTTTTAATAAGGCAACGCTGCATCTTAGAGTACTTTAGAGGTTGGCGTATTGGTTACTTTTGTACTGCCTCACAGCTACCTAAATGATTGTAAAGCTATATCTTGTACTGATGAAGCCTGAGAAGTCTGAAACAGCTATAAGCGAGTTGGTAATACTTGCTCTGTAAATTAGGACTTTATCTTTGCTATAAACCAGCAGATCTGAATGAATGAATGACTTGTATAGCGCAACGCATGTGAACTGAATCGCCTCTGGGCGCTTTTTCCAGCCAGTATCTACTTGGCTGGTGCGGTCATTTTTACCCCGTAGGATCATGACACGCTAGGGACACACAGTCATACACACATATATACATATATACTGGGCCAATAAATGCACTGATGGCTAAAGATGCGCTATCATAAGCAGACACTAAGCTTATAATTTTTGGACTCTGTGCTTGATGTGAGGACATGTAACTACCTTCTGTTTTAACAAGGCAGTTCTGTATCTCACAGTACTTTATAGGTGGGCTTTTTGGTTGCATTGAGATTGCAAACGATGCTTTTTGATGTTCTTTAGGATAGCAATTGCCTTATAGATAGGGTTACAAAATACAGTGGAGACACAAAGATTTTTTGGACTTCCGTGGCCTGAAAAAATTTTGATCAACAGCAGTAATGAAACCAAAAATTAAAAACTTTGGGTCTTAACTCAAACATTAAAACCATTTCCCATTAAAATAAATGCCTGATATAGCTGCCTAATTCAATGAGACAATAAATGCAATTATTACTGTTATAAGATGTATAAACAGCTGCCAGAGCACTAGTTCTCATCTACAGTGTATGATATAATATAGTCAATGATGTGTCTCTGGCAGCATCCATGGACAGGTATCTATCATCATTGCCACTAATTATTATCCAATTATTGTTCAAAAATACTCCAATGGAAGATATATGAAATATTTTTAAACAATGATTGTTTATGTTTTACATGATCTTTCTTAGATTACTGTGTAAGAACTGATTCCCTACTGTACTCTAAAAACCTCCACTGGCAGAGTCTTTTGTGTATCACAAGCACTGGTGGGGTCTCACTATAGACATAACAAAGCATTACTGACTGTTAAAACGGAGCCCAGCAGTACTTTTAGGACACAAAGCTTGACCTGGCTGTCAGACAGCTGAGTCCTGCAGGTTATGCCAGTAGAGCAGTTTTTTCAGTCCAATCTGCATGTTATTGCTGTCATGAGATCCTTGTATTCTGCTTAATGTATCTGAAGCCCGACAGCAGCTCCTGTATAAAAGTAAGGCTGTGGTTCCTTTTCTTTTGCCTTTTCTACCCTATGCATTTTCTGTTCTTAAAATGGATGTTTGTGAGTTATTAGATTAGATGTTAAGGGGAAAATCTGTATCTTAAAAGAGAAGTGTGGGGATTTAAAAAAAACAAAACACATACTCATCTAGGTGGATGACCATCGGTCTAATGCTGCATTTGTCCCCTGCCCCTAAGACTAAGAACTGAGTGATCAAAGACCATTGATCACTCAGTTTTCAGTCTTGAGAGCAGAGAGCCCTCTGCTCTGTCCTTCCAGCACTCACTAGAGCACAGAGCTGTGGCGGGAGCAGGAGTGGCTGTTCAGAATCTCAGTGGCATGCCGAGAGCCCGAACCAGCTGCTGGTCAGGAATCTGGGTGAATCCTGACATTACATTTGGGATTGCTCTAGAGTCTGAAATGGCTGATTGACATCAGCGGACTTTAGCCCCCTTGCTGCTGAATATAGGCCACAGAAGTACAGATATAAGTGCACTCATGTGACCTACAGGATAAGTAAGCTAAGAGCTTTGGCCCTACTTTTACTTTAAGGAAAGCAAAAATTCTCAATGAATAAAACTTCCATGACATCAAGATTGCATTGCTATAGGACAGTGGTTCTCAACCTCAGTCCTCAAGTACCACCAACAGGCCAGGTTTGCAGGTTTTCCTTCGTCTTGCACAGGTGCTTTAAATCAGAGTCAATAGCTTGGTATTTTGGACAGCTATTTTATAAGAGACATTCCCAAATCATGGCCTGTTGGGGTACTTGAGGACTGAGGTTGAGAACAACTGATATAGGAAACAAATTAATCAAAGAGGAATTCATAACATTATGGGACAGGCAAAATCACACTTGTTTATTTCATGCCCAAGTTAAAAAAATATATACAAAAAGCAACAAATAAAACAAAAGAGGCTATCCTAATACATGTGTTGATACCATGTATGTTCAGCAATTTATTTTTAGCAATGTTTAGAAGGATAATACAACAAGATTGCAAAATTTTAACCGCTTAAAGAGCCGCCTCCTGCACATTTACGTCAGAAGAATGGCACGGCCACACCCCCTTACAGTTAGAAACACATATTAGGTCATACATAAACCCTTCAGCACCCTCTTGTGGTTAATTCCCAAAACTGCAAATGTAATTTTCACAGTAAACAATGCATTTTAAATGCATTTTTTCCTGTGAAAATGACAATGGTCCCAAAAATGTGTCAAAATTGTCCGAAGTGTCTGCCATAATGTCGCAGTCATAAAAAAAACACTGATCGCCGCCATTGGTAGTAAAAAAAAAAAAAATTATAAAAATGCAATAAAACTATCCCCTATTTTGTAAACGCTATAAATTTTGCGCAAACCAACTGATAAACGCTTATTGCGTTTTTTTTTTACCAAAAATAGGTAGAAGAATACATATCGGCCTAAACTGAGGAAAACATTTTTTTTATATATATTTTGGGGGATATTTATTATAAAAAAAAAGTAAAAAATATAGCATTTTTTTCAAAATTATCGCTCTATTTATGTTTATAGCGCAAAAAATAAAAACCGCAGTGATCAAATACCAACAAAAGAAAGCTCTATTTGTGGGAAAAAAAGGATGCCAATTTTGTTTGGGAGCCACGTCGCACGACCGCACAGGTGTCTGTTAAAGCGACGCAGTGCCGAATTGCAAAACCTGGCCGGGTCCTTTAGCTGCCTAAAGGTCCGGGTCTTACGTGGTTAAAAAGCAAAAATATTTATATTTGCATTTTTTTTTTACCATAAAATGCATTCCCCGGTTGAGAGGAAGACAAGATTTTTGCTTAACATGTTGGAAAAAGTATACTCTTTTAAACAGGATAGTTGTCTTTGGTTTGGCAATTTTATTTTACTTCTAGTACATGTACAGCTGTAATTGACATCCAACTTAGCAACTAAAGGCTCCTGTATGAAAGTCTATACACGTACCAAACATAGTTACTCTGTGATGCACAAAACTCATAAATTAAGCAAAAGTTTTTTTTTTTTGTTTACCTTTCCTGAGTCAAATACCCCATATTTGTGTTTATATGCCCTTTTTCTGACCCTGCAGCCTACAGTAGGAGGGTTTCTAGCTGGATGTTGATTAAAGCGGATGTGCCACTAAAAAAATATATTAAAAGCCAGCAGCTACAAATACTGCAGCTGCTGACTTTTAATATAAGGACACTTACCTGTCCTGGAGTCCAGCGCCGATCGCAGCAGATGACGAGCCGATCGCTCGTCACCCTGCTGCTCCCCCCTCCATCCACGGTAAGGGAACCAGGAAGTGAAGCGCTCCGGCTTCACTGCCCGGTTCCCTACGGCGCATGCGCGAGTCGCGCTGCGCCCGCCGATTGGCTCCCGCTGTGTGCTGGGAGCCGAGTGTTCCCAGCATACAACGGGGGACGGACGGGAAGCAAGGGAAACACCCGTCTTTTTCCCGCATCGTAGGGCCGGAAGTGGGTGCAGATACCTGTCTGTAGACAGGTATCTGCACCCCCCTCCCCCCTGAAAGGTGTCAAATGTGACACCGGAGGGGGGAGGGTGCCGATCAGCGGGACTCCACTTTAGAGTGGAGATCCGCTTTAACAAGCTACAGGCTGGTAGGCAGCCTACATGAGAGTGTCAATGCTGATCTGAGTTTAGTAGCAATGCAGCATCCTTGCCACCTATCACAGGAAGTTGCATTAGGTGGACCTTATTGGCAGGCTCAATAGGCATTTGTGGGACTTTTTTGTTTAATAGGAGGCCATAGTAGTGCTGTAATGCATATCACCACTGAAAATTATAATTTATGGGCAGTATAATCTATTGATTTGCTCTGTGTATTTCTTAGAAATTACACATTTGGGCCTAGATTCACGTACGGGCGATCTACGTTGCGCGGGCGTAGCGTACCGTATTTACGCTACGCCTCCGCACCTTAGAGAGGTAAGTGCTGTATTCACAAAGCACTTGCCTCCTAAGTTACGGCGGGGTAGCGTAAATGGGCCGGCGTAAGCGCGCGTAATTCAAAGTAGGCTGTAGGGGGCGTGTTGTATTTAAATGAGGCTTGACCCCATGTAGATGCATGGCCGAACGAACGGCGCATGCGCGCGCATGCTCAGTATCACGTCGTATTTACGCCAAAGATACGTCGGCTCAATGCCTGTGACGTGAACGTAATTTACGCACAGCCCTATTCTCGTACGACTTACGCAAACAACGTAAAAATATACGCTTGTTCCGACGTCCATACTTTGCATGGGCTGCGCCACCTAGAGACCAGCTTTATCTTTACGCCGGCGTATGTCTTACGCAAACGGCGTAACTAATTGCGACGGGCGTACGTACGTTCGTGATTCGGCGTATCTTGCTCATTTACATATTCAACGCGGAAATCAAGGAAGCGCCACCTAGCGGCCAGCGTAATTATTGCAACCCAAGATACGACGGCGTAGGAGACTTACGCCGCTCGTATCTTGACCAAATCTATGCATAACTGATTCTATGAATCAGGCGCATAGATACGACGGCGGCCATTCGAACTTACGACGGCTATCTGGAGATACGCCGTCGTAAGTCTTTGTGAATCTGGGCCTTGGTTCCCTAGCATGTTGATTTAACATGTAATCAATTATTTGTATTATTTTTTATAGTCCGGTCAGCTGTAACCAATATTTAGAGAGTACAAATTTCTACTCTAACAACACTTCAGTCATGTAAAATGTAAATTCCATCTTGAGAGAATTATAAAACTAAGAAAAGAAACATAATTCCTCATTGAATGAGGATGAATATGGTAAAAATTAAATTAAAAATAGTGTTCTAAGGTTATATGAGTTGAGCCAAGACTCAAACCCTAATACAATGAGATGTCATGAAGTGTTACATTGGAGGTTTTTTAATTAAATATGGGTCCCTTAAGGAAAAAAAGAGAGATTGAAAAGTTTGATGAGCTATTTAATCAGATAAAAAGATCTGGATAAAGTACATAAGCAAAATCAATCTTCTGTGGTATTATGCTTACTTAATGAAGCTAAGGCCAAATTAAATTTGCTGCTTAATGCAAAATACAACTCTGACCTTAGTAAATGTAAACTGCAGCATAAGAATGAGCCTAACAAACAAGGCAATTTTCAAGCCAATATATTTAGGAAAAATATAGTATAACATATCACCAATAAATTCTTGTTGAAAGAGATAGCAAACAAATTCTATAAACTGTTATTCTATATCATAAGAACCATAAGTGTTCGAGAACATGAGACATGTTTATTTTTTTTGTGCCCTGCAGCATGTTTGGATGTAATGTAACACAGCACATAGAATTAATAGACACTTCTCAAAAAAATTAAAGGAACACTTTTGAATCAGAACTCCTGGGATATTGATCTGATCAGTTAAGTAGCAGAGGGGGAGGGGTATATAGCTGCGATGCTGCTAATTGAAATTAACAACAGGTGCACTAGGTGGGCAACAATGAGACAACCTCCAAAACAGGAATGTTTTTTCAGGTGGAGGTGTCTGACATTTTTTTTCCCCTACTCATCTTTTCTGGCTGTTTTTCACTAGTTTTACATTTGGCTAGGGTCAGTGTCACTACTGGTAGCACAAGGTGATACTTGGACCCTATAAAGGTTGCACAGGCAGTCCAACTCCCCCAGGATGGCACATCAATACGTGTCATTGCCAGAAGGTTTGCAGTGTCTCCCAGCACAGTCTCAAGAGCATGGAAGAGATTCCAGAAGACAGGCAGTTATTCTAGGAGAGCTGCACAGAGCCGTAAAAGGTCCTTAACCCATCATCAGGACCGGTATCTGCTCCTTTGTGGAAGGAGGAACAGGATGAGCACTGCCAGAGCCCTACAAAATGACCTCCATGTCACAGCTTCATGTGGCGAGAGCATGCAGCCAGTTCCTGGAGGATGAAGAAATTGACACCATTGAATGGCCCCCACGCTCACCTGACCTAAATCCAAAAGAACACCTTGGGGACATTATGTTTCGGTCCATCTGGTGCCGCCAGGTTGCACCTCAGTCTGTTCAGGAGCTCAGTGATGCTCTGGTTCAGATCTGGGGGGAAATACCCCAGGACACCATCCGTCGTCTCATTAGGAGCATGTCCTGATGTTGTCAGGCATGCATACAAGCACTTGGGGGCCATACAACCTACTGAGGACCATTTTGAGTTGTTGCAATGAAAATTCAGCAAAATGGACTAGCTTGCTGCATAATTTTTTCACTTTGATTTTCGGGGTGTCTTTGAATTCAGCCCTCTGTACGTGGATAATTTTCATTTCCATCAAATGATGTGCCATCCTTTCATTCCTAACACATTACCCAGTCCATATCAGTATAGATATCCAGCATGAGATTTTTGCCCGTTGAGATCTGATATGTTTTCAAAGTGTTATAAGCAGTGTACATTAGAAGAAAAAAAATGCATGTACTGCAAATGCATTGTAGGGATGCACTACAGTGATGTGTGCTGGAAAACTTTCTAATCATAAATATACACACTTATAATAATAAACCCTGTGACTTAAAAAAAAAAAAAGATTTACTTAGAAATACATTATTTCAAGTATAGAACCCTGGGCCCTGGGATCCATTATTAACACTGCAACATCTAAAAATTGTCTCTTGGGGAAGGTAGCAACATCTAAAATTAGTGTACAAATATAGCTGTGAATTTTTCACCACATACTCTGACAAACATAGCTGCATTCCAAGGAAACTGCAGCACTGGGTACTGTAGTTGCAGGGCTTAAAATAGTGCAAGTTGAACATCTCAAGAAGCATGCCAAAATGCCAGCTCTTCCATTAGGAGGATGTAATGACTCTGCAATGGAGGCATTTACAAACAGAGGAAGCACCGTTGTCTCCTCATCTAAGGAAGTGAACATGATAGCTTTTAGCTGCAGGGAAAAGGGTAGACATCTTAATATCCTTACTGTTATTTGCAAAACAACTAGGGAGATGATTAACAGACTGTGTAGTTACATCACATATTGATTTTTTCATTTTGACCATAGTTTTACTTTAAGACTGAATTATAAATATTAAGGCTGCTGCTGTAATATGCTGTATGTTATAGAGAACCCTATTATACCAACTTACAGCGCTGCTCCTAATTATCTACATAAATACAAATACAGTGGGCCAGATTCACAGTAGAAGTACGCCGAAGTACGCCGGCGTATCTACTGATCTACGTGAATAGGGATGGACGTAACTCACGTCTAAGTTCAAAAAATTACGTCGTTGCGACGTCATTTCGCGCAAAGCACGGCGGGAAATTTCTGGACGACGCATGCGCAGTTCATTTGGCGCGGGGACGCGCTTCATTTAAATGAAACCCGCCCCCTACCCGCCGATTTGAATTCCGCCACCAGAAATGCACTACGCCGCCGTAACTTACGGCGCAAACTCGCTGAGGATTCGAATATACGCCAGGTAAGGTACGGCGGCGTAGTGTATCTCTGATACGCTGCGCCGATCCAAATGTATGTGGATCTGGCCCTTAGTGAATATTTATTTTTCTGTGAAGTTCCACAGTGGCGTGCTCCCCTCCTGTGTTCCCCTAATGACAGTAGGTGACTCACTCAAGCCAAGTCAAATGGGCTTTGAGGTATACAGAAAAAATTATTTTCCCTTTATCCTCCTCCACTCCTCTAACGTGAAAACCAGAGTTATTGAATTATTAATAGTTCTAGAAAAAAATAAAACATTCTAAAAAAAGTATTACATATAAATATATTTACAACTGAGCAATTTGGTAGATGTTCACATTTAAAAAATCTGATATTTTACATACAGTGTTAATTGTAATAAATGCATTGATAAACTAATATGTTAAAGTATACAGATGAACTAGAAAACAGACTTCATTAAATAGAAGGGAGTAAAAATTCCAAATGTATTGGATAAAATTAGGTATGGGTTTAGGGTGATATAGGACTTTCGAACAGGCGAACAAAATGGTCAGGTTCGACCTGTTCACCTATGTGAATGTCTGGTTGCAGTCATTTAATTATTGTTGGCGTTAGCACTGCCGCTAAATGAATGACCTCCCACCATGCCCTACCAGAAACCTCCCTGGTTGTGAGGTTTCAAGCAGTCACACAGTATCTTTGGTTGCTAGGATGTAGGCAGCTGTCAGCATCCTGGCAACCACTGTCTTACTGCCTACAGACTTGTTTGTAAACTAACCAATGGGCATCCCAGGTAAAGTAAATGGCCAACTAGGGACATGACCATAACTGGCAAATGATATTAGCTAGTATCACTTGCAAGCTGGTTGACATTCATCATCCAGTCAGCAAGCTGTAAGTTTTGTAAAGTGTGTGATGGGATTAGGATCATTGTTTTTGGGTAGGCAAGTCATTTCTGGCATTAGTTATCACAGACAGCGTGCCTGTTCATGGGTGTACACTGTGGGCCTTTAAAAAAAATGCCATAGTGTGGTGGCTCCCTTATTCAAAAGGGTCTTCCAGATTTCAATTAAACACATCTGCAATCCCTCAAAACCACAGGACCAAGGTTGTGGAGCTGAGACATGTGTCTTCATTAACACACTACCACTTGAGGGTACAGTATGTAGTGTGGTTTGGTTCAGGAAGGGGGGTGCATGCTTGCTGCTCCCCTAAAATACTCCAAAATGAGAGAAACTTGCTCTTAAACTGTTGTCACTGCAATAAATGTTGCCCAGAGAAGATTGTCCTCTCTAACTGTTTCAGTTACTCAGAATTTTAGATTTATCTTTCTTTCAGTCCAGTTATCCCAAAGAGTCAGCTCCCAGCACCCCTGAGGCAGCCAGAGTTCGCAAAGTATTGTCACGCACTGTTTCTTTTGAGTATATACAAAACCCTGGGAGGTTTGAACAGTGGGATTGTTTTTTTCTGATTCAGATCGATGCTAAGCAGCCTGAAATCTGATTACAGTGGCATGGAATACCCATTTTCACACGCAGAGATAAACAAAGTGAATGGCTTGCTTGCTAATGAGCTGTGATACAAAGTTACAGTAAATACTATTATCAAATCTGGGTGTAGCTCTACAAAGCCATTGCTGGATACAAAGTTAGCATTACAAATTGCCTTAGAGAAGTGTTTGTCAACCTTTTTTCAGTCAAGGCACCCTTTAACCTCTTCAGCCCCGGACCATTTTGGTGGTCAAAGACCAGGCCACTTTTTGCGATTCTGCACTGCGTCGCTTTAACTGACAATTGCGCCGTTGTGAGACGTGGCTACCAAACAAAATTGTCTACCTTTTTTTTCCACAAACAAAGCTTTCTTTTGGTGGTGATTTTAATTGTTTGTGCTATAAACAAAAAGAGAGCGACAATTTGAAAAAAAATTCAATATTTTTTACTTTTTGCTATAATAAGTATCCCCAAAAAATATATACATTTTTTTTTTTTCCACAGTTCAGGCAGATACTTATTCTACTACATGTTTTGGGTAAAAAAATCTCAATAAGCGTTTTTTGATTGGTTTGCGCAAAAGTTATCGCATCTACAAAATAGGGGACTGTTTTATGGCATTTTTATTAATATTTTTTTTTTACTAGTTATGACGGCGATCAACGATTTTTATCGGGACTGCGACATTATTTCAGACACATCGGACACTTTTGACACCATTTTGGGACCATTGTCATTTTTCCAGCGAGCAGTGGTATAAAAATGCACTGATTACTGTAAAAATGTCACTGGCAGTGAATAGGGTTAACCACTAGGTGGCGCTTCAGGAGTTAAGTGTTCCCTAGGAAGTGATTCTTACTGTTATGGGGCGTGGCTACACGTGACATGTCACTGATGACCATTCCCGATCACAGGGAACTGTCATCAGTGACAGTGTCACTAGGCAGAATAGGGGAATGCCTTGTTTACAAAGGCATTCCCCTGTTCTGCCCTTGCCGACCACAATCGCCGACTCCCGGGAACATCGTGTTCCCGGGACCCGCGGCCGCACTCACGAGGCATGCGGCGGGCGCGCACGTGCCCGCTGGGTGGCGGATTTAAATGGACGTACCAGTACGCCAATCTGCCTGTCCATGCCATTCTGTCTACGTAAATAGTCGTGCGGCGCTTGGCAAGTGGTTAAAATTCTGCATAGTTTAGAGACACCTCGTTATAAACATAACTAAACTAATAGTATTACATATCACAGCATCATCCTCACTCAGGAGACCCAACATTTTTTTTTTTTTAATTCAGTAATTTTTTTATTGTTTTCCTTACAAAAATACAGATTGAAACAATTCACATTCATAAATTCCAGATACAGTTATCATACACATACTACAACTTACAATATCCCCCAACAGTAAAACAAAAAAAACCAGTGTGTGAATATTGTCCTCTCCTTCCCTCCCGCTCACCTCCCCCTCTCCCCCCTCTCCACCCCTCCATCTCTCTGCCCCCGCACTAAATAAGACAGCTCATCGCTCAAGGTCCCATACCTCCAACCAATCTTTCCAAATAGCTTTAAATTTCCTTTGATTGTTTCTATATAAATAAGTGAATTTCTCCTTTATTATAGTTTCCCTTATTTGTGTTCTCCATTCTGTCATCGGAGGATATATGGAGATCCATTTCTGCGCTATCAATTTTCGTGCCAGGATCTCACTAATACCATATAGGTATTTACTGATATATTGGAATTATTCACTATATTTAATAGACATATTCTTGGATCTAATACTAGTTTTATACCAAGTATATTATTTAGATTTTGGACTATGTGCTCCAATATCTTTGGAGTTTGGGACACCTCCAAAGCATGTGTATAAGATTAGCTGGAGCGCCTCTACATCGGGGGCATAGGGGAGATTCCCTTCGTTTCCACTTAAATAATTTTTCTGGCTTATAGCATGACCTATGCAAGATGAACAATTGTGTTAATTTTTGGGTCATGGAAAGTGAGACCTCTAATATCAGAGAGAGAGCCTCCGACCACTGTACATCTGACAGTGGGCCAAGATCTCTTTCCCATTGCATCCTGGCTAGAACCGCTACATTTTCTTTAAACTTAGTATTCAATATCTCATAGACTTTTGATATTAAACCATGCTTTTTTCCTTCCTTTTCGAGAAATGGTATTATTTTAGAGTTGTTAGCTTAAATTCCAATGTAAGTGCCTGAGCCTGTATAGCGTGTCTAAGTTGCAGGAACTGGAAGAACCTCAGTGTTGGTATCTCAAACTCCTCAGACAGCTGAGAAAATTATTTTATGTTACCATTCCAAAACAATTGCTCTACATATCTTAGACCTCGCGTTTGCCAAAATGATTTCATTTCCTGCCATACGTTAGCAAATAATTACCCTGATACAAATTTTTTATCTCTTTGGATAATTTTTGCCTCTAATATGAATAGCAATGGATATCTGTTACCCATCTATAACTTTTGCGCAAACCAATCAATAAGCGCTTATTGCGATTTTTTTAATGAAAAATATGTAGAAGAATACGTATCAGCCTAAACTGAGGGGAAAAAAACGTTTTTTTATATATTTTTGGGGGATATTTATTATAGCAAAAAGTTAAAAAATATTATTTTTTTTCAAAATTGTCGCTCTATTTTTGTTTATAGCACAAAAACTAAAAACCGCAGAGGTGATCAAATACTACCAAAAGAAAGATCTATTTGTGGAGAAAAAAGGACGCCAATTTTGTTTGGGAGCCACGTCGCACGACCGCACAATTGTCAGTTAAATCGACGCAGTGCCGAATCGCAAAAAGTACTCTGGTCTTTGACCAGCAATATGGTCCGGCGGTTAAGTGGTTAAAGTTGATAATTTTATCCGAGAATTTTTTTTCCTCCAAATAAGTTCACGAAAGAGGGATTCTATGCTGCGAAACCAGAACATTGCTATCCACATCAGACAGTTATGAAAAGTGTACAGTAATTGTGGAATGCAAATCATTTTTATAAGGTTGGCTCTACCAATTACAGTTACTGGGAGTTTGCACCAGCTCCGGTTTTTGTCTTTAAACCTAAATAATAATGGCCTCAGGTTCACATCTACATAATCCCCCGCATTTCGTGTTACCTCGTTTCCTAAATACCTAATTTTGTGGTTGATTTAAAAAAAATTGCGCAGTCTGGAAGGGAGATGTTCTCATTCTGTATAGGCATCAGAACCGATTTCTCCCAATTGATGCAAAACCCTGAGATCCGTCCAAATGCAAATACAAGAGTCATAAGTTCCCCTAGAGATTTTGTCGGGTTGGTCAGGAAGATGAGGGCATCATCTGCGTATAGAGCTATTTTATCCTCTTTTCCTGCACGTCGAAATCCTTCTATCCCCTCGGTCTGTCTGATTGCAGCGGCCACTGCCAACACAAACAGAAGGGGGGATAGGGGCAGCTCTGTCTGGTTCATTAATCTTCAACCTAGCTTTTGGCTCTTTATATAATATTTTTAGCCAGGATAAAAAGCCTGGACCTATACCAAGGGCAAATAAATATAAAAGTGATAAGCGCAACAATGAGTGAACAAACAATGAAGCATGGGCTAAAGCAACCTAAAATATCAATGCGCAGTGAATATAAAATGACAAAAGTCCCAAAATATGATGAAAAACATGATGAATGATCTTAGTGAATAAAGCGTATAATCTTCCAGTGATCTTCTATAGTGATCTTAAAAACAATGAGCTCACAGAGCGCTTACCTCCTTGCATATGAATCTCTGCTTTCCTTAATAGCCTATGTCAGCTGATAGTCTTCCTGGAGTCATTCCCATAAAGTGTCCTCCAACTAGGATCCAGCACTGTAGGTAGTGGCTCAAATAGGTCCCTCGATATTGCTCAGGATAAAAGAATAATTACAAAAATGGGAGATATTGTATATCAATCAGTAATCTTCTATAAATGAGGTTCAAATAAAACTCCTTAGGTACTAATATTTGGAGGTGATATATCCATTTTGACTCTGACTAAGGGATTTCACCTTATTGCTTCCCCACCAATGGTTTTTAAATTTTTCTAATCCCCAGAACTTTATAATTTTTGAGTCTTTATTATGGTAAAGTGCTTGGATAAATTGTGTTTTTGAACCATGTCATGATGTTGTAAGTATGCTCTTTCATTCTTTTTGCCATTTTTTTTTTGTGCATCCACATATTGTTTCTTGCATGGACATTCAATCATGTATATTACCCCTTTCTGTCTGGCATGTGATGAAATCCTGGATTAAATGTTTTACTTTTTATTGGTTGTTTTTCACTCTAATACAACTGTCGCAATGACCACATGAAGCCTTTTTCGTGGAAAAAAAGTTAATCCATGTTTTTATTTCATCTATGACATTTCTCAAAATACTGTTCCTTTAATTGGGTGCTTTTTTTATAAATACATTTAGGTTTTGTGGATAAGATTGTGCCTTTTGCCATTTTTTTATATTCTTTGTTATAATCCATTATGATGGCTAGGGAGAAATCTTCATCCATCTCATTGATTTAAAAAATGTATAATTTGTTCCTCGATATAATCTTTCTTGTATCCTTTATTGGTGAACATGGTTCCTATTTTTGCTGCTTGTTGTAGAAAAGCATCTTCTTTAGTGCATTTTCAATCCTAACCGTTGTCCTTTAGGGATATTCAATATCCATGACCTATTATGGAAACTGTCTTGAGTTAGGTAACTGCTTATATCTGTTGAAGAATGTAAGTTATAATTCTATTTTCTTCTACTTTTATTACTAGGTCCAGACATTACTAGGTCCTACGATAATATTATACTCTTCTGCTTGTTGTTCAGCTTGCTTAGAAATGCACTTGTTTTTCTCCCTTCCATATTATCACAATGTCATCAATGAATCGACAGTATAAAATTAATTGTAATACAACGTGCTCTTCCCATTGTGCCATGAACAGATTAGCAATACTTGGTGAAAATGTTACTTCCATTGATACTCTCGTGTTTTATTTATAGTATTCACTGTTGTACCAAAAATATCTATGGCCCAAACAAAATTGTAGACAGTTTCTTATATCTCTTTTGTTTGTTTTGTGCCATGCTGTTTTTATTTAACACCCATCATATTGCTTCCATTGCTGCCTTATGTTCAATAATTGTGTATAGTGATCCTACATCTGCTGTAGCTAAAGTGATATTGTCCTTGATTTCTTGTAACAGCTGTAAAATGTGCTGGGAATCTTTTAACTAGGCTTGGGTTTTTTGTACCTCTGGTTGAAGGAATGTATCTATGTACTGGCCTAATCTTTCTGTTACTGATTGTATACCATTCCCTATCGGTCTTCCCAGTGGATGTTCATGATTTTTATGTATTTCGGGAAAACACAATAAATTACTGTAATTCTACATGTATTCGGAATCAGGTATCTTTTTGTTCAATATCCCTTTCGTATGGTCTTCTTTCACCATTTTTTACAATTATTTTTTATTTTTCAATGCAGGGTTATTTTTTAATATGGAGTATGTTTTTTCATCATCACTCAGCAATTTCTCCATTTCTTTTTTATATCTTTCCTTCGAGAGGATTATTGTGCCCCTTCATTTATCCGCTGGACATATAACTACTGTAAATCATTCCTTTTTTCCATTACTTGGATGCTTTTCCATATTTGTGCAGGGCCATTGTATATTTTTAATGGTCATTTTACCCAGATCTTCCAGCACTAGCTTCTTAGGCCTCGTACAGACGACCGGATCTATCCGCTGGGATTGATCCGCGGATCAGTTCCAGCAGATAGATCCGGTCGTCTGTACGTCCGAGCGGACATTTCCCAGCAGATAAAAATTTTGTAGCATGCTACAAAATCTATCCGCTGGGATCCAGTCCAGCGGACTGATCCGGTCGTCTGTACAGACTCACCGGATCAGTCCGTCCGCTCCCCTCCCTCGCATGCGTCGTAATGATTCGACGCATGCGTGGAAGTATTTACCTTCCAGCGTTGTGCACGTCGCCGCGTCATCGTCGCGGCGACGGCGTGACACGTCACCGCGGATGTATTCCGCGCGGATTACGATCTGATGGTGTGTACAGCCATCAGATGTACGGGGCCTTAAACACTTGTACATGCTTATTGTCATTGACACTACAACCCCACAGGAAAGTAAGACCTTTAGGGTTGTTTAATGAGGGATTGGAGATAGGATCACCTATATCAAAGCCAAAAGGAGTTATCTAAAGAGAAGTGCCCCTTGATGGAAACATTATAGAGGGGGAAACAGAAAAGGTATTCGGCTCTGACCAGGCCTGAAGGTAGATTGTAGTTGAGGAGTTGAATAGGAGTTGCAAGTAGAGATGAGCTTCGAGTTCGAGTTGAACTCATGTTTGACTCGAACATTGCCTGTTTGCCTGTTCGGCGAACAGCGAACAATTTGGGGTGTTCACGGCAAATTCCAAAAGCCGCGGAACACCCTGTTAAAGTCTATGGGAGAAATCTAAAGTGCTAATTTTAAAGGCTAATATGTAAGTTATTGTCCTAAAAAGTGTCTGGGGACCTGGGTCCTGCCCCAGGAGACATGTATCAATGCAAAAAAAAGTTTTAAAAAACGCAGTTTTTCCGGTAGCAGTGATTTTAATAATGCTTAAAGTTAAATATTTTTTATTGTATTTACTTTTTTTTTTAAATTTCGTACCTAGTGGGGGTTTATAGTATGCCTGTGAAGTAGCGCTTGTTTCAAGTGCTTAGAACTGTCTCTGCACAAAGTGTCATTTCTGAAGGAAAACAAGTCATTTCAAATCACTCGTGGCTATAGTAAAAGACAGAATCACTTTCAAGGCACTCTGTCTAATACATAAGTGTATTCAAGGCAACGCCCCCCAATATTTATGCGGAAAAAAAAAGCCCATAACCCCAATCGCATTCTGCGATCCACCAATCAAAACCTACTCCAGATACCCAAAGCCAGATACAAGTCCAAAGGAGATCGAAGATTTGCAGTCCAGGGACCTCGCCTGTGGAATGCACTACCAACCACCATCCGACTGGAGTCGGACCACTTGGCCTTCAGGAGAAAGATTAAAACCCATCTCTTCTGAGGTCAAGGGGTTCCTTACCCATGAAATGGATACAGTGCCCAGAGGCGATTCAGTTCGCATGTGTTGCGCTTTACAAGTCTCTCACTCACTCACTATAATGAATTGTCGGCTCCCGGCAATTCAGAGAAAAGTCATTCATAAAAAAAAAGCGTGGGGGTTCCCTCAAATTCAATTACCAGGCCCTTCAGGTCTGGTATGGATATTAAGGGAAACTCCACCCCAAATAAAAAAAATCCACACCAGACCCTTTATCCGAGCATGCAACCTGGCCGGCCGCAGGAAAAGAGGGGGGGGACGGAAGAGAGCGCCCCCCCCTCCTGAACCGTACCAGGCCACATGCCCTCAACATTGGGAGGATGCTTTGGGGGTCTGTGACCCCTCAAAGCACCATGTCCCCATGCCTCATCCCCACAACCCTTGCCTGGGGTCTGCGGGCGGTGGGGTTATTGGAATCTGGAAAACCCCTTTAAAAAAGGGGACCCCAAGATCCCACCCCCCCTATGTGAATTAGTAATGGGGTACATTGTACCTCTACCATTTTACTAAGAAAGTGTAAAGAATTGTAAAAATAAAAACACACACCGTGGAAAAAGTCCTTTATTAAAAAAAAATACAGCGGTGGTAATCCACTCTCGGTCCCTGCTCCGACGTTGTCAGTATCCTGCGATGGGTGATCTCCTCTCCGCCGGGGTCCAGCAATGAGAAGATCTCTTCATCCAGGTCCGGGATCCAGAGCGCACGCATCGCCGGCCGCCTGTCTCCAACGGAGACAGCCCGGAGAATGACGCGGCTTGAGCCAGTGACAGCTCTTATATACTGTAGGTGAGATGGGGCCACCCATCACGTGACCCCGCCCCCCTCTGACGCAAGGGAGATCCTGGGCTTCCCCAGTGACATAGTCAGAGGGTGCGTCAGAGGGGGACAGGGTTACGTGACAGGTGGCCCCGCCTCACCTATAAAAGAGCTGTCACTGGCTCAAGACGCGTCATTCGCCAGGCTGTCTCCGGGGGATTTTTTTTTTTTTTAATAAAGGAGTTTTTCCACGGTGTGTGCGTTTGTGAATCCACTTCTTTATAGGCAGATTACAGTCGTTTTTCTGCTTTTTACATTGGTGACCCTTTGACCTGTATAAAATCGGGGCAAAAAACGCAGCAAAAATTGTGGTAAAAAACACATGACGTTCTGTCTGAAAAAAAATATGCTCAGGTGTGAGTGCAGCCTTAACCATTTAGGTAAGCAGCAGTGTACATGTGTTAACTAAGCCTGGGTTCACACTGATGCAATGCGGGAACCAGTGCGATTCCAGCGTCGGTTGCCGCATCGTATCTCTTCTGTGGGCAGTTCACACTGCCCTCTGCAAACCACTGCGGGTGTCAATACATTGTTAACGACACCCCCAGTTTAGTTCACAGATCGCAGTGTGAACTGTTAACTCGCACAGGAATCAGATTGCACAGGTGAGAACACTCATGTGATCTGATTCTAGTGCGGGAAAAACAAGTCCCTGCAATTTTTTTCTGTACCAATCCAACTACAACTGTATGGCTGAACGTGCATCTCACAGACATCGCATGCGATCGGCACCACAGGTGCGGGTGCAAATTGCATGCAACGTCTCTAATCGCACTGGTGTGAACCTGGGCTGAACCTGGGCTGAAGCAGAGAAGAAAAGCACAGTTCTCTCCTAGCAAGGACACAGAGGATTAATTACTAAAGAGTCTAATTCAGATAACAAAGAGATAGGAGAAGCAAAGTGGGGAAGCTGGAGCACAGATAAGCCATGGCATGAGGTTTACAAGGAGACACAGTGAGGATCGGTATTTATATCTGACCTGGCTGGAGGGGTAAGAGTACAGAACGTACACAGTAGCTGGGTCTGCTGCTGAAGCCACGATCCGACGGCTCCATCATCCATGTGCACCGGGGTCACAAGTTCACAACACAGGAAGAGAAACTGACCAGCTCTCTCACTGGTCTTCCATCTGTGCAGAGAGAAGGGGGAGGGAGTAGGGTGCCCACGTGTCCCGGATTGCCCGGGACTGTCCCGCAATTGACATATCTGTCCTGGGTCCCGGGCACCTTCATTACGGGACAATACAATGTCCCGGAATGAAATAGAGGACACAGCCACTCCCTACTAACGAATAACTACATTTCCAGAACTGGTTGCTAGGGCCGGCGCTGCCTGGCATGTTGCAACCAGTGACAATTTACTCTCAGGCAGTGAGACCGGGAGCGAGGCCTGCGCTTGGGGGCAGCACTGCTGTCCCCACCCCCCTCAGCACCTCCTACGGCACTCAGCGGCAAGCAGCAGGGACTGGTGTGATCTTCACTCTCCAGATAACGACTCCATTCCTTTCCTTCAATGCACGTGGCTCATGCAGAGGGAGTGACAGCAGCACTGCATCTGGTGGCAGGCTATGGGTGGCAAGCGGCACATTTACCTGACAAATAACCCACGGCCAAATTCCCAATCAACCCTGAGACTACATTACCCCCGCCCCACTCATCGTTTTGGGGGGGAAGGTGAGAGAGGGGGTGTTTCCCTGAATGGCCGCTTGGAAATGTGGTCACACTAGGAGGGAGGGGGGAACTGTCACCACACGCTGTATGAGAGAGAGCTCTCGGAACGCTGCAGCTAGCAACTCCTCTTCCACATCGCGCTGGCAGAACGTCTCCTGATCAACCCCACAATCTATTAAACTATTACATGTACCTTTGCTAATATTCTGCTATTAGCAAGTCAATGGTAGGGATATACCTTATTGTAGGAGTATCTGTCACTACGTGGCTTACTCTGCCTTGTGACAGTCTCCATTGCATTATATACAGGCATACCCCACTTTTAAGTACACAATGGGACCAGAGCATGTATGTAAAATGAAAATGTACTTAAAGTGAAACAATACCTTTTTTCACTGTAGTTGAGGTCTCAGGGGCTGTAGTGGGGGTGACAGGGGCACACTGGAACAGGGCGGGCTATGCTCTGTGGCTGCAAAATGTCTGTACAGTACTTGTAAGGCACTTTACATACACGCGCGGGTATGTCCTTACTCACAAGTGTATGTAAAGTGAGTGTACTTAAAGCGGGGTATGCCTGTAACCACTACTACTTAAAAGTTGTTTCATTCATGTGAAATTTCACATGTGAGATGGTGACAACTGTTTGTTGTTTACTGCATTTCACCCATTGCTATCCATTTTAACTGTGCGATATTCAGAGCATTTTGGAGGAGTGGGAGAATGTAGCACCCTGCCCTTTGTTGTTGTGTCCTAAATAAATTTACTGGGGCAGATCCACGTACCTTTGCGCCGGGCACAGCGTATCTAAGATACACTACGCCGCCGTAACTTTATCCTTTTTTTTCGAATCCTCAAAGAACTTGCGCCGTAAGTTACGGCGGCGTAGTGTATCTTTGGCGGCGTAATGGTGCGGAATTCAAATGAATGTAATGGGGGCGTGTTTTATGTTAATATGTCGTGACCCGACGTAAACAACATTTCTTTTTAACTGCGCATGCGCCATCCGTGGGGGTATCCCAGTGCGCATGCTCGAAATTAACCTGGAACAAGCCAATGCTCACGACGGTGACGTCATTCTACGCAAATCCCTATTCGCGAACGACTTACGCAAATGACGTAAAAAATTCAAAATTGTACGCAGGCACGCCGGCCATACTTAAAATTGAGTATGCCTCATAACAGCAGCTTTAACTATACGCCGGAAAAAGCCGAACGCAAACGACGTAAACAAAATGCGCCGGCCGGTCGTACGTTCGTGGATCGCCGTAAATAGCTAATTTGCATACTCAATGCGGAATTCGACGGAAACGCCACCTAGCGGCCGCCGAAAAATTGCAGCTTAGATCCGACGACGTACTAAGACGTACACCTGTCGGATCTAGCCGAGATGCCGTCGTATCTTGTTTTGAGGATACAAAACAAAGATACGACGCGCAAAATTTGAAATTACGCGGCGTATCAAGAGATACGCCGGCGTAATATCGTTGTGGATCTGCCCCACTGTGTTTTTGCTGGGCTGTAACCAGCTACAAGCAGAGACTGTGAAAAAAAGTAAAAAAAATTTCTAGCTTCTTTTAGATATTTGCTTTTGTAAAATGTATGAGTTGGGGGAGTGGAAAGAGGTTGGGGGTGCATTGACAATGCTAGATCTAACTTGTCATTTGTGGAAATTTGCAGCTGAAAAGATGTTACATCTGGGAGAAAGGTTACTTCTGATCAAACTGAATGTGGGGCATGGTATGTATAATAATCATTGATAGCTAGTATGTATTGGCAATTTTATCTTTTTTTTTTTATCAAACTTTTGCACTTTTTTTTTTTACATAATTTTTTTTTAATTATAACATTTTTTATTGTTGTTTGCGTATATATAGTACAAAAAGTAGTGCGCCAAGTTGCATAAGTTTAACATAGTGCATACACAAGCATACATTTTACCCCTCCCCCTATCTCTGTGTCATTGTATTTAAGTGAAAAAGGCCTATTGAATTCCAAATAGACTTCCCTCATGTCCACCATCCCCCCCCCACCCCTCCAACCCTCACCCACCCATCCACCCTCCTATCACACCTTGGACCGTTTTTTTAGGTTGATTTGCTACATTCAATTGATCATCCCCATAAAGGGATGTCCAATAGCGGGTTAAGGTATTTATTAAATGAAAAAGGAAAGGCTTCCTCTTCTTATATAGGGCATCCCGTTATGTCTAGCCAAGGTTTCCACATCCTCACAAATTTTCTATAGTTGCCCTGTTTAGTAAGTGTCACTCTCTCGCTCCAGATCATTGTGTTGATGGTTTCAATCCAAGATTTGACAGTGGGTGGAGTCTGGGACTGCCACCTCCACGCAATTAACTTCCTTGCCTGGAAGAGGCATCTCAGCACCACCTCAAGAGTGCCGACAGGCACTCTATCCTCCTCAATACTGCCTAATAGGCATGTCTTGGACTCAGCTTCCAGATCCGTTTTAAAAGTTTTATTTATTATGTCTATCACCTCCTCCCAGTATCTGAATAGCTTGGGGCATTTCCACATCATGTGGATAAGATTGCCTGTCGCTCTACACCTTGGACATTCGTCAGTACTTCTCCACCCGAGATTGAACATTCTCCTGGGAGTATAGTATACCCTATGCAAGAGGAACAGGTGTGATACTTTCTGAGATGGAGAGATCGAGACCAATACCCCCCTCCTCAGGATCGCATTCCACTGTTCCGTGGTCATTTGTCCTAAGTCTCTCTCCCATCCTATCCTGCTCTTAATGGGGCCTGCCCTACTTATTGTTTTAGCTCCTATTCTGGAATACAGTTCGGAGATCAGGCCTTTAGTTGTTTTTGAAGAGATTATTTTCAGGAGGGTAGGAGCCGAGGACCATACAATGGGTCGTGACCCAAACTGGGCTTGAATGCCATGTCGGATCTGGAGGTATCTGTAAAATGTTTTATTTGCTATATTGAATTCCTGTCGCAAGTCTGCAAAGGATTTCATATGTTCTCCATCGTACAGTTGGTTTAAGCGGTTTATCCCTTGTCTCTCCCATTCCTTGCATCTCTCAATATCTTTTAATTCCCTTAAGTTTTGATTGCACCAGAGAGGGGCAAACGTTGTTATTCCCTTGTAGCCCATCAGTGCTTTTGTTGTTTGCCATACTTTAAGGATTAGTTTAATAGTTGGACATTTATGAATAAACGAGCCAGCCTCGAGTGCCTCCAATATTGTCCTATGTGGTGCCCCTATTAGCATCAGTGTACCGGAATTCGCGACTCCCTCCAATCCGCAATTCGCAAGATGTTGTAACTGCGAAGCTAGGAAGTATGTTTTCGGGTGAGAAACTGCCATTCCCCCCTGTTTAGCTGGTAACTGCATGGTCTGGAGACAAATCCTTGCTTGTCCCTTCTTCCAGATTAAGTCTCTAAAGATGGATTCTATCCTTTTGAACCATTTTTGGTCTATCCAGACTGGGGAGTTGTGGAGGATATAGAGTAGCTGGGGCAGCCATAGCATCTTTATTAAATTACATCGCCCCGCTATGGATAATGGTAGTCTACACCAGATGTCTCTTTTATGTTCCCATTTGGACAAGAGGGGAATTAGATTATTTGAGACAAAGCTATTGATGTCCCTCGTAATCCATATCCCGAGATATTTCATCATAGCTATTACTTTTAACTGAGGGATTCCGTGGGGTATCTGGACACCAAGGGGATCAATTGGCAGTAGTGCTGACTTTTCCCAATTAATGACCAGCCCAGAACATAGCCCAAACTCACCCACCGTTTTGATCACATTTTTTAACGAGGTTTCGGTGTCTCCCAAAAAAAAAGGACATCGTCCGCAAACAGTGCGATCTTGTCCTCTATGGTTGTTCTACGGAACCCCTGTATATCTTCTGATTTTCTGATTTATATGGCCAATGGTTCCATCGCCAGCGCGAACAGAAGGGGGGAAAGGGGACAGCCTTGTTGAGTTCCTCTCTCTAATTGAAAGATTTCGGAAAGTTCGTTGTTGATTTTAATTTTTGCTGTTGGCTGGTTATATAACAACTTCACCCAACTAATAAACCTGGGGCCAAACCCGAATTTCTCTAGGACCTTCCACAGGTAGTCCCATTCCAGACTGTCGAAAGCCTTAGCGGCATCCAGGGCTAAAACAGCTCTGGAACCCACCCCCTCTGTTGGGATTTGCATATTCAGGAACAGTCTCCTGATATTAATACTGGTTGACCTATTAGGGATGAAGACAGATTGATCAGGATGTATGAGCGCTTGGATATTCCAGTTTAGACGAGTTGCTAATACTTTAGCCAAGATCTTGGCATCAGTACATAGGAGTGAAATGGGACGATACGATGAAGCCTCAGTTGGATCCTTCCCCTCCTTATGTAAGACAATAATAATGGCTTCCATCATAGAGGTGGGGAGCGTTCCGTAAATCAATGCCCAATTTAATGTCTTGAGGAGTTCTGGTAACAGAATATCCCCGTATCTTTTATAGATCTCTACGGGCAACCCGTCTGGGCCAGGTGACTTTTGAGTTGACATCCCCGCCACTGCCTGTTTCAGTTCACCTAGAGTGATTGGCGCCTCCATATCAATGTTATCTTCCTCCGACAGGGTCGGGACGGACATTCCCAGGAGAAAGTTTCCCGGTCCTTCAGTCCCCTCCCTCCTCTTGGAACTGTAAAGGGACACGTAAAATTCTCTGAAGGTGTTTAATATCATCGTTTTGTCGGTGGAAGTTTCCCCGCTTGCTAACTTAACTGCTGTAACAGTGGAGGGGGGGGAGTTAGTTCTAATAAGCAGAGATAATAGGCGCCCCACTCGCTCTCCCTCTCCAAATTGATTCTGTCTCTGGAATATTCGTTTTCCCTCTGTTCTTTTTAATGTAGTCATTTTGTATATCTGTTGTTTTTCTAACCACTCTTTTAACCTGTGCGGGGTTGGGGCTTCGATGTATCTCTTCTCTGCCAGTAGCAACTGCTTCCTTATCTCGCTCTCTCCCTCGCTGTTCTTCCTCTTAATCCCTGCTATTTTTTGAATCAGGAGACCTCGGAGGTGAGCTTTTAGGGTGTCCCATACCACCCCCACTGATGCAGTACCCACATTTATCTGTAAAAATTCTTTAAGAGCAGACATCGTCATACTGTGTTCACTCATTAGCTCGAGCCAGTGAGGGCTAATTTTCCATTCACTGGGGTACCATTTACCCCTTGCTTTTATTGTCAGCTCGATCGGTGAGTGATCGGAGATACCTCTTGGGCCATATTCTATTTTTGTTACTAGTGTTGCTGCCTCGTCGTTACCCAACGCCATGTCTATTCTGGATAAAGTGTGGTGAGTCTTCGAAAAACAGGAATATTGGCGTTCCTGCGGATAGCGCGTGCGCCAGATATCGCATAATCCAACTTCATCCAGAAATAGAGCTAATCGATCCTCTCCTTTTATTTTAGGTCTGTTTCCCGGCGGGAACCTGTCCTGGATCCTATCTAAGGCTTCATTAAAATCTCCTATAATAAGTATCGGTATCCCTGATTTGTCCAATGTAAACTCAATCAATTTGTGTAGGACTTCGAATTTGAATGGGGGGGGATATAAACACTGGCTATCACAAATGGGGTATTTTCGATTGAACAGAATAAAAATATAAACCTTCCCTGATCGTCTATCCTGCTCTCTCTACAGGAGAATACCAATCCTCTCCCCACCAATATACTCACTCCCCTAGAGTAGGATGAGTGGTAAGAGTGGTAAGTGGACTGGAATTTGGGGCCGCGCAACTGTGCGGCTGTTTTTGCGGTTAAGTGCGTCTCCTGTAGACAGAGCAGGCCTGCTCCTCTCGCCCCCAGCATGTCTAGGATAGTCGTTCTTTTAATAGAGTCCCTCATTCCGCGCACGTTCAAAGATTTTATATTGAACGTTTTATCTACCATGTCCTATGGTTGAATTTGACATTAGCCACCCTATTCTTCTCTCTTGTCTTGTATCAAGAGAGTTCCAAAACAAGTGGTACAGTCATAAAATATGTGACCCTTTAACCTTTACCCGGTTTGTGTCTGGGACCACCAAGAAAAAAACCGAGGAGTCCCGGCAATAAAAGGAAAAAAGGAAGGTCCAAAACCTGAGGAAAAAGCCACAATAAATATTTGCCCGCTTCACCATACCCTGAAAAAGGAAAAATAATGAAAAAAAAAAACGATCTAAATAGAAAAATTGCAAATATTAATAGTATCATCAAGTATTTAGTGGTGGTGTGTAACCCATCCAAACCTCCCCCTCCCTTCCCCCCTCTCCCCCCAATACATCCCTCCCTCCTATCCCTACCCGTTCTACTCGACCCTCCCACCCTTGGCCCTCCTAGGCCTCCCCTGGGGACTCTACCTGTGACCTCCATACTACTCACCCTTAATAACCAATCATACCTCCCTAAACAAATCACAGCCATACAACAGTCATACTCACTTTACTTACATGCATCTACCACAAGATCTAAACATACCCCATATTACACTACGTACTATGTAATAGTACTATGTACCTCTTATTCATTCACACGTGAGGAGGGCCAGTATCTGAGGTCATACTTATTGTTAAAGGGGAAATATCCTCATAAGCCCCCCACAGACCTCCACAACCACCATGCCAGGGCTGTGGGGAAGAGGCCCCTGTCCTCATCAACACGGAGACAAGGTGCTTTGCCAGGGTGGCCCTCTGGTAGGTACCCCCTATCTGACTTGATATGGTTCAGGAGGGGGGGGTCCACATGCTCTTCTCCACCTTTATTGTCTGTCAGGCTGACTTCTCAGAAAGGAGTTTGGTATGGAATTTGGGGGGGGGGGGCTCATGTTATTTTGTTGGAATTGGGTCCCCTTTAAAATTCTCAGCAGACCTAAAGTGCCTGGAATGGATTGTAGGGGAACCCCCATCCTTTTTTTAAACACTGTCCCTGCCCTTTTCTTTACATTTATCTGTCAACTTGGAATAAGATGTAAATATGTGGGCATGAATGAGTCACTGATTGTTGTGATGCCAGCGGGCCTGGCTCCCTGACAATCAGTATCCTTGATCTGGAGCTGTCACATTTGTTGCTGTTTCAATTCCTACTGTGTATATTTGTTAAATATCAAGTCACTAGACAGCAAAATAAATAACACATGTTTTGAGAAAATGTATTGTTTTTTTTTTTTACTGTAGCAGAATTGTTGAATTTAGTGGATACTAAGTGTAGCTTGCTTAACCTCTTGACAACCGAGGACGTACCTGGGACGTCCTCGACTTTGTGCGGTGATATCTGAATGATGCCTGCAGCTACAGGCATCATTCAGATATCACCGTCTTCAGCCACCGATTCTCTGCACGATAAGAATGATCAAAGCGGCAGTTCCACCGTTTGATCGTTCTTATAGGCAGCGGGAGGGGACGTCTCCCCCTCCCGCCGCCAGACGGTGCTTCTCCGGGCTCTCCTGTGCAATCGGAGGTCCGGAGAGCGAATCGGTCAGCACTGCCTGGAAAGCATAGAGATGACTGGTGACCGGATGGTCACCAGTCATCTCTATGACCGTCAGAGGCCTGGGCGCGACATTATGACGTCACACCCGGAATTAAACAAAGCCGCAATCGCGGGTGTCGGCATGTGATCCGTGATATTTTTTTTCACCGATTTCATGCTTGTAAGCCTGGAGGAGAGATGTGGGGTCTTATTGACCCCACATCTCTCCATAAAGAGGACCTGTCACACTGATTCCTATTACAAGGGATGTTTACATTCCTTGTACTAGGAATAAAAGTCATCAATTTTTTTTTAAACAAAAGTATAAAAATAAAAAAAATTAAGTAAAATAATATTATTTTTTTTTAAAAACCCCTGTCCCCGTTATCTCGCGAACGCGCATGCAAGTCCCGCCCACATATGTAAACGCTGTTCAAACCCCACATGTGAGGTATCGTCGCATGCGTTAGAGCATGTGCAACAATTCTAGCACTAGACCTCCTCTGTAACTCGAAAATAGTAACCTGTAAAAAATGTTAAAGAGTCGCCTATGGAGAATTTTAAGTACCGAAGTTTGGCGCCATTCCATGAGTGTGCGAAATTTTAAAGCGTGACATGTTAGGTATCTATTTACTCGGCGTAACATCCTTTTTCACATTATACAAACAAATTGGGCTAACTTTACTGTTTTGTTATTTTTTAATTCATGAAACCGTTTTTTTTTCCCAAAAAAAGGCGTTTGAAAAATGATTGCGCAAATACTGTGTGAGAAAAAAAGTTGCAATGATGAGGTGGCAACCCTAGTTGTGGGGGAGAAAAGTGTTCTGCCCTAAAGCAAGGACAGCTATATTTTACCCAAGGCCCCTCAGCAGCCTTAACCTTGATTAGTAAAGGCTGTGAATACTAGCCCAATGCCTCACATTGATGTCTTTCTGTAGGGGTAATATGCAGTTTGTCTCTCTTCCTTTTTATCTCCAGTACATCATAAAACCATGATTTGAATATTTTCTTGCTAGAAATCTAGCAAGATTGCCAGCTGCAAAATATTTCTAGTGGATTGCTTTTATGGAAATGAGAAAATAGTTCCATTAATTTGTATGTTAATTAGCATTGAAATTCTGCTGAAATGTATTAAAACAAAAAAATAGGTGAGTTCAGGATGAAGTGTTGACACTTCATCAACTATAAATGTATTTATTGATTAGATGTACAAGAGTAAACTAGTATGAGGGTCATACATCTTTTAAGAATGAGTAATGTAGAAACACAAGCAATATCATATGCACCAGAGTACTGCCAGGGTAGGCAATAAAGTATCACATATTATATATTATGTTTGGGGAAGCATACACAAATGTTTATAACGGAATTTTATTTTAGGTGGCAGTAAGTAAAAACATTAAATTTCAAATTTTACACTTTGCAACAATGGTGGAATTTTACAGTTCAGGGCCCAGACTCTCAAAGGACTTATCTATGCGTCTGATTCATATGCTGCATACACACCATCACTTTATGTGATGAAAAAAAACGACACTTTCTGTGAAGTAAAAAATGACATTTTTGAAACTTCAATTTTCAAAGACGAAGTTGCCTACACACCATCATTTTTCTCACAATGTTCTTGCAAAGTGAGGTTACGTTCCACCACGTTTTACCATTGAAGTAGCTTCTGGGCATGCGTGGATGAAAAAACGTCTTACAAAACGACGTTTTTTGCTACACACGGTCAATTTCTGTGAAGTAAAAAGTGCACTTTTGAAAAACGACACATAAAATTGAAGCATGCTTCAATTTTTTTTGGTCGTTTTTTACAAGACATAAAACTACGTTTTCCCCCACACACAGTCAATTAAAGTGACGTTTTTAAAAACGTCATTTTTTTTCATCACATAAAGTGATGGTGTGTAGGCGGCATTAGAATCAGTTACGCATAGATATCCATTAGATCCGACAGGCAGGGCTCAACATTTCAAGTCCTAAACTACTAGCCAGGCCTCAAGGGTTACTCGCCACCAGTTGCCCCGCCCAACCCCTACCATGTCTCACCCCCTAATCCCACCCCTAGACACACCCTTATAAATTATCTCATGAAATTACACTTAAATGTTTTATGCAGAATTAAGTTATAAAAATAAATATTAACAACAACTTTATCCGTGCAAAAAAATGCAGCCTGCCCATGTCTACCAATTTAGCACATGTCCCCAGTGGAGCCACGTGTTCCCAGTGCAGCCATGTGTCCCCAATGCAGCCATGTGTCCCCATTGCAATCTGTGTCCCCATTGCAGCCTGTGTCCCCATTGCAACCTGTGTCCCCAGTGGAGCCTGTGTCCCCATTGCAACCTGTGTCCCCAGTGGAGCCATGTGTCCCCAGTGGAGCCATGTGTCCCCAGTGGAGCCATGTGTCCCCAGTGGAGCCTGTGTCCCCAGTGGAGCCTGTGTCCCCATTGCAACCTGTGTCCCCAGTGGAGCCATGTGTCCCCAGTGGAGCCTGTGTCCCCATTGCAACCTGTGTCCCCAGTGGAGCCATGTGTCCCCAGTGGAGCCTACCTGTGCTGGGTAAGAGAGAGCCGCCGCCGCCTGGTTGTTCAAAGCACGGGGAACATACCAGCTAAATCCTGGTCCCCAGCGAGGTCTTCAGAAAACGGGGGAGCTGATGATAAGGCGATATAATGCCTGAGCAACCATGTGGAAGTGCAGGAAGCCATACAAGACGGCGTGCGTCTCAGGGTGAACCGCAAACAGGATTGTCGCACCGGAAGTGACGTGGCATACGGGAACGGACCAATCGGATTACTGATTGGTCAGTTAGCGTACGCCACGTCACTTCCGGTGCGACGATCCTGTTTGCGGTTCACCCTGAGACGCACGCCGTCTTGTACGGCTTCCTGCACTTCCACATGGTTGCTCAGGCATTATATCGCCTTATCATCAGCTCCCCCGTTTTCTGAAGACCTCGCTGGGGACCAGGATTCATCTGACACCGCAGTGACAACGGACCAAAGCCAAAGTCATAAGATATGCCTGTTATTTCATACAACTTGTGAGTAGCCATTTGGCTGTCTGTTCTCTCAATTTTATTAAAATCTTTCTTTATACTGCACTTAGGTTGGCGCATCCTTTGTTTTTCTTTGTATACATTTTTCAGAGCGTGCTTCTGCTTTGGGATTGCTGCCGCTAAGAGCCGTGGACTTTATTGATGATTTTTTTCTGGAATAAGGACTACCATTATTTAATAATCAATGTATTAATTATATAATTTCCTTATCAAAAACTATCTATTTTTTATTAATGGGCCATTGTTGTCTATACTCTGCTAAATCTTGCGCTATCTGACAATTCAATTCAATAGCTGTGTTTCCCACCACGAGCCGTCATATACAGCCCCTCCCCCCTTGTCCAGGAAACGTTGATAGACAGATCACCCATCCAATCCTGGGATGGGTGATCTGTATATGACAGCGCACGGCAGGGAACACAGCTATTGAATTGAAAGCTGTTATGTTCCCCACATTTTGAACAACCAGGCGGCAGCGGCGGCGACTCTCCTCTCCTCTCTCTTCCCCTATATTCACTCCTTGCTCGCCCCCCCTGCTCCCAGTCAGGCTAGGTGGCGCTTCCGTCGAATTCCGCGTCGAGTATGCCAATTAGCTAGATAGGCGAATTCCCAAACGTACGCGCGGCCGAAGCAGTAAAGTTACAACGTTTACGTTAGGCTTTTCCCGGCGTAAAGTTGCCCCTGCTATATAAGGCGCAGCCAATGTTAAGTATGGCCGTCGTTCCCGCGTCGAAATTTGAAAAAGTTACGTAATTTGCGTAAGTCCTCCGTGAATGGGGCTGGACGTCATTTACGTTCACGTCGAAACCAATGACGCCCTCAATCACATCGGGTCACAGTAGTTTTACATAAAACACGCCCCCTGATCCAAATTTTAATTAGACGGGCTTACGCCGGCCGATTTACGCTACGCCGCCGCAACTTACGGAGCAAGTGCTTTGAGAATACAGCACTTGCCCGTGTAAGTTGCAGAGGCGTAACGTAAATCAGATACGTTACGCCCGCACAATTTTACGCAGCTCTACGTGAATCCGGGCCCAGATGTTTAAAGGCTGTAAGAGAAATCCGTGATAAATATGTAAGATAAATATAAGATAAGATAAATATGTTCACTGTCTTTACTGATGGTTCCTTCAAAAAATGAAAGTTGAAATCAACGTTACATATCATCATTTATTTTCCTTGATTCTTTGAGTCCCTAACCTGGAACTATTATGCAACTCAGTATTTAAAGTGTATTTAAAGGCACATTTTTTGTATTGGATATAAAACAGAAGGGAAAGAACACCTCTTTTTTTTTACTGCTGTCTGTGTCCCTTTTAGGATTCAGTCCCTCTGTTTGTCCCAGAAACCACTGGTATTGGGACTAAAATCAACAGGAATAGAGGGAAATTTCAATTAGGACACTTGTGATGACAACTGTCTGAGAGGGCATTTCTCTTATTTTGGAGACAGTTGCTTTTACTTTCTGTTGTGTATACAGGAAATGGGAAGAATGGCAATCTCCCAATGGGACACAGATGCCAAAATAAAACCCGACAATGTGTAAACCATTCCCTGCTCCATTCAACATTGAAAAAAAGTTCTGACTTCAGATATACTTTAAAGCCGTGTACACACAATCGGTTTGTCTGATGAAAACAAACCGATCGTGTGTGGGCCCCATCGTTTTTTTTCCATTGGTGAAAAAAATAGAACATGTTTTACATTTTTCCTATGGATAAAAAAACGATCGAAAAATCTGATCGTCTGTGTGGAACGCCATCGGACAAAGATCTACGCATGCTCAGAATCAAGTCAACGCATGCTCGGAAGCATTGAACTTCATTTTTTTGGGCTCGTCGTAGTGTTGTACGTCACCACATTTTGGCACGGTCGGATTTTTGACTGATGGTGTGTAGGCAAGATTGATGAAAGTCAGCTTCATCGGATATCCGACGAAAAAATTCATCGGATTAGATTCCATCAGTTATCCGATCGTGTGTACAGGGCTTAAGTCTTTGTTTACATCTATGCGGCTGCACTTGATGTGTTTTTTCAGAGTGTTTTGCTCTGCATTTTTCATTTTTAAATCCACGTTGTTGATGCGGTTTTCATGCATTTTGCTATTTTGTGATTTTTTTTTCTTTAACACACTGTGTATAGCTGGTTGGTAAGAAGTGGTTCCCTGCTGACAGCTGAATGTAAAAAAAAAGAATTGCTAGCAAAAAAGCAAAAAAAAAGGAAAAAAATAAAAAAAACTACGTGGGGTCCTCCCCAAATCCATGATAGGCCCTTTGGGTCTGGTATGGATCCCCTCCAAAACAGATCCTTATCTGAGCATGCAGCCTGGCAGGTCAGGAAAGGAAGGGGGTGAGCGAGCACCCCCAACCATACCAGGCCAAATGCCCTCAACACCTAGGGATGCTTTGCGGCAGGGGGACTCTGCTCATGACGAATGCTCAAACGATCTGCCTGCTACTGCGTCGATGATGGTCCGCTCCTTACCAACCAGACCATTTTTTTAATGCGTTTTTCTGTTATAAAAATTTTTAAATAATTTATTTTTGACCAAAATGTATATTGCTACATTTCCTTGGTAACAATAACACAAATCAGTGTATATTATTTGGTCTGTGTGAAAGTTTTAGAGTCTACAAGCTATGGTACCAATCATTGAAAATGTATCACACCTGATGTACTGACAGCCTATCTCATTTCTTCAGGACCTAACATGCCAAATATTCCCCAAATTACCCCTGTTTTGGAAAGTAGACAGTCCAAGGTATTAAGTAAGAGGCATGAAAAGTTTTTTGAAGCTGGAATTTTTCCCCATAATTCTTTGGAATATTAAGATTTTTTTATTACATTTTTTTTTTATTTCTTTCACACGGCACATGCAATTACACCCCAAAACACATTCTGCTACCTTGTCCTGTGACGATACCACATGTGTGAGACTTTTTCACAGCCTGGCTACATAGAGAACATCCAAGATGTACTTCAACCATTATCCACTTTAAAACCAGGCCTTCTTCTGACACTTTTTGTTTACAAGTAAAAATCTGTATTTTTGCTAGAAAATTACTTAGAACCCTAAACATGATATATTTTTGTAGCAGAGGCACACAGTATTTTCACAGAAGTTTTTCTAACACAATTTTACACACTAACGCAAAAATAAATTTTATTGTATTTCAATGAACACAGAGACAATACAAGACCCAAATTTTGGGTAAAATATAAAATCTGGTATTGTTCAAGGTAAATGGATACCAAACATATCACACTTTAAAATTGCACACGCTTGTGAAATGGCATCAAACTTTGATATTTGACAATTTATAGAGTAGATGCTTCATAAGCCTTTATTGGTTACCAGGACTTCTGGTGCTAGAATTATTGCTCTCGCTCCGACGTTCACAGCGATACCACACATGTGAGTGAATATTGCTGTTTACGTATGCATACAGGCCCAACCTGTGCATACACCTTTGCACGCAAGCATGGGGTTACGGGGGCACTTTAAATGTTTTATTTAATTATTAGTGGCAGACTGACAGATGTTTTTGTGCACTTGTAGACTGACAGATGTTGATTGGCCACCAGCGGACACTGACAGATGTTGATGTCACAATGGTACACTATTGCAGATATTTGTGCACTGGTACAGATGTGTTGGAATGCTGACAGATGTTTTGTGCACTGGTACAGATGTGATGGGGACACTGACAGATGTTTTGTGCACTGGTACAGCTTTTTATGGGGGCACTGTGACAGATGTGTATAGGGACAGTGGTGCTTGGTGTACTGTGTGGGGGGGGGGGATCTGTAACAGCTCTGTGTGTAAAATCATCCTTACACACAGAGCTGTCACAGACCTTACAGATTCCTCCGCACTGAGCTATCACTGAATTCAGTAGTGAGAACTGTCACATGTCTCTGTTTACACTGTGAAGGCTTCAATTGGACATAGCCATCACGTGATCAAGAGGGCCATCAAGTGTTCCATTCTCACAGAATTTACAGGATCATGCCGCAGAGGCACGGCTGTAAGCACTTGCTTTGAGGGATGTTCCTGAACTGTTTATGTACTGTGGTCGGGTGGGAAGAAGTTACAAATAACTGCAGTGCACCAACATGCATACTGCACATTTTTACTTTTAACACGCAAATTCTGGCTACACAATGGTGACAACCCAGCCTTAATTTTAGCACGTATACAGATAGGTATTTCACCTTATGTTGGCTACAAACAATAATTTTTTTTTCAGACGATGTTAAAGAACTGCAACATTTACAAACCACTCTGTGACCTTCTGCATTGGATATAAATTTATTTAGATGTTTAGGTGGTCGTTACATTATAGATGTTGGTAAATCTAACTCTGTGTTTAACGTCCATTTTCAGTGGTTTGTTTGAACTCTTTGCTGCATTGAAAGGTGCGTTTTGCTGGGTGAGCTGTATTAACTGTAAGCATTATAGCCTCAGCTACATTAAGTGTTCAGTGCCGTGTTCAGAGAAAGCTTTGTATTCATTCCTAGAATACAAAGCTTCCCATTAATGGCTGGGCAGCATTATGCCTAACTGTATTTTGTTCCAGGAGTGGGGCTGGATGTTCTCATTCCACTGCCAGAGCACATCACTATATACTGTATGTAGCTGAGGTTAAATGCAGTTAATACAGCACGGCCAACAAGCGCACCTGCTAGCACAGTAAAGAGTTTGTTTGGGCCAGTTTGTCCCAAAGGGACATTAAACGTGGAGTTAGGCTTTAAACAGATCAAATCTAAAATAAGTACAACAATGATTTCTGCTACATAGAATCTATTGAAGGAGAAGCAAAAAAAATTGCATTCTTCTAATATATATTATATATTATATAATATGTAAAGGACAGTGTGGTGGCCTGAATTTATGGGAGGAGTCTGGGGGGTATTTAAGCAGCCCACTCATCTGTGGTCTTTGTCAGTTCCGATTCACGATTCGTCCCAACTCGGTATTCATGAGTTGCATGTCTGAACTTCCAGAGGCTTTCGGTTCTCCGTTCAGGGTTTTTCATAGATCGAGTCTTGCTCAACTGTCGCAGGTAGGATTTGTATACTATTTTATTTATATGGGAGATTAGCTTACGGGGATCACCTTTTCTGGGAAAAAAGGTCAGCATGCAGGCAATTTCTCTAAAATGTGACGGGTTGCATTATTTAGCAGAGGTTTGCACAATAATGAATACAAACCAAAAAATAGTAAAGGAAATCCATTCCGTTCCGGCGCGAAACTATACAACATACTTTGGTTAGAGATTATTCCTGCACTACCAAGTGTGAATAGAGGACTAAAACAATGGAACTGCTGCAAGCACCGATAAAGGGTCAAACCATACCCATAGACAATATGATAAAAAAGGGGGTTGGTGCTGCGCTATTCCCACAGAAGATAACAGTGCCACTGGGCTAAGTCCAAACATCTCTCTCTCTCTCTCTCTCTAATTCTCTCTCTCTCTATCTCTCACAACAGAATGCATGCAAGGTGAAATATACTAATTATCCATTACCTCACCTTGCATACCGTTACAATGTGTGTGTATATATATATATATATATATATATATATATATATATATATATACACACACACACTGTATATATGACAAAGAAACTTAAAAATATTCTATACCGCGCTCATAAATCATGTATAGATTATACAACAAGTCCATAAACCACCACCAAATCTTCAATCCAAGTGAAAAATGTCAATGAAAAATAGGTATGAATTGCTGTTAAAAATATATGCCGCCTTCCACCGATAATCAAGCAGACATACTATTCACCGGACCAAAATGTCACCCATTTTAGGTAGTCGAATAGCATGATGTAGCCAGTGCCAATCCTGACCTCCTTGGGGCCCTAAGCAAAATTCTGCTAAGGGGCCCTCTACCTGACCCATGAGGGCAGACCCTAGTACAGAAGCGCGCACGCAAGTGACGTCACCGCGGTATGACATACAAATACTAAGGCCTCGTACACACGATAGGTTAACCCAGTGTTTCTCAATTCCAGTCCTCAGGCCCCCCCAACAGGTCAGGTTTTCAGGATTTCCATTATTTTGCACAGGTGATTTGATCAGTTTCGCTGCCTTAGTAATCACCACAGCCTTTTCATCTGAGGGAAATCCTGAAAACCTGACCTGTTGGGGGGGCCTGAGGACTGGAATTGAGAAACACTGGGTTAACCAGAGGACAAGGGTCTGAAGGACCATTTTCATCAGTCCAAACCGATCGTGTGTAGGTCCCATAGGTTATTTAACCTTAGGTCAAAAAAATGGCAACTTGCTTTAAAATTTAACCGATGGATTACTAACTGATAGGTCAAAACCGATCGTTAGTACGCACAACCATCGGTTAAAAATCCACACATGCTCAGAATCAAGTCAACGCATGCTTGGAAGCATTGATCTACGTTTTTTTCAGCACGTCGTTGTGTTTTACGTCACCGCGTTCTGACCCGATTGTTTTTTTAACTGATGGTATGTACGCACGACGGACCATCAGTCAGCTTCATAGGTTAACCTAGGACAACAGTCCTTCAGACCATTGTCCTCTGGTTAACCTATCGTGTGTACGAGGCCTAAAACCAGCGCTCATGAGATTCAGAAACACATATAGACTTAATGGAAAAAGTGAAAAAGAAGGTCCATTTATTAATAACAATTCAATCCAAACGTGGATAAAAATAAATATAGAAAGGTTTGTCCATATAATGATGATCACAAAACAAATACTGACATCCACAATCCATAACGCAAAGATGGACAAACCTTTTTATATTTATTTTTATCCACATTTGGATTGAATTGTTATTAATAAATGGACCTTCTTTTTCACTTTTTCCATTAAGTCTATATGTGTTTGAGTCTCATGAGCGCTGGTTTTAGTATTTGTTTTGCATATAATTGGTACTTCTGGGTATGATTTCATCCTGCTGCTCTGGACTCTCATACATATTTTCCTTTATTGCAACCTCCTGAATTATTATAATCTTTATCAACATTATTATCATTATCATCCACCTATTTTTAACGCCAGTGTTTCTTGTTGCGCTATGACATGAGGGGGAGGCGGGGCCCTACGCAGCTTGCGTAGTCAGCGTATACGGGGGATCGACCCAGGTTGGACACCCATTACGTTCTGTCTTAACGCAACACATGGCAATGTGTGCAAAAACACCAGAGCGACAAAGTGTGAATAAGCCCCCCAATGCAGCACTTAGCTCCTTTTCTGGTCACTATTCTGTACATGAATACACAGAACACATTTATTAGCACACTTGACGTCTGATAGGTCCCCTTCTCTGGTAATAAAGTAAAGGTAGACAGGCACTAACTATGGGACAGTCCGGTGATGAGCTCTCTCCTCTTCTCCTCCTCTGTGCTCCTTGCCGCACACTCCTCCAGCAGTCAGGAGCGGAGCGGAATCCCGGCGCTCTACACCCCGCTCTGTGCCGTACACTCTCAGAACCAAACACAGGCACCTGCCCCTGACAAGACATGTGTAGCGGGGATACCGAGCTGTGAGGGGCGACACAACACTTCTCTCACACCTTCCTAGGTGATACGGCAGACCCTAGTATAGAAGTGCGCACACTTCTGTACACACGAGTGACACTAATTGGCAACCTATGACGCGAGGGGGAGGCGGGGCCCTACGCAGCTCGGGGCCCTATGCAGCTTGCGTAGTCTGCGTATAGGGCAGATCTGCCCTGGATGTAGCAATAAAGATGTATCTTCAATGGGGTTACGGTCCCCAGTAGTTGTAAATCCGCCAAGGATGATGTAATCATAAACCCGAAGGAGAAAAGAAACTCCTCATGGTGTGGTATATAAAAAGTTTATTGCTATAAAACAAGTATCACTTACATTTCGATGAGTTAAAATTGTCACAAACAGGAATACACGAGCAGGTACGCTGCCTGCGTTCCACCTGCGCCCTAGACAAAAGGTGGAAGTGACGTGTCAGGCACAAACCAACCCAGTAAACCTATATATATATACATTTCCCACATTTTGTCATTTAACAACCAAAAACGTAAATGTATTTTATTGTGATTTTATGTGATAGATCAACACAAAGTGACACATAATTGTTAAGTGGAAGGAAAATGATAAATGGTTTACAATTTTTAATATTTTTAATACATAGATAAAAAGTGTGGCGTGCATTTGTATTTATCCCCTAACTAAAATCTAGTGGAACCAATTGCCTTCAGAAATCACCTAATTAGAAAAAAGAGCATGCATGTGTGTAATTTAATCTCACCATAAATGCTGCAGTTCTGTAAAGCTCTCAGAGGTTTGTTAGAGAACCTTAGTGAACAAACAGCATCATGAAGGTCAAGGAACACGCCAGACAAGTTAGGGTTAAAGTTGTGGAAAAGTTTAAAGCAGGGTTAGGTTATAAAAAAAATCCCAAGGGTTCAACATCTCACTCTTCAATCCATCAACAGAAAATAAAAAGAGTATGGAACAACTTCAAACCCACCAAGACATGGCTGTCCTCCTAAACTGACAGGCCTGGCAATGAAAGCATAAATCATAGAAGCAGCCAAGAGGCCCATGGTAACTCTGGAGGAGCTGCAGAGAGCCACAGCTCAGGTGGGAGAATCTCTCCACAGGACAACTATTAGTCGTGCACTCCACAATACTGGACTTTATGGAAGAGAGGCAAGAAGAAAGCCATTGTTGAAAGAAAAAGAAGAAACAATTGGGATTTTTGGTGAGATCATGGCCAATAGGGAACATGTACCTCCGTCCGGGTCTGATGAAAAAATAAATTGAATATAAAGGAACAGGGGAAAGGAATGCTATGAACAAATTGGGACTTTATATGGAGTGCACAGTTTGGGGAAACAGCCATCAATATCATTGTAGAAATAAATATTTTAATTAGGTATAGGTAAACAGTAATTGCATTAAATTAATAATGATTGGTAATATTATAGACCATAAATATATACAAAGACAATATTTGATGATGTTTGTAAAATTCCCATAAATTAAACTCATCAACACATACATATATAGTATTGAAGTACAGATATCACATAGACACGGCAACACATTTGGAAAAAGCCTCCAACCTCCCTGAGCGGAAAGGTATAGTTTGAAAGAGATCCTAGGGTGATAGCATCTCAGTCTAGGTGCCACAGAGTTAAATTAGATGTCACATAAAATTATCAAGGACAAGTGGGTGCATCCACGGCTTAACATTAGCTCTACGCGTTTCGTGGTTTTGGTGTTACCACTCGTCAGGAGCAGGCGCGTGATGCATATCTAAAATAGAATACAAAAATATAAAAAAGTAAGGGTCCATAATTAATTAACATATGGCGGAGGAATTACTATGTAACAAATAAGATGAAAACCGATCCTATAGTAAACTTACAGACAGGCGTGCTGTGTATAAGGACATGTCGTGGCCCATGGAATAAGGAGGTCCACCGGTAGTTTTAGGCAAGAGAACTGAGGGGGCGTGTGCCAGCAACGAGCACCCCCACATGGCCCCCTGGATGCATGAGAGCCTATCCATAATGGCTGGGACCCAAACGAAACGAAAGATGGCAACCGTGGTATATGGGCTTCTATAAGAGATAATGGTAATAGTAATATAAATAGTAATATAAATTGTATGCAACTCCATAATCCACAGAATATAGTAAATTCATGTTGGGAATCCTCTACCTAATTAAAATATTTATATCTACAAAGAGAATGGGGGAGATTAGGGGCGAAGGGCTACTAGCCCTTTGCCCCTACTCTCCCCCATTCTCTATTATAATTGGGATGATGGTACACTTTTACTCATTTTATTATTCCATACATGAGGCCATACTCCCCATTTTGTTTATATCTACAAAGACTTGAAAAAGACTTGAGACTATGGCAGAGGTTCAACCTTCCAGCAGAACAACGACACTAAACATACAGTTAGAGCTACAATGGAATGGTTTGGATCAAAGCATATTCATGTGTTAGAATGGCCCAGTCAAAGTCCAGACCTAAATCCAATTGAGAATCTGTGGCAAGACTTGAAAATTGCTAGTCACAGACGCTCTCCATCCAATCTGACATTTCTTAAACTATTTTGCAAAGAAGAATGGGCAGAATTTATGATTTCTTGCCCATTTTTTCAGAGAATATAAATGATAACACAAAAACTTTTCTTATACGCATAGTTAGTGTTTGGCTGAAGCCATTTATTATCAATCAACTGTCTTTACTTTTTTTTAAATCATAATGACAACAGAAACTACACAAATGGCCCTGATCAGAGTTTACATACCCCAGTTCTTAAAACTGTCTATTTCCCCCTTTAACATCAATGACAGCTTGAAGTCTTTTGTGGTATTTGTGGATGAAGCTCTTTATCTTCTGAGGCCCCGTACACACGACCGAGTTTCTCGGCAGAATTCAGCCAGAAACTCGATCGGAGCTGGATTCTGCCGAGAAACTCGGTCGTGTGTACATTTTTCACCGAGGAAGCCGACGAGGAACTCGTCGGGCCAAATACATGTTCTCTATTTCCTCGTTGTTCAATGAGGAAAGTTGGCCCGCCGAGATCCTCGGCGGCATTAACACAGAACTCGACGAGGAACTCGATGTGTTTGGCACGTCGAGTTCCTCGGACGTGTGTACGGGGCCTCAGATGGTAAAGCTGCCGATTCCTCTTGGCAAAAAGCCTCCAGTTCCTGTAAATTCTTGGGCTGTATTGCATGAACTGCATGTTTGAGATCTCCCCAGTAGCTCAATGATATTGAGGTCAGAAGACTGAGACGGCCACTCCAGAACCTTAACTTTATTCTGCTGTAGTCAATAAAAGGTCAACTTGGCCTTGTGTTTTGGATCATTGTTATGTTGGAATGTCCAAGTACATCACATGCGCAGCTTTCTGGCTGATGAATGCAAATGTTCCTCCAGTTTTTTTGATAACATACTGCATTCATCTTGCCATAAATTTTGACCACATTTCCTGTGCCTTTGTAGCTCACACATCCCCAAAACATCAGCGATCCACCTCAGTGTTTCACAGTAGGAATGGTGTACCTTTCATCATAGGCCTTGTTGACTCCTCTCCAAATGTAGTGTTTATGGTTGTGGCCAAAAGGCTCAATTTTGGTCTCATCACTCCAAATGACTTTGTGCCAGAAGGTTTGAGGCTTATCTCTGTGCTGTCTGGTGTATTGTAAGCGGGATACTTTGTGGCATTTACATAGTAATGGCTTTCTTCTGGTGACTCAACCATGCAGCCCATCTTTCTTCAAGTGCCTCCTTATTTTGCATCTTGAAACAGCCACACCACATGTTTTCAGAGAGTCCTGTATTTCACCTAAGGTTATTTGTGGGGTTTTTTTTGCATCTCAAACTATTTTCCTGGCAGTTGTGGTGGAAATTTTAGTTGGTCTACCTGACCGTGGCTTGGTTTCAACAGAACCCCTCATTTTTCTCTTCTTGATTAGAGTTTGAACACTGCTGATTGGCATTCTCAAATCCTTGGATATCTTTTTATATCCCGTTCCTGTTTTATACAGTTCAACTACATTTCCTGCAGATCCTTTGACAATTCTTTTGCTTTCCCCATGACTCAGAATCCAGAAATGTCAGTGCAGGACTGGATGAAAGATGCAAGGGTCTGTCAGGAGTCCAGAAAGCTTTTACCTTTACCTTACAGTTTATACACACACACATTAATTACAAGTAAACAGATCACATGTGAGAATGGTTACCTTTAATAGCCATTCAAACACCTTTGTGTCAACTTGTGTGCATGTTATCAGGCCAAAATCACCAGGGTATGTAAACTTTTGATCAGGGTTATCTGGTTAGTTTCTGTTCTCAATATGATTTTAAAACACAGTTGATTGGTAATAAATGGCTTCAGCCAAACACTAACCATGAGTGAAAGAAAGGTGTTTGTGTTATTATTCATATTCTCTGTAAAATGGGTATGCATATGGGTATAAAAAGTTTTGATTTTAGAGCCATTTTAACAATGGATAAATAGAACTTTTAAAGTATTGTACCTTCGATATGAGGGGTATCTACAAGAAAAACAGAAATGGAAGGCGTGCACACCTAGTGCATTACCAGAGATAATTTAATAATATGTTTTTGCATAAAAGTGGGTACTCACAAAATGCAACTGACAAAATGCAACTGACTGGCATAAACACAGTGCATGGGCATGCACAGAACATGGGGTACAGCTAACATGTTTTGGGGACCATCCTCAGAACTAGGTTATTAAATTATCTCTGGTAATGCACTAGGTCCTTCCATTTCTGTTTTTCTTGTAGTTCTTTTCAGATTACCCCATCTGAGGAAGGCAGCATCCACCTAGTTTTGGGATACCATATATACCTTTCTCATCACCATTTTATCTGACATCTGTTATGCCTCACCTTGGAAGACCTATTAGCTCTGGAAGTGGCTGTGTTTTTATGTATCTGGTAATTTCTCAGGTTCCAGTAGTTTATAGAGGTGTGTCTTTATGTGAAATATAGCAGCCCTCAAAATTTCCACTCGCCTACTAGCATTTGGCGAGTGGATTTAAGCTGGGGGCGAGTGATGACAGGGCTGTATGACCAATGTCCCTTCAATCTGTGCCTACACTTAGAGTCCCGATGAGATTGGCGGCCGAAGAGGAAAGGTGCATGCTCGGGAAAAGTAGTCTGGTGAGCCGCGCACAGGCAGAGCAGTACACAGGTGCTCTACTTACAATTCTCATTAAGCCATGGGACCCAACAGTATGACCTCTCTGAGCCTGCCCCCCTCCCCCGGGCCCCAACCAATGTAGCTGGAGAGCAGAAAGTAATGAGTGAGGTGGAGGATTGCAAAAATGACCACTCCGTTGCAGCGCTCACTGAAAGTTGCCCTGACATGAGAGCGGCAGCCTTCTAGTTTGTGCAGTTTTCTTCTCCTTGTGCTCTATGTAAGTGTCCAACAGTTTAGCCTGAGCACTGTGAACAGACTGGTCTCAATGTGTGCTGTGCGCTGTCAGTGTGCGCTGTGCTATGGTGTCAATGGCTGTGCAGTTGTGTGGATCTCAGCGCTGGATTGTACTCCCTCCCGCTGTGCTGCAGCTCCTCTCCTCTCTGCCAGCCTGAATAAAAGGGGGAAGTGGGGACATGCAAGCGTGGAGACACACACACAGGCTCCCGATGATGAGATGAATGGGAGAGAGAGAGAGGATGGATGGGAGTTGCAGAGGAGACAGGAAGAGAATGGGGAAGAGACCCAATTCTAGTGCCCTGTCCCTCTGGTCTGCCCCCAGTGCCCTGTCCCTCTGGTCTGCCCCCAGTGCCCTGTCCCTCTGGTCTGCCCCCAGTGCCCTGTCCCTCTGGTCTGCCCACAGTGCCCTGTCCCATTTTGTTAAAGTTGTTGTTGGTAATATTTAATTTTGTAACTTGATTCTGCATAAAACATTGTCATTCCATGAGATAATCTACGAGGGCGTGTTTACGGGTGCAATTAGGCGCAGGGCAGTGTATGAATTAGGTGGGGCAACTGGTGGCGAGTAACTCTTGAGGCCTGGCTAGTAGCTCAGGACTTGAAATTTTGAGCCCTGAAATATAGGATAGTGTTGAGCAGAATATGCCATATTCGATTTCGCGATATATCTCGAATATATATTCGAATATTCGAGATATATTCGCTAAATTCGAATATTCGTGATATTTTATCGAAAGTAAATGATTGCGATTTTTCGCTATTGCGAATGCGAAAATAATTGCGATTTTTTGATAACTGCGGTAGGAGCACTCTGATTGGCTCAGAATATTCGTGATATTTTATCGAAATATCGCAACATGCGAATGCGATATTTATTGCGCAATTTCGAGAAATGCTGGAGGAGCGCTCTGATTGGCTCAGAATATTCGTGATATTTTATCGAAATATCGCAACATGCGAATGCGATATTTATTGCGCAATTTCGAGAAATGCTGGAGGAGCGCTCTGATTGGCTCAGAATATTCGTGATATTTTATCGAAATATCGCAACATGCGAATGCGATATTTATTGCGCAATTTCGAGAAATGCTGTAGGAGCACTCTGATTGGCTCAGAATATTCGTGATATTTTACAATACAAAATAATTGCGAATATTCGGCAAATGCGGAAGGAGCACTCTGATTGGCTCAGAATATTCGTGATATTTTACAATACAAAATAATTGCGAATATTCGGCAAATGCGGAAGGAGCACTCTGATTGGCTCAGAATATTCTTGATATTTTACAATACAAAATAATTGCGAATATTCGGCAAATGCGGAAGGAGCACTCTGATTGGCTCAGAATATTCTTGATATTTTACAATAGAAAATAAAAAGTGTTTTGCATTGGTGGTGATTCTTTACTCTATCCATCTGTCACAGCCGTTTGTCAATCAAACACCTTAAAGATTGAACACGTTCATGCTGCATGCTTTGGACTTTTTTTCACTTCACATATCAAAGACATTTTTATGAAAGATTATTTTTCTATTATTGGGACTATATTTCTTTATATATTTGTTTCACTGTGTATTTCACAAGTTATTTGCGCTTGCTTATTTTATAATTTGCCCACATGTCTTGTCACTAGACATATTTTTTATTCTTGTAGAGCGACTCCATTTTCTGTCTTGTATTAATTTATGTTGTATAACATTTTTGAGTTGCTGCTGTATTCTCCCCTTTTTTAAGGTATGCGCAATTTTTTCCTTCTTACAAAAAATAATAATATCAAACATACAAATATTCATAACAGAAACATACACAAAGCCCCCCCCTTTTGCATCAGAGACAATCAGAGTTCTCCTACCACAGTTATCGAAAATTCGCAATCATTTTCGCAATAGCGAAAAATCGCAATTTTTTTTTTTCAATTTGGCAACATAATAGGATCGCCTCAGCTTAGCTACTCGGCCCAGGGTCTCTAATCATACCAGCAATGCTTTTAGACGTCGATAGGATGTGATCTGTTTTAAAAATCAAATTGAAAAAATGCGAATATTCGGAATTGCGAATATTCACCGCGAAATTCGAAATATAGCGCGATTTCTCGAATATGCTATATTCGAGTCGAATATTCGCAATGCGAATATTCGTGAGCAACACTAATATAGGACTCTTTGTGGTTGTAGTTTATTTTGTAGTTTCGTTTGGTGGCCTTGTACACAATAGTAATATATTCTAAGCATACTTGTGTGGTGTGCATTGTATTCTCCTATTACCCCTTACTAAAATCTAGTGGAACCAATTGCCTTCAGAAGTCCACCTGTGTGTAATTTAATCTCAGTATAAATACAGCTGTGAAGCCCTCAGAGGTTCGTTAGAGAACCTTAGTGAAAAAACAGAATTATGAATGCCAAGGAACACACCAGACAGGTCAGGGATACAATTGTGGAGAAGTTTAGAGCAGGGATAGGTTATAAAAAAATATCCAAAGGTTTGAACATCTGACGGAGCACTGTTCAATCCATCATCCAAAAATGAAACAACTGCAAACCGACCAAGACATGGCCATCCATCTAAACTGACAGGCTGGGCAAGGAGAGCATTAATTCGAGAAGCAGTGAAGAGGCCCAGCTCAGGTTGGAGAATCTGTCCACAGAACAACTATTAGTTGTGTACTCCACAAATCTGGCCTTTATGGAAGAGTTGCAAGAAGGAAGCCATTTTTAAAGGAAAGTCATAAGAAGTCCTATTTGCAGTTTGTAAGAAGCCATGTGGAGGACACAGCAAACATGTGAAAGAAGGTGCTCTGGTCAGATGAGACCAAAATGTAACTTTTAGGCCGCGTACACACGATCGGTTAAACCGATGAGAACGATCTGATGGACCGTTTTCCTCGGTCCAACCCGATCGTGTGTGGGCCCCATCGGTTATTTAACCATAGGTTAAAAAAAAAGCAATCTTGTTTTAAACTTAACCGATGGATACCTAATTGATTTGAATTGAGAAAAAAAACGATCGTTTGTAGGCATGTCCATCGGTTAAAAATCCACGCATGCTCAGAATCAAGTCGACGCATGCTTGGAAGCATTGAACTTAGTTTTTTCAGCACGTCGTTGTGTTTTACGTCACTGAGTTCTGACACGATCGTTTTTTTAACCGATGGTGTGTAGGCACAACTGACCATCAGTCAGCTTCATCAGTTAACCAATGAAAACGGTCCATCAGACCGTTTTCATCGGATGGACCGATCGTGTGTACAGGGCTTCAGGCCTAAAAGCAAAAACGCTATCTGTAGCAGAGAACTATCACTGCACATTACCCTGAACACAAAATACCCACCGTGAACCATGGTGGTGGCAGCATCACATTGTGGGGAAGCTATTATTCAGCAGGGATGGAGCTGATCCCAGTTGATGGGAAAATGAATGGAGCCAAATACAGGGCAATCTTAGAAGAAAACCTGTTAGAGCCTGCAAAAGACTTGAGACTGGGGCTGAGGTTCACATTCCAGCAGGACAATGGCCCTAAACATACAGACAGAGCTACAATGGCGTGGTTTAGATCAAAGCAAATTAATATGTTATAATGGCTCAGTCAAAGTACAGACCTAAATTCAATTGAGAATTTGTGGCAAGACTTGAAAATTGCTGTTTACAGACACTTTTCATCAAATCTGACAGAGCTTCAGCTATTTTCCAAAGAATAATGGTCACAATTTCACTCTTTAGATGTGCAAAGCTGGTAGGCATGTGCAAAAGGGAAAAATTTGTTTAGTTTCTTTTCGTTTTAATTCGTTATTTAATTAATTTCGTTAAGTTAGATTCGTTACATGTGTTAAATTCGTTTTCGGAATTCGTTCGTTTTCGACCGAATTCTGAAAAATCCGGTCGAAATCGAAAATATTTCGACCGTTTTCGGAATTAGTTTATTTTCGACCGAATTTCGAAAAATCCGGTCAAATTCGAAAATATTTTGACCGGATTCGAAAACAAATATTCTCTTTTCGAATAGAATTTGTTTTCGAATTTGATTCGAAAAGATTTTTTTTTTCGAACGAATTATTTTTTTTTTTTTCGAATTCCGATCGAATTTCGTCCATGGGTTTTCGATTCGGAATCGAAAACGTTCGTTCGGATTCGGTAAATTCATTAATATTGCAATTCGGGAATTCGTATGCATCCAAATGTCCGAATAATGAAAAATTTGTCAGAATTTCGATTCGGAACGAAACAAAATGCACATGCCTAAAAGCTGGTAGAGACATGCCCAAAAAGACTTGCAGTGTGTTTCTACAAAATATTGACTCAGGGGGGCTGAATACAAATGCATGCCACACTTTTCACATATTTGACAAAATTGTGGAAAACCATTTATTATTTTTCTTCCATCACATAAAATACCAATAAAATACATTTATGTTTTTGGTTGTAACATGACAAAATGTGGAAAATTTCACGAGGTACGACTACTTTTTCAAGGCACTGCACATTTGACAAAGAGAAATTGTATGATTAGGGGTAGGGGTATATGGTACTATAGTAAGAAAATTATTGCTTCCCCCATAACCTCTCTATCAAACTTACAATCCCTTTTAGATACCTTTGCTTCCCTTTCGGGGCTCCGGGTTAATCCCTCCAAGTCAAAATCATTATCGATTAACCTTTCTCCTGGTTTGTTGAGGGATCTTCAGTCGGCGTTCTCGTTTCACTGGGTCTCCTCGCTGCCCTATTTGGGAATCCACCTTACCTCTACGTATTCTGAACTATACCAGGCTAACTTTCCGTCTTTGTTCAAACGACTTATGGACATGTTGTCGTCATGGTCTCATTTGCCTCTGTCTTGGTTTGGCAGAATAACGGCCATCCGTATGTCTTATCTCCCGAACCTACTATATTTTTTTCGTGTCTTGCCTTTTCCGTTTCCCTTGCATATCCTCCGTATACATCAACGTAGAATTATGCAATTTATATGGGGTTCGTTCCGCCCTCGAATTGGCAAACAGGTTTTGTTTGCCAGGTGAATAAATGGTGGTCTTTCGGGTCCCCAATTTACGGGTCTATTATAGCAGCTAGCATAGCCCCACTTTCACGCCTTCATGATACCTATCAGCTTCCGCTCTGGGCTATGCTCGACCTGGTTGAAATCGACCCTATTCCTATCTCCTCATTGCCCTGGCTCCCTCCTGTGCATTGTCCGGTGGCATTGGGGCCCTGTTTAGCCCACTCCTTGCGAATGTGGGACTCTGTAAAGTATTCTGCCGGGTTGGTTTCTCCTTATCTTCCACTCCTGCGACTTTTACGCTGCCCGCTATTTCCTCCAGGCCGTGATAATCCCTCCCAATTCTCATGGTGGACCGCGAACGGGTTCACAGATGTTCACTCACTGTTGAGGCCTACTGGGATTTTGACATTTGAAGCTTTACGCTCTTCCCACACTATTCCCTTGCGAGAGCACTATCACTATTTACAACTTCGCCACTTTCTTCTGAGTCTTATTAAGACTCAACCTACCCCTTATACTTTGACCCCCTTTGAGGGCCTCTGTAGAGCCAGACTTCATTCTCCGGGCTTAATATCATTGATATATTCGGTTGTGATATCCTCAAAGAGACCCCCCACTGAGGCCTTATCACCTCCAATGGGAGAAGGAGTTGGGGAAGCAGCTAGACCCTGAGGACTGGTGGGAGATGACACTAACCTTGTCCAAGTGGTACTACACACGGCGAGGTTGGCTCGCCTTATCCCAAATTATTCCCCGCTCTGTTTCAGGGGGTGCTCCCAGGAGGGCTCCATGGCGCATATTTGGTGGCCTGCCCGCGGGCATGCAGACTGTGGATTAGAGTATACACTCTCCTTCGTAATCTATTTCAGATTAACATTAAAAGGGACCCTTATGTAGCACTCCTTGGTAAGCCTATCGTGGAACTACTGCATCCTGAGAGGCAACTAGCCCAGCATCTCTTTACTGCAGCTCGGTTGACAATTGCGAGAGCTTGGAAGACCCCCACACTTAGCTTTGAGGCAGTCAAAAACTGCCTGAATGATGTAATGGTTAATTAATGAGAAACGGCTGTCCTTTCTGATACGCACGACAAGTATCTCAGGGTTTGGCAACCTTGGATCACATACTACCACCCTTCTAGGTTTGACACCGCATTACTGTCAATATAGGACTCCTCTTGCGCACACACCGTGGACCTTCTACCCCCTTTTTCTTTCTCTCCCACTTCACCTTCTATTCTTCCTCTTGCTCTGCTCCACTTTTCTCTCTTTCTCCACTCCTTTACAGTCTCCTCCTTGGCTGTTACCTCTTTGTACTTTTTCTAGAGGATGCTAACTTTCAGATTTTTTTTGTTGTTGTGAATTGCACACTCATTCTTCAGGTTTACAGACAGCCGGGCGATGCCCGGATTTTAGACCATTTTGTTCTAAAGACTTTTTCATCTCTCTTTTCAATAGAGTATAGCATAAGATCTTGCTTCCTGTATGCTGATGTGGGCTTTTGGGTCCGGATTCACTTTGTACACTGTATGCTATAACACTGTTGTGAACCTGTACTGTCGGTTTATATGACAATAAAACTTTTGTAAAAGAAAATTATTGCTTCCATGTAACAATAACCGTGGTATATACAGTACATATAAATAGTCACAGGATGGTCTAGAGAATAATTGACGTTGGGTGGTATTCTTGCCTAGATGTAGATTCCAAGTATTATAACTTTTTTGCATGTACTTTTTGCTGTTGAACAGTGGTCTCAAAACTGTGGCCCAGGGGGGCAGATTTTGCCCTTTGCTAGCCTCTATCTGGCCCTTGGGGCACTATTCTGAATGTTTGAAAGTTTCTTTAAAAAGTAGAGGTCAGAGGAATCTAGAATAAAACCATAGAAATTCAGATATCAGGGTCCCAGTTTTGAAGATCCAGGACTGGGCTATGATGAGAACAATGTAAATAGATGTCTGGAGTTACTGCATGGATGCATTGACAGGAGATGTAAAAGGTCGTTGACCCCCAGAAGTCTTTGGATGACGTGAATTGATGTCTTCCAAGTAAATCAACCAATCATCATGTTGAAAAGGTTCAATTCCTCCTCCAACATATTAGCATTGGAAACGAATTATAAGGTGTTAACCAGATGGTACCTGGTGCCTGATAGAATAGCCAAATATGTACCGAGTTACTCTGGACAATGCTTTAGGGGTTGTACAACCGCGGGTACATATTTTCATACATGGTGGACGTGTCCTAAAGCACAGAAGTTCTGGAAAAAGACTTTCGAGATTGCAAATATCCTGACCAAATTGAAAATTCCTCCAGACCCTAAATTAGCCCTTTTGAATTTAAAGCCCAGTAACTTATTACACGCACAATTTAAACTACTAACACAACTCTTTACTGCGGCCAAGCAGACCATTGCTAAAGCCTGGAAAACCCCAAATCTTTCAGTGACGGAAACAAAAAATAGAATGAATACTGCGATGTCACATGCCAAAATGGAGGCATTGGACACGGACACGATCGCCAGGTTTGAAAATATATGGTACCCGTGGACGCAATACACAGCACCAGGAAACTTTAACGAAGGAGTAATGATGCCATGGTAGCTTGCTCAATAAACACATTTGTTATATAAGGTATATATTGACAACAGAGCCAAGCCCATCCCTGCAGACCCTATTATTCTATCCCCTTTTTCCCTTCCCCCGGTTAGTTATTGTATGTGATTATATCCTCTTATTTTTTTACAATCGACGCAGAGATAGTAGCGTACTTTTGTAACTTATAATTAATATGTTTAAGGTTGTGTTAAACAGAAACTTGTAGCCTTTAATGTACGGCTAATCTGGAAACGAGGCAACTGGGACAGACTGTAAGCATTCCACATCTAAATACTCAAGTTTCTCCAGTTGTCGCCAGAAGTATTTGGTTATACTCTTTGTTTTATTTTGCATTTAATTCTAAAGATGATATAATTTGTTGAGAATATGGAATGCCAACCTTTTGTTCACTATACCAAAAGTTTGCTACATGTACAATGTAACTTTACAATCACCAAATAAAGATAATTTTGACAAGGAAAAGGTTCAATTCCGAATTTCTCAAATAAAAGAGGGATGTCTTCAATAGAGTATACATATATAGTGTCATTGTCTTCTTTGACGACCAGATGTAAAGGGTAACCCCATTTGCAAGTTGCACCAGAGTCATGTATTTTCTCTAATAGGATTTTAAGAATGCCTGGGTAATGTGTTCCTAGATAAGTCAGGAAAAAGTTGTATACAAGCTCAATTAACCACTTGCCGACTAGCCACTGTCATTATACGGCGGCAGGTCGGCACAATTCCACGAACCGTCATATGTATGTCAGTCCATTTAAGCGGGATAGCTGCATCGTGGGAGGTGCCGATGCTCATGACTGGCGGACGCAATGACGGCCAGCCACTGTAAACACACAAATCCCTGTTCTGTTCTGTAAGGAGATGCAGATCGTGAGTTCCTAATAGCTAGGAACCACGATCTGTCATTTCCTCTAGGTCAGTCCCATCCCCATACAGTTAGAAACACACTAGGGAACACAATTAACCCCTTGTTTGCCCCCTACTGTTATCCCCTTCCCTGCCATTTTTAAAGTAATCAGTGCATTTTTATAGCACTGATTGCTGTATAAATACCAATGGTTGCAAAAATGTGTCAAAAGTCTCCGATGTGTCTGCCATAATGTCGCAGTCCCGAAAAAATTTTGCAGATAGCCACCATTACTACTGTAGTAAAACATTTATAATAATAAAAATGCTATAAATCTATCCCCTATTTTGTAAATGCTATAACTTTTGCGCAAACCAATTAATATACACTTATTGCGATTTTTATTACCAAAAATATGTAGAAGAATACATATGGTTCTAAACTGAGAATTTTTTTTTATTGGGGATATATATTATAGAAAAAAAGTACACAATATATAGTGTTTTTTTCAAAATTGGCACTCTTTTTTTGTTTATAACGCACAAAATTAAAATTGCAGAAATCATCAAATACCACCAAAAGAAAGCTCTATTTGTGGAAAAAAAGGAGGTCACTTTTGTTTGGGTACAGTGTCACAAGAATTGTCAGTTAAAGCGACGCAGTGACAAATCACAAAAAATGGCCCGGTCATTGAGCAGCCAATTCTTCCGGGGCTGAAGTGGTTAAAGATTACAGTGCATAGTTGCCAGGCTCTGCGAAAGAAGTTGTTTTTTACTGTGTAAAAGTGTACGTGACACATAACATCCCTAGAGTGTTTGGGATCCCTGGGTTTTGGGCCTAGAGCATGGTGTACACGATCTAGTTCAATGTTATGTCTAAAAGTGTCTTTTAGTAACTGCTCAAACAATAGCCTCCTGTAAATGAGCTGGAGGGATAGTTTCAGGGATCCCCCTGAGACAAATATAATTGTGGTGGTTGGGATCTTCAATGTTCTCAAATCAAAGTTGTAATTTATTAAATGAGGCAAGATATCCAGGAAATGCATTTCCATTGTCTACAATAGTTCCAATGTCACAGTAGAGGTTGTATCTAAATTGTTTACCTGAGCTGACAACTGAGAAGTGGATTCTTGAAGAGAGTTAATATCTTCCTGAAATTATTTCTCAATCCTATTAGAGAATGCATCAAAACCTGCTTTTTATGGGATGCACCTCAGTAATTCTCTCAGATCAGCAGGTTGTGTGACAAGTTCAACAAATGGATGAGCAGGAGAGAAGCAATATAATATATTGCTGTCAACAGCAGGTACTGAGTCCTGAGAAGCCAGGTGTGAGGGGTTGGAAACCTGCCTCATTAGATCCTCTCTGTTAAACGACACCAGGTATGATGGCCCAGCAGGTCACTTATTTTCAAAGGATTCAGCACAGGTCAAGCATGTACATATGTCATCGGTGGATACCGAGTCCCGAGAAGCCGGTAGTAAACGGTGATTAAGCTGTGTCAGCAAATCTATACTTTCACACTGTTCTGAGCATGATGTATCCATTAATTGGCCTATCTGAGAAGATGTTGCGTAAGTCTGCGCCATGTCTGAGTTTGGGAGCTCCACTGATGAACTGGTAAAAGTGCTGAGAAAACTCTCTTCCTTCCCACGGAAATCTCTGCTTTTGGACATTATATTAACCTCCATGGTGGTATGATTATGTCAGTTCTCAAAGCGGTACATTGTTTTGCATAGAAATTTGGTGTTTTATATTGTAGGCCTGTAATTCTTAGTAATAACACACTTAAAGATGTCCAAACAAGAGTCCAGTAGACATCCCGGGTATGATAAAGTTTGAAATACGAAATCATAAATTAGAATATAATAAATAACTATAAATAATTATAAGAAAATAATAATCTAATAATAATAAAATGGATTTCAAAAACAATTCATGGCTCAATTCTGAAAGAGTTCTTATTTACTATTGCTGTATTCTAGCTGGTCTAAAACCACTTTTGATGTAAAGGGACACTTTGTGGTGGCTATGGACAATCTCAACTTTCCATTCAAAAAGAACATATATATTATATAAAAGTGCATGCAGGGCACTGGACAAAGCACTAGGGACAAAAGGGATGTGAAATGATTTCATACAGTAATGTAATCTGTAAGATTACAGTTTACTGCATGTGTTATGTTTTGTGTACTTTTCGAATTTGCCACTGGTCTCCACCCCAATGCGCTGCGACGCTCACAGGGAACAGAGCCCGGAAAAAAGAGCATCAGGCAGATGATCCGGTGGAGGACACAGCGGGGGGACATCACAGGATCCTGGTTACAAAGTAAGTATACTGCACCAGGATTCTGCAATGCAATCCCGTGGTTCGAGGTTACCGCAAATGGTACTGAAATTGAACCCCCAGCCACACTCAGGAATACCACCAGGAGGGTTAAGGGCAGTGGTGTCTAGTGATTAACATTTTTTGGGGGAAGCAAACAAACCCCTCAAGGTCCTTACCTGCAAACGGGAGCCTCCAGCCTAGGCTGTCCTAGCTCCCCTGATACCTGGCGGGCAGCAGCTTCCGTGTTCCAAATCTTCTGGCCAAATTTGATTAGCCAAAATCAGTGTGGAAGGGTTCTGGGCAGAGCTCTGCGCCCCGAGCACAGGATTAAACAAGTCAATTAGAGCCTTAGACTCTAATCATGTGCTTGTTGTTGGTCTGCACAGTGGAATGATTTATTTTTAAATAAATTATAATATGACTAACATTTTTTTACTTTAAGATGTTACAATTTTTTAGTCATATTATAAGTTGTTTAAAAATAAATCATTCTATGAATATGAACTTTGGGGGGCTTCACTCAACGTTGGGGGCCCTTATGGACCAGCCACCACTGATTAGGGGAAGGTAAATTGTAAAATACTGTATGTGCTCCTGAATGTGGTAAAGGTGTTTGAGATGCGGGAGTTGCTGACGTATACTTCTTATTCAGCTATGCTCTGGACATGCCCCCTACTGCTAATACATGTTTAGAAGAGAAGACCTTATATGATTAAATTAGGAATGATAGAATGATAGATCAATTAGTAAGTGATAATAAGGAGAAATGCCCCTGAAATTGATGTGCTTACTATAGCAGTGATGATAATGATTGTGATATCAACACAAATCTACATAAAAACATATAAATAACTTAAAAGTCCATAGAAAGAAATTAAGTCCACAATGTGTCAAAAAATGAAACCTTGAAGAGGGAACATCAACGACTTCAAAGTGCATGTGCAAACTTCTGCACAGTGAACCAAGGCTCTTGCATGTGTTGTGAACACCCACCACCGGTAAAGATGTAGGCTTACCAGAAAAATTGGACTCAGGGGGACATACGTCTCCGTGAGCCCAAAAGGCTTATGTTGTTGTAAACCAACAAGGTGAGAACTGTAGAATCCTCTGTTATATATTATGGCATCCGGACATCCGCAGAAACTAGATCTTTGAAATCAACCGAAGGGAATGGCCCAATGGTGCCTGATGGGAACTCACACCGATGGTATATCAACTTATAAGGAAATAGGAGAAGAAGAAAAGGGCCACATCGTGTGATACCATTTAAAATTATGTAAAAGGTATTTATTAAAAGCTGATAAACTCACATTTAGCAGAATGGTTTCAAGTGCTGATAAATATATAGGGCGGCAGTGGAGTCCGCCCAGCGCGTTTCGTGTCAATACACTTTGTCTGGGGTATAATACATATTTAGAAGAGAAGACCTTATAATGTATATTGCATAATACTTTTTATTAAATACATTGTGCAGTATTGTGTGAAATAATGGATCATATAATGCATAAATACCATTTATCTGTCTTCCCAACATTTTTCATTCGTTGTAGCAGCGCAAAACAGTTACTTTGTAAAGTGTTACATTTACATTTACTTTAATGCTGATTGCAGAAATATCAAGTAATTCATCCAAGTATGTATGCATTTTGTACAAAATATTAGCAAGCTTTTCCATTCCCTTGTCATTAATACATCAAACGTCTACTGATGTCTTCGTGGCATATGAAATTTAAAACATATGCAAACATTCTGTATCTCCTCAAAAATTATTGACAGCAGATGGAGCATATTGAAGAAACATCTATCTCAGAATCTACTAATGAATACAATTAATCTAAGTAAATACTGTAATATGAACAAATTTAAGAGATCATAAGATCATGTGCATTTCAATCCTGAGACATCCTTTGGCGAGGTTAAACAATACCGCAGGAGGAAATACGAAACATTTCTCAGTGCCAGGAGGCCATCTGCTCAGTTGGCAGAGATGGACTGTTCTGAAAACTCAGCATAACTGGTGTCAAACAAATACTGACATTGGAGAAGACATTGAACTGCAGCATTCCATTGAGATATGACTTTACCCTGATAAGACAGAAATGTAATTTTAAAATGAGTATGAGAATGACATACTGTAGATGTGAATCTGTTGTTGATTGACTCAAAAGGCCATTTGTATGTGCCATATGACGTAAACTATATAGTCTTAAAGGTTTATGGTGTATTGTACCTAAAAATAGAAATGTCACTTTTTTTAATCAATAAAAAGCAACCCACAATAATAAGTGCTTAAAATAATAGAATTATAAAGATAACAAAAGATTGTTCATTTGTTTTTTATGTGACTTTGAATGTCTTAATGTGTATTTTATGCTGGCGTGGCTATGATTATTTAGGTGTTTATGAGATTTCCTGACAGCATTATTGATATTATGTTCAGCTATTTTTTAGTCACCAAATGTTAGGCTTTACATTTCTGAATTTTGTTGGCCCATATGTTGCCATCTCCTCTGTTGGAACCAAATATACATACGCTTCCAATTGACTAGTGAGGGGTCATGTGAGTGCTGCCAAAAGGCAAGATTTGTGTTAAGAATGGCAGATTACCTGCCTGAAAATCACTGTCATATAGCATGTTTTTTATACATCGAAAAATAACAATTGTAGACAGCAGACAGAGAAATTGGAGTTGATTTAATAAAACTGGAGAGTGCAACATCTGGTGCAGCTCTGCAAAGAAACCAATCAGCTTCCAGTTTTTTTTTGTTTTTGTTTTTTTTGTCAAAGTTTATTTGAACAAGCTTAAAGCGGTGGTTCCCCCTTAAAAACAACTTTTTTTTATTCCACTGCCCCCCCACATTACAATCGAATTAAGGCTCTTATTTTTTTTTTGCTGCTGTACATACCTTGATACAGCATATTCACCCGTGCATCCGGGTTGCGAGTCCCGCGGGAGTGGGCGTTCCTCACATGCTGTTGATTGACGTTTTGGCCAAAAACGAGCTCTCCCCCCTGTCGCGTAAGCCGCGTCACGATTGGCGAAAGGAGCCGAACGGCGATGCGCATGCGCAGTATAGCGCCGACTCGCCGTTCGGCTCCTTTCGCCAACCGTGACGCGGCTTACGCGACAGGGGGAGAGCTCGTTTTTGGCCAAAACGTCAATCAACAGCATGTGAGGAACGCCCACTCCCGCGGGACTCGCAACCCGGATGCACGGGTGAATATGCTGTATCAAGGTATGTACAGCAGCAAAAAAAAAATAAGAGCCTTAATTCGATTGTAATGTGGGGGGGCAGTGGAATAAAAAAAAGTTGTTTTTAAGGGGGAACCACCGCTTTAAGTTAAAAGCCGACTTGCTACCATGCACAGTTGGACCAAATTTGTCACTCTCCAGATTTAGTAAATCAACCTCATAGTATAGAATGGTTGCACATTATGCAGATATTTGTACTGGTTCACTGTGTTAAAGTCTTTTTTTTGTTTGTAATGTATGTTGCCCTTCCATGCGTACCTTACTGCAAAGGCTAGTTATAGGTTAGGCCACTTTTTTGTATAGCAGATTCTGCCAGCTAGAATGGGAGCAGCTGTGAAGCCAGCATTTATGCCAAGTTGGTATTGAAACACTGGGAATTGGAGGTGCTTATTTTTTTCTTCCCAGGAATAATGCTGGAGATGGCAGGGTAGGATGGGCAGATAGCAGAGCTAAGTTGTACATTATGCTTGCACGATATCAGGGACACAACTAAGCTGCCCTCATTTCCAGTGTTGTATGGTTATCCTAGCACACCCTTTAAAAGACCTCATTTCTGTTGCTTGAGGCTGCAGATCGGGAATGTTGTTGTGGTTAGAGAGGTGGAAGAAGAGAAGAGAAGGAAGTAGGAGGAAAGCAGCTCAATTGCCTTTGCCTGTATAACAGCTGTCACAGCCAAGAGCTGAGAGAGCAGCCTGGGAGAGGCCTCCCATCAAGGCAGAACTTTTTTTTCTATTTTATGGGCCTGTCTGGCGGCATGATTGAAGATGGATGGACATCGTGGAGCATTTTTTTAAAATAAAGGAATTGTTAAAAACTATCTATAGGATTCACGGAATAAACATAGGCCCAGTGGCGTCGCTATGGGGGGGCGGGGGTTTGCAGCCCGCCAGAGGGGTGACACTGGGGCCACCGCTACACCATGCACTTGCAGAGCTGCACCGAATTGGTGCAAGTAGGACACCCAGCCTTTGCGGGGGAGGCTGCCTACAACTCTTACCCATCAAATTACTGCCCACTGTGACCACATAGAGTCCTAACCTTCCAATATACCACCCTAACCTGCCTTATACCGCTCTGAACTGCCCTATATTACTCTAATCTGCCCTATACCACCCCAAACTGCCCTAGATTACCCTAACCTGCTCTATACTACCCCAATCTGCCCTATATTACCCTAATCTGCCCATACCACCCCAATTTGCCCTATACCACCCAACCTGCCCTATACCGCCTGAACTGCCCTATATTACCCTAACCTGCCCCATATCACCCCAATCTGCTCTACGCCATCCCAACCTGACCTTTACCACCCTAACCTACCCTACACCAACCCAATCTGCCCTATACCACCTCAACCTGCCCTATACCTCCCTAACCTGCCCTATACCACCCCAATATGCCCTATACCCCCTAACCTGCCCTATACCACCCCAATATGCCCTATACCACCCTAACCTGCCCTATACTACCCTAACCTGCCACTATACCACCCTATACTATCAATTACAGGGACTGGTTTGGTGTGTGCCACGTGACCGTGCACTGCCTTCAGGGCGCTGGACAGGATAGACAGGGGACACCAACCCTAGTGACGCCACTGCATAGGCCCTAATGCTGGGTATATGCCACATGTAAAATATTAGGTAGATGGATTATAAGATACAAAAAGCCCATCATGATTATGTCCTCGAGTAAGAGGGGAATAGTAATGAGCTGAGAAAAGGGAGAAACAGAAAAAAAGACATAGGAAGAAAAAGGAAAAGGAGAATCAGAAAGAGATTGGGCTATAAATGTAGTTTCTTTGGGTTTTGAGTCCTGATAAATAATTCCTCTAGTTGAAAGGCTACTCTCTTGCCCTACGGGGAAGGAAGAGAGTAACCTTTCAACTGGAGGAATTATTTGATTGCCTATTGTCTCCATGATATATCCTCCAACTAGTTTTACAAGGTAATATCATCTTTGGCTTATTGTCCAGCTGTGGTGTCGGGATTCCACCACTGGATGGCGCACTTCCAAGTGCAATTGCCTGGATGATATTTGTATATATATATATATATATATATATATATATATATATATATATATATATATATATATATTATAATTTCATTAATTTTTTTGTGTTTAGTTTTATCCTGTCCTTGTCAGATTCTAGATCCTATTTTTTGATTCAGTTTGTATATTATTTATATATTTTCTAATGTCTTGATAATGCTCTACACTGCCTGTTTTTAATGTATCCATGGGAAAGCGAGCGTCCAGCTGTTCACAATTTGGACTGGGCGGCCCTAACATAGGCTTACTGCTATGCTAGTTTAGTGGGGATAGCCGTTTAGCATTAGCACGCCCTAATAATGGGGGTGGGAGGAACTTGGACGGATGCTCTGCCTATTTCAACTGCTATGTGCGATGTGTGGGTCACCACCTCAGACTACGTCCATTGACGAAAAACTTAAGGCGGAGTTACGCACACGCACGCTACGTCATTTCCGGGTTGTGAGGTGATCGGGTGGAACGCAGCTTGGGATGCACGCTGCTTATCCCGGCCTCCGACACACTCATTCAACCCAGGGTTTTTAGTGTATGTATTAAGGATATTACCAGCTGTTTACGGTTTGATGCTGGAATACCTCTTATTTTTTAATATATTTTTTTAAATAAACGTTTTGGTACTACACTATTGGAGCCCTTGTCTCTTCCTATGAGGATTCACTGCTGAGGAACTGTTACCATCATACCAGCCTCGCTCAGGATTTGGGAACGCAGAATATTATTTAGCGGGAAGGTCGGAGGTGAGCTGACGGGGAGAAGCTTCAGGACTCCAGTAGTTTCAGACACTATACGCCATTTACCCCTGTAGGGGTGTTGACAGCTGATGAGTGGGGACCCAGGCGGGGGAGTACGCAAGTCACTTGATTATCTGCTTCTACTACACCAAGTCACTTTGGAGTTTTTAACGGAGAATTAATTTTTTAATCAACTAATTTAGGATTTTTGGGGTTTTCTCTGTTGTTATATAACAACTTTACTGGACAGTAATTTATACACTATTTTTATGCACTATTATTGGACTATTCACACATAACTATATTTTTCTTATATGCATTTTTCCACATTTTTTCTTTTTTCCGTGGTAAACTGCCCGGTCCATTAAAAAATGTCATTACAAACGAAAATAAACAAAAAGGCAACAAAACACCTCCCCAAAAAAGGAAAAAATAAAAAAGGGAACAGCAACTGAACTTGTCACTAAAATACACAAAGAACAAACAAGTAGTCCCAAAAAGAACTGCTGGGTCTGTTGACAGTGAATACAGGTAAGATAACACTCTACAGGTATACCCCACTTTTAAGTACACAATGGGACCAGAGCATGTATGTAAAATGAAAATGTACTTAAAGTGAAGCAATACCTTTCTTCACTTCTGGGGTGTCAGGGGCTGTAATGGGGGTGTCAGGGGCTGTAGAGGGGTGTCAGGGACTATAGTAGGGGTGTCAGGGACTGTAGTGGGGGTGTCAGGGACTGTAGTGGGGGTGTCAGGGAGTGTTTTTCCAAGTAGCAGGGAATCTGAACTATCCGTGCACGGATTACTCAGTTGCAGCTTTAGCTTGAGAGCCACTTTACATACACTCACAGGTATGTCCTTACTCGCGAGTGTATGTAAAGTGAGTGTACTTAAAGCGGGGTATGCCTGTACTCTCCCTAGCCCCACAAACTTCAATACTATAATGTATTAGTTGTAGTATACAGCATTGAAAGTACCACCATATATAGCACTTTATAGCTCTGTGGTAGCACAATATCCCAAAACTCTCTTTCCTTAAAAGCTCTGTCAGCCGTTCTTCACTGGTAACCCCAACATACTGAAAAAAGGCTGACTTTTTAATGAGAGGGCTGGTATTTGACCAATACATATGATTGGCCAAAGTATTGCACCTGACCAAAGTTCCCAGTACATAGTAATACCATTATAGGACATTCAGCTTGGTGCTTCCCAGTAAAGTTCTTTGTTTAGCCAAACATGTAAAGTTCAGACCAAACCTCATTCCTATAGTCACAATCATGGAAGCTGTACGCTATAGTACTAAAAATCCAGTTACATGTCTATGCTAAGAGAGAAAGCTCAATTTTTTCCCCCAAATAAATAAGTGAAATAATGTTACTCTGCAGAAGCATTCTCATTAAACAACGACACATATTAATTTGAATATGTTGGCTCCCTACAAAGTATTAGCTAATTTCCCCAATCTATCTAAATCATCTTGGCTTATAGAAGGCTTATGTTTGTAATGATGAGATAACAGCAGTTTATCTGTTCACTTTGTGCCTCTAGCTGCATTCACAACATTAGAATATTGTTGTCATGTTGTTCACATTTTTATTGTTTGATTGCATATATTTAAGTTTCATTTTGCTTTCTTATCTAGAAAACAGATTGCTGGATGGAAACCAACATTATGATTTGAAACTGTAATGACTAATTTCTCTGTTAATTTGATATGACAAACTGAAATATGAAAAATACAGTACATAGGGCCAGATTCACATAGGTTCGCAGATTTTTAGATCCGCGTAATCTATGTGATTTAAGATCCGCCGCCGCAATTTTTTAAAGCAAATGCTAATTCACAAAGCACTTACCTCAAAACTTGCGGCGGCGTATCTTAAATCCCCCGGCGGAATTCAAATTCCGCGGCTAGGGGGAGTGTAGTATTTAAATCAGGCGCGTCCCCGCGCCGATTTAACTGCGCATGCGCCATCCGCAAATTTTCCTGGCGTGCATTGCTCCCAATGACGTCGCTAGGACGTCATTGGTTTCGGCGCGATCGTAACTTGCGTCCAGCGCTTTTGTGAATCGATGTACGCAAACGACTTAAAATTTCAAAATTCAACGCGGGAACGACGGCCATACTTAACATTGACTGTGCCTCATAGAAGCAGGGGTAACTATACGCCGGAAAAAGCCGAACGCAAACAACGTAAAAAAAAAACGCCGGGCGGTCGTTCGTTTCGGAATTGGCGTATCTCCTCATTTGCATAATCGTTGCGTAAATAAACCGAAACGCCACCTAGCGGCCGGCCTGGAATTGCAGCCTAAGATCCGACGGTGTAACACAGTTACACCTGTCGGATCTTAGGCATATCTATGCGTAACTGATTCTATGTATCGGTCGTATAGATACGACCGAAGTAAATCAGAGATACGTCGGTGTATCAGGAGATACACCGTCGTATCTCTATGTGAATCTGGCCCTAAGACTGTAAAATTCACTGAAGTTATTTACCTTTCTTACAACACACAAAAAAAAAAAAAAAACATAATTGAGAAATGTACAAACTGTGATTGAAACCCAGAGGTAAGTGTTAAAATGAATATATTAACTTGTTATTTGTTTTTGCTGTTATCAAAGAGATCTACATTATAAATCACAGCAGGAAGAAAAGATATAAAAAGTATAGTATGCTGCTACATATACCTGGTTGGACCAGAACAAGGACCATGTGGGGACCTTCGGCAAAACATTCTAAATCAGCCCCAACTGATTTAGACAAAAACTAAAAGGGAAAAAAAGACTGCTGAAGAATTACCTGCTATACTGTACTAATCCTGGTATGTGATTATTTTCTTTTTTCCTGGCATAGATAGTTTCCAAAACTAACAGCACTGTCTTGGTCATACACAGAGATAACACCATTGGATTTATTAGTGCTAATACAACATATATGGGCATACATTGTAAAATGCAGACAACACACTGTGAGCCATGACAAGTTTTGAGCAACACAGCAGATATCATGAAAATTACATGAATCACAAATGTGTCCATTTAAACATTTTGCCAAGAGAAAATATTTAGGGGCTGATTTGTTAAACAAGTAAGGCATGTTCACTTTGTAAGGTGGATTTTTACTTTAAATTGAATTTTTCACTTATCCTAGTAAATATGGTAAAACAATATTTTGCAAGGAACATGCAATTTCGTGGAAAGGAAAATTAATGTGTATTTTTGGATGATTGCAATCATTGGAGCCATACTTCATGCTCTAACCTATGGTAACTTTCCCTTGAAAAGTAAAAGTTTATTTCACTGAGTGAGCAGCCTTCTCTAGTAAATGAACCAACCAGTCTTCATAAAGATTTTTTTCAATAGACATTGAAGCAGCTTATTGAAGTTAACCACTTGCCGACCGCCAAACACACATATACGTTGGTAGAATGGCTCGAATGGGCAAAGCAACGTACCTGAACGTTGCTTTGAAAATCCCACTGTGCAGGCACAAGCTCCTGCCATGAGCTCCGTGACCGTGCCCACTGGAAAGTCCGCAGGTGTCCCGCGATCGCGTCACAGAGTGTAAACAAGTTTGTAAACAAGGCATTTCCCTGTTCTGCCTAGTGACAGGACACTGATCTGCTGCTCCCTTTAATCAGGAGCAGTGATCAATGTCATGTCACTGGTAGCCCAGCCCCCACACAGTTAGAATCACTCCCTAGGACACTCTGAACCCCTTCCTTGCCCCCTAGTGGTTAACTCCTTCCCTGCCAGTGTCATTTACACAGTAATCAGTGCATTTTTATAGCACTGATTGCTGTATAAATGACAATGGTCCCAAAATAGTGTCAAAAGTGTCAGATGTGTCTGCCACAATGTCACAGTCACGATAAAAATCACTGATCACCACCATTACTAATAAAAAAAATGCCATAACACTATCCCCTATTTTGTAGACGCTATAACGTTTGTGCAAACAAATCAATATACGCTTATTTAAAACAATTGTAGATGCCCTAAAACCTCCTGCTACAAGTATTAAGAATGAGCTGCTGCCATACACACTGAAAGAAAACAGACTAAAAGTGAAAAAAGACACAAAACCTAGATTCTGTGTAGGCAGCGCTACATAAACCAGCAATATCCCACAGTATGCTAACAAATCCCGTTTTAAAATAAAGCTGATGATGTTAAGGAAAAGAGACTTAATCATCAAGATTAACGCTCATTCTAAATATGCAATAGTGTATTCAGTCCCCAATGTTTGTTAAAACGTGGAAAAATCACTCAGCGCAAAGCAGTCACTAGAATAATGGCATTGATAAAGCCTGTTAATTTCTCCGATACAATAGTGGAGATGGGAGATAAATCGTGCTTGCTGACTTATCCTCGAGATAACACACAAAGGATCAACTGCTGACAGGTGGGTCGGGTCTTCCGCTAGATAGGCTTGTTCAAATGTAGAGGAAACAAACAAAAGAGCTCCACAGCGTAATCCCGTTTAAAATTATATTTTATTTGGATGCAAATCCACCTGTAAGAAATACACTTACAATGTTTTAAAGTAAAGAAGGCATCTGACACAGTGTTACATCCAAAAGAGATTACATGGTAATAGCTCATATACAAAGCGGCGCGATATTCAAACACTTGATACGCTTCACAATGGCTTGTACACTTGATTATGGTTTGTCGTATAGGCACACCCTGACGTGTTTCATCATCTATGACATCATATTTTTTTTTTATATAGTTCTTCTTTAACACAACAGTCCAAATCAGACAAAGTTACATAGCCAGAGTACAGTTCCAAGAAGATTACATACAAATGCATGGTATATAAACAGAATGACCTGGTCAAATATATTAAGCATAAACAAAACTTCTAAAAACTCTAAAATTAGGAACTAAATAAAAATATAGAGCAAGTAGATATAGGAAATAAGATTAAAAGCAAGTCGTTTTTGAGTTTAGGCGGCATTTCGTTTTTTTGTTAAACTTAAAATATTTCTTTACTCCAATGAGTTTTCTGACAATTGCACTCTGTTCTTTACCTTTGTTTCCTTTCACATTTGTGTTCCTTTTATGCCTCTTTGGTGCATCTCCTCTGCCCTCTTTCTTCAGAATTTGCCTTAGAGGTTCCAGACAAGTGTTTGCCTTGTAAGGTCACATAAGTTCACATTTTCTATAAAGGCTATCTAATGTCACACTTATTTTAATGTTTTCTGATGTTTGGCTGGAGATCCACAGCTTTGTTCTTCTCTTGGGGTTGCGCTATCTCCAAAACAGCCATAGCTGGGCAAAAGTTGCTTTGGCCCTATTATTAAAAAAAAATGAATGTTCAAGGCATTTTTAATAGCAGTATTGATTGTTTACTTATATATGAGAGACATTTCTTGGGATTAGCAGGTCTGTAAACAATATTGTTGATAGACGTGCATTACTGTACTTTCTGGTGCACTGCGTGTGTGTACGTTGAAGGTGCATTGCCTAAATGCCTAAGTATGCTTGTGTGACATTCATATAGAAGTGAATTAATATGCCTTGGTGTAATGGAAAAATTGCAAACTGCAAAATTGCAAAAAATTGCAAAAATATTCAAAAATTTATGTCAGACAGACGAAACACGTAGGGCAGAGTCAGAGGCATTTCGGTCTAACACTTCCGGTCTGGGCTGTAAACACAGTTTGTTCAGCGCCAGTTGACTTTCCTTTTTGCCCATTTTTGTTTATGTACAATGTGAGTATTTAAACGCTTTGCACATTAAACTTTATTTTTAACAGATTTACACTATGGGCATCCTTTCTTCTCCCGTATAAAACACCTTGGAGGATCGCAAGCAGCGCCCGGAGCCGGCCCCAGTTATCCCCAGGCTGCTACACAGTGGCACTTATACTGTGACTGCGTCATACCCCAGGAGGGGGAAAAGTATCTGGTGAGTGCAACTTTGTACAGAGCACGGTGTGTCAAGCACAGAGCAAGATCTGAAGGGTTCACCCAGCAACGTTGAACTTTTTATGCACAAAGTCACTTTATCACTACTTTTGTTTTCACAAATCTTATTTTGATTCACTGGACACATTTTTTCTGGACTCTATTTATGCATTCTAAAAGGATTTATTTTTGCACTCTTTCACCCAATGTTTTATTCAAATACCAGGCCGAGGGTTAAATATCCGGCAGGGGGTATATCTATTTATTCATTCATTGTGTTTGATGTTATACTTTGCTCACTGAGGTTTGTTGTCATATTCACAAGCAGCATCAGTCTAACACCTACTAACACCCGGCCGAGGGTACATTGCATCAGTAAAAACCCGGCCGAGGGTCTAACACATATATTCACATTTATTTTTAATTTTTGTGTCATATTTTTTTTCCACGCTCCACACTTCATTATATTACACATTTTTCATAGCCAATACCCAGCTGGGGGTAACACCACATTTATTCTGAATCCATTTGGATTCCCCTGTCTTTCATCAGAACAGCGCCATACCTACACCCCCCCCCTTTTTCTCTATTTTTTTTTACTACAACTAGTGGTAGTAAATCAGTAGGGGCAGCAGTTCTCTTCACCAGCAATCTCCACTCGCTGTTGTGTGTTTGTTCTCCGCTGCGCCGATCCAACCCACACCTTTCTTCTAACAGTAGTGCATGGCTATCTCCTCCTTTAAAGAAGGCTTTTATTTTTGTATTGACATTTAAAGAGATCTTCTGATCTTAGTTGCCAACTAATATGTACTTAAATTTGTAGCCACCTATTTGTAGCCACTTCCTGTCCGCCCTATAGCAGTTTTGCTGCTACAGAGAGGCACCTATGCGGTTTACACTTCCGGGTAGGGTATGCACATTTGTGCCACCGGCAGCTCACTTCCGCTGTGATTACACACAGTAGGAGCAAATACGCAGGTACTGCCGACTTGATGTCCACCGCCCCGATGATCCTAAGGAAAAGACACAGAACTGCGATCTGCAAACAATAAATTCCATCTCCTTCCCTAGTAAAAGCACAGTGGTAGTAGAAAAACACTGGCTAGGCACCCAGTTAACCCTTTGATCACCACTGATGTCTAAACCCTTCCAATATTGAAGTCCCACTATAAGTCACTGATAGCCACCATTACTAGTGAAAAAAAAATATTCCATCGTTTGTAGACTTGTGCCAAACCAATCAATATATGCTTACTGGGATTTTTTTGGGCCTAAAAGATATAGCAGAATACATATTGGCCTAAATTCATGAAGAAATTTGATTTATCTTTTTATTTTTTTATTGGATATGTTTTATAGCAGAAAGTAAAAAATATTTTGTTTTTGTTTTTTTCAGAATTGTTGGTCTTTATTTGTTTATAGTGCAAAAAAATAAAAAACACAGAGGTGAACAAATACCACCAAAGAAAGCTCTATTTGTGGGAAAAATAGCATACATTTTATTTGGGTACAGCGTTGCATGACCACGCAATTGTCAGTTAAAGTAACACAGTGTCCTATGGCAAAAAATGGCCTGGTCATGAAGGGGGGTAAATCTTTCAAAAGTCAAGTGGTTAAATAGACTACAGATGCTAATATTAGTGTCTTTTTTTTCTTTTCAGACTGCATAAATGTTACGTTTATCTAGTCTCTATTGCCTTGTCTGTTATTTTTTCCTGGTTTTGGATTCAATTTGCTGATGTGCATCTAACAACTAATTAATTTATCATGTATGTAATGATTCTTAAAAGAAATTTGTTTATAAAAAGTAAATTAAAAATCAATGTAATAAATTCCCCCAGGGGTTTTGCTTTAATGAGCTGCGACATCAGAATGCACAGAAGCCACAAAATCACTCTGGTAATGTCATCTCTTCATGTTCATTCTGTTCATGGTCTATCCCTCCACTTCCTTCTACATATCTCCTGAATCACTCACACCAACTTTCCAGAATTATTGCTTTCAAGCAAGATCCTGTTATTTAATATCTTTGAATGTAAGGGGAAAGAATTAGGGACATTTCCCCAGTAAGGTTAAAATCAGCAAAAAAAAAAGTGATAGATGGTCAAACTATTTCACTCTCTAGGCATTAGGGTGGCTGTTTGTGAATGCAGTGTTGTAAATATCATTTACATTAAAGAGGAGTTCCACCCAAAAGTGGAACTTCCGCTTTAAGCACTCCTCACCCCCTTACATGCCACATTTGGCATGTAATTGTTTTGGGGGGGAAGTGGGGGCTATGGTAGGAGTGGGACTTCCTCCTTCCGCCCAGGGACCACCTCGGTGACTTCTCTTCCTGCCTTAGGCGGCCCCTCCCTTTAGGCAAACTCCAGGGACACGTGACAGGTCCCAGGAGATCGACTGTCCATTCATAGAGCGCAGCGCGACTCGCACATGCGCAGTGAGTACCCGGCCGTGAAGCCGAAAGCTGTCATGGCCAGGTGCCCGCACTATGAATGGAGGCACCGGCTGGAGAGGGGGGGAGAGGCCGCATCGCTGGACCATGGAGTAGGTAAGTGTCTGTTTATTAAAAGTCAGCAGCTACACTTTTTGTAGCTGCTGACTTTTAATAAACACCAATAGGCTGGAACTCCGCTTTAAGGATGTTATGTATGGGAAAATACAGATGTGAAATAAATAAATAATACTATTGTAGTATGTTGCAAAGACAAACTATGATTAGTATAAAACAAAATGTACACAAAACAACCATTTGTTATGATTAGCCATGTAACCATCCCCAGTTGCTGCTGTCCAGATCTGCCCCAAGTGACCTCTTTATCTGAAGCTCTAAAACTATATATGTCAAACTCAGTCTTGATATTGCTTCATTAGTGCTTTGTTAGAAATAAAAGCACAACAGAAATAAAATAAACTATGTATTTTTGGTCTCAGGTTCTTTAAAATCAGATGATTCAAGATTTTGAATGTGCATAATCTATAATGGGCTCAAACCACCATCTTAAAACATGCAAAGCAAACACAAACAAAAAGATGAGAAGTTATTTAAGGTGAGCATGACTAATGACACAAGTATCATCTTTGGTTCATAACATAACGAATTCTCTGTTTGGGAGAACTATTGTAACATTATATGAAGACAATTTCAAGACTTTCAGCTTAACAATAGTATTTTACTTAGTTTGCAATTTATAGACACACTGCAAATATAAGTGCTGGAAAATCATTTGTTAAGTGCTGATATAAATTCAATTTCAATCATAGAAAAACCAGAGAAGAGCAAAATAGCATTATGTTCTTTCAAGTAATTTAAAAGCAGTTGACAGTGATCAGCATTACCAGTAGTACAAAGTATATTAGAATTTTAATATTTTGAGGACAATTGCACGTACTTTTTCAAGATTCTTACACAACAAAATTGTATCATAATTCAAACAATCATTCAATGATTTTTAGGGCAAGTCTGAATCTCATTGGTTTAGACAACAATAAGTGGTGACAAAAAATAAGGATAGATTTAATTGTGCATTTAAATCCCCCTTTTCTTCTGAAGCCTGGTCCACATTTGGATCAGGCTTCAGGGGTTACTGACAGGCAGTAAGGAAGCGTTGTGATGCTTCTTCATCACCTGTTTTAACACCATTTTTAGTGACCAATGCACCAAAACCACATACGCTTGTGGTTGCTGAGCATTTGTGGCACTTCCCTATTTACTACAATGTGAAACATTTGGCGATGCATTGCAACCTCAGCAAATGCACAGTAAAAAAACGTGCTGACCGCACCATCCAAAATTCCCCATAAGCTATTTTTTTTTTGTCACACATCAAGAAGCCCATTGAAATCAAAGGGCTGCCCTATGTGTGTCGCTGGAAAAACACTGGAAAAACACACCAAAAAATGTGCGCTCCCACTACTCTGTGTGGGTGGGACTTGAGAGTGAAATTGGTGTGTTTACACAAGAACAATGACAAGTGAGTGTCTCCACCCACTCCCTCTGATGTACTTTCATAAAGCTGGCCATACACTATGCAATTTGCTTGTACAACCTCTGTACAATTTGCTTTAGACTTGCCAAAACTATGGAATAGGAGGACCCACCTAAACAATCTATTACATGTAGTGCTACCCCCGAAGGAGCCGCTGATTGATTTGGGATCTACTCTCTATTGGCTCAGCTTACCCCTGTTCAACTAGCTCGAACCCTCCCTTGACACATCAGAAGTCTGGTTAATGAGATATTGTGACCTCTGCTGGGCTGGGGTCACAATATCAGGCACACAATACACAGTGACAGTATAGCAATAAAATTACCTGCGGTTATGGACGGTCTCTCCAGACGAGGAAAAATACACACCACACAGTGAATATATTTAAATATAAGAGAGGTAAGCTTACTGTATAGAAACTTAAGAAAGGCAAACATAAGTTTGAAATATGAACACCACTGGCAATTAATGACTTAATCTGACTCGCAAGGGCCCTTGCAAGGATCAGCAATTTATGTAAGCAAAAGAGATTTTAAATGAATGGTACCATTTATCTAAGCTAATGATAGGCAGTCTATGCTCGCGAGCGCCCTCTAGCAGGCAGTCCTACAGAACAGTTAATATACGTGTTGCGGCTGGTTGGTGCACGTTAAAATTGTAATCCACTGGTGGCAATCAGTGAAAGAAACTATGCAACAAAACGTCTGGGATAGCTGAAAGTTGGTGGATTGACCGCTCGTCAGCGTCAACCACTTCTGCGTAACACTGGAACAGTTAACTGGGCCTCTAAGCTCCGGCTATGGGCCGAACACATGTCTGTGACCTGTGAAAAAGCACTAGGTGTCTGTACTAAACAGAGGGTCTGAAGTTGAGCATGTGCTCTCTCACCCGACAGGCCCATCTGCCTCAGAGTTCTCCTCAGAAAAGGGTCGCGCTGGCAAACACTGCTCCACGGCACAAAGGATCCCGGAAGGGGGGTGCTCCACTGTTTCAGTCGTCAGCTGGGCTGCCTCCTCAATCCCCAGGAACACGGGCTGGATGCTGGAGTCTTGATTCCGTCTGTATGGCTGGTCTCTCGGTGGATAGGCCCAGGCTTCTGGCCTAACAGCACGGCTTCACTCTGTCAGCAGCTCCGCAGAGGAGAGAATTGCAGGTCCCGAGAGAGCGAGATCAGCCACTCCCTTTCCTTAAATAATCTCCCCCATAAGTCTTTGTGCTGAGACGTCACATGTTCCAATAACACGGGGCATTGTGGGAAATGTAGTCTGTTTCTCCTCAGAGTCAATGGAGTCCATATCTCCTGCTACTTGCAGTCCCACAATGCATAACTTCCTTAAAGGTATCTTACATATTTACAAATGTGGAAAAAGTTCCAGCGGGGATGATCTGTCGTAAGGCTCTTACAGGACGACCCCGCTACATACATTTTTATCAAATCAGACAGACATTTGCACTGCATAGTTGATGGTAGGAGATGATATGAGATTGTACAATAAGGCCTTGTACCCACGATCGGTTAACCAGAGGACAACGGTGTGATGGACCGTTTTCATCGGTCAAAACCGATCGTGTGTGGGCCCCATAGGTTATTTAACCATCGATAAAAAAAAGCCAACTTGCTTTAAATTTAAAAATCCACGCATGCTCAGAATCAAGTCGACGCATGCTTGGAAGCATTGAACTTCATTTTTTTCAGCACGTCGTTGTGTTTTACGTCACCGCGTTCTGACACGATCGGTTATTTAACCGATGGTGTGTAGGCGCGATGGACCATCAGTCAGCTTCATCGGTTAGCCGATGACAACGGTCCTTCGTTCTCATCGGATGGGCTGATCGTGTGTACGAGGCCTCAGATTGTGCATTGTATGGTCACCTTAAAGGAAGAAGTAGGAAAGTGGATGACGATGAAAAGAGAGGTGGTTTAGTAATGAGGAAGGTATGGTTCAGAGTGGTATAACATGCCTTATTCTGTATTGCAGTAAGGTCAAAATAGGGATTGTTCTTACGTGTTTATATCAGATATAGGTTCCAATAAGATGCATTAGTTTTGTTTGACTTGTGTCTCAAAAGTTTTTTAGTCTAGATGCTATTTGAATTATGATTCCTTGGAGATGGAGGTGTTGGATAGATCATTATACTTAAAGCGGTAGTTCCGCGGGAAAACGTTTTTTTTTAAAGACGTTTTTGTAAAGCTGATGGTACAACGAAAATTGTACTCACCAGTCTCCTAGTCGCAGCCGCCACCAGGACGATTTCCCCCAAAAGAAGATTTTATAAAATCTGATGATGGACATTGCCATCTTAACTGCTGGCACCGTGAATCCCTCCTGTATTTTCTTCCGGGATGCGGTGTCTCCTGAGAATACCAGGAGACGCGCCGTGTTTGAAATCTCGCGATATCTCGCGGGTCACGTGACTAGTCACAGCGGGGAGTGTCCTTTTCAGGACGCTGCCGGCTGTTGTCCTAGCAACTATGCAGTGTGACGGCGAGCCGCGCCGTCAACACTGCATAGTTGCTAGGACAACGGCCGGCAGCGTCCTGAAAAGGACACTCCCCGCTGTGACTAGCCAGACTAGTCACGTGACCCGCGGGATTTCAAACACAGCGCGTCTCCTGGGATTCTCAGGACTCGCTCCCAGGAGACATAGCGCTGATCGGGGATTTTTTGAAAACACGCCCACTCCCGCGGGGAAATGTGAGTGACAGCTCACAAAAGGCCCTCAATCCAAGGTAAGGAGGCCTATTAAAAAAAAAAAAAAAACGGATAGATACAGTACAATGGCTGCTGGTTTTAACAAGAAAAACTTGACAATTAGGGTGAACCACCGCTTTAAAGAATTCATTTTTTTTTTTGTTCAACAGCACAACACACAGAGGGATTACTGAGAAGAGAGTTGTTCAACCTCCTGCAAAAGGTGCCTGTGCATTTGTGAAAAGATGCACAGGTTGGCAGAAAGTATTAAGTGATCCAAAGAGGCAACATCAACAATTCTACTAGATCAGGATACCGAAACATTGAAGAAAGTAGTAAATAGATGGTCGGTGCTGGAGTAAGTCCTGTGGATATGTGAGTAGTATGTGTAGTCCTTTTTGGGTGTTTAATTCCCCTCAAACCCCTACCAGGTCACGGTAGAAGAGCATTTGTGTTCCTATTTTGACTAACTCTGGATGGAACACATTTGGTTTTATTAAGAACAGAGTCCATAGAGACGTTGGAGTTTCCTCTGAGACCAAGCTTTCAATTTCTGGGAATAAATCATGAAATAACATTCAGAAAATGGTAGTTGGCCTGTGTGGGGCATACAATGAGATTAAAGTAACCATGGAGTCTTCAAATATGCCTCTACTAAAGAGATATTGCCCCTCCAGATCAGAAACATTTTTGTCTAGGGAAAAAGATATCCATTTAAAGAAACAAATAGCCACCTCCCCTTTCTTTTCAGGGCCATTGACTAGAAAAATACTAGTCTGATTCCCACATTTCAATCTCCCTGATACATTTCCACGTTCATTACTAGGTTATATCTTTTAACCATTTCACTTTATAGATTATGTCTGTGCATCAACCCATGAGAAGTGAGACTAAACTCACAAAATGCATTGGATCACCATAGATACCATGACACACTTAACATGGACTATTTCATTACTGTATGTAACCATGTAATGGATTTGTATATTTGGGCTAACTATTTGGCATTATGACATATTTTTATTTATGTGTTTACATGTTATTGCTGGCATATACTGAATAAACCTGTACAATGTTTTTATCACTGACTGTGTGGTTCTTCATCTAAAGTCCCAATGGGCAAAACCCTGCATTTGTAGGGCCATTGACTAGGTAGACTTGAGAGAAATGTTTGTGGAGAAATGTGGGATTATAGTAGGATGTAAAATGTGTAGAAGTATGATATCTACAATAAGTGAGTGATAGTGTTGGAAGGCTTCATGCCACTTTACTGGTGAGTTAAGCCCTAAGCATTGTAAGTATGGTAAGTTGACATGTGTGAGAGCCATCATAAATAGTGTTGAGCAGAATATGCCATATTCGATTTCGCGATATATCTCGAATATATATTCGAATATTCGAGATATATTCGCTAAATTCGAATATTCGTGATATTTTAGCGAAATTAATTGATTGCGATTTTTCGCTATTGCGAATGCGAAAATAATTGCGATTTTTTTTAATAACTGCGGTATGAGCGCTCTGATTGGCTTAGAATATTCGTGATATTTTATCGAAATATCGCAACATGCGAATGCGATATTTATTGCGGAATTTCGAGATATGCTTGAGGAGTTCTCTGATTGGCTCAGAATATTCGTGATATTTTATCGAAATATCGCAACATGCGAATGCGATATTTATTGCGGAATTTCGAGATATGCTTGAGGAGTTCTCTGATTGGCTCAGAATATTCGTGATATTTTATCGAAATATCGCAACATGCGAATGCGATATTTATTGCGCAATTTCGAGATATGCTGGAGGAGCGCTCTGATTGGCTCAGAATATTCCTGATATTTTATCGAAATATCGCAACATGCGAATGCGAAATTGATTGCAGATATTTCGAAAACTGCTGTAGCAGCACTCTGAAATCGAATATGTATGATATTTTAACCGAAATACATATTGCGATTGCGATTTTTCGATCGCGCATGCGCAATTGCGCGAACAACACGCGACCATTTCCTGGAGCCTTGCCAGTTTCCAACTTATGATCGCAGCGCAATATTACAGCAACATGGTTGGAAGCAATTTCACTAAGTCTGAGGAAAAGTTGCTGATTTGTGTAAGTATTTTGACCACTGTTATTTCATCATCTTCAACTGCATTTAAGTCTAGTTTAAAAGTTAGTATATATGATCAGATATTAGTATTTAACCAAAAATGTGTCTCCTGCTTTTACAAAACTACAAGTCCCAGCCCAGCCCAGCATTTTAGTCTAGTTTAAAAGTTAGTATATATGATCATATATTAGTATTTCACAAAAAATGTGTCTCCTGCTTTTACAAAACTACAAGTCCCAGCATGCCTGGACAGCTGCAGACACCCTGGTTGGCAAATGTGTATTTAGGCACTTTTCCTTGTTATTTAGCATAATGAATTTAAAAAATTTTTGGACATAGGACGTATGCGAATGTCCTGACTTCAGTGTCCTCAAGGCCCAAGGACGTTCGAATACATATTGCCCTTTAGATGTTGCAGAACTACAACTTCCAGCATGCCTGGGAATGCTGGCACTTCTAGTATTGTAAGTTCTGCAGGCCCCCATTTTTCAGGCCTTTATGCACGGGTCTCTAAACTGTGGCACCCTAGATGCAGCAAAAGTAAAATTCTTAGCATGCACTGACAGACCGTGGCTGATGGGAGTAGTAGTTTTGCAACAGCTGGAGGTGGACTGGTCTTGAAACCCAGAGTTAGGTAACAAACCCGTAGTGTTTTGCAACCATTCTGCCTCCAGCTGGTTATTTTCTGTTGAAAAGCCTGTGGCGTGCAAAACACAACCCAAAAACTCCACCCGGTGCAAGGAAAAATTTGCACACACCTAAAGAGTGACATCACAAAAAACTGCGACGGTTGCATACGTCAGTGGTCCTCCGAAAAGGTCCCGTCTCTGACCCCCCGGGGCGTTAGGCTCCTAGGCTCCTGACAGGGAAAAGAGTTACTGTGGTCCATACAGCCGAAGCCATATGGACCCATCTCGGTCCAAGCAGCGCAATCAACACGCGAACAACACGCGACCATTTCCTGGAGCCTTGCCAGTTTCCAACTTATGATCGCAGCGCAATCACACAGCAACATGGTTGGAAGCAATTTCACTAAGTCTGAGGAAAAGTTGCTGATTTGTGTAAGTATTTTGACCACTGTTATTTCATCATCTTCAACTGCATTTAAGTCTAGTTTAAAAGTTAGTATATATGATCAGATATTAGTATTTAACCAAAAATGTGTCTCCTGCTTTTACAAAACTACAAGTCCCAGCCCAGCCCAGCATTTTAGTCTAGTTTAAAAGTTAGTATATATGATCATATATTAGTATTTCACAAAAAATGTGTCTCCTGCTTTTACAAAACTACAAGTCCCAGCATGCCTGGACAGCTGCAGACACCCTGGTTGGCAAATGTGTATTTAGGCACTTTTCCTTGTTATTTAGCATAATGAATTTAAAAATTTTTTGGACATAGGACGTATGCGAACGTCCTGACTTCAGTGTCCTCAAGGCCCAAGGACGTTCGAATACATATTGCCCTTTAGATGTTGCAGAACTACAACTTCCAGCATGCCTGGGAATGCTGGCACTTCTAGTATTGTAAGTTCTGCAGGCCCCCATTTTTCAGGCCTTTATGCACGGGTCTCTAAACTGTGGCACCCTAGATGCAGCAAAAGTAAAATTCTTAGCATGCACTGACAGACCGTGGCTGATGGGAGTAGTAGTTTTGCAACAGCTGGAGGTGGACTGGTCTTGAAACCCAGAGTTAAGTAACAAACACGTAGTGTTTTGCAACCATTCTGCCTCCAGCTGTTTTTTTCCTGTTGAAAAGCCTGTGGCGTGCAAAACACAACCCAAAAACTCCACCCGGATGCAGTGAAAAATGTGCACACACCTAAAGAGTGACATCACAAAAAACTGCGACGGGTACATACGTCAGTGGTCCTCCGAAAAAGGTCCCGTCTCTGACCCCCCGGGGCGTTAGGCTCCTGACAGGGAAAAGAGTTAGCAACGCATATCTCCCCTATACGTGTATCCTGTGTTGTTAATAATATATTCATAATTATGCAAATGATAATGGCTGCTATATTTATGCAAAAAAGGTGGCGACCGAAATGGCAGGATATAAAATCTTTCATGTTACCCCTGTCATTGATTAATAAGGCGAGAATGCTTCCAATTGTTGAATAGCATACATTTACGTCATATATCCATAAGGCTGTCAACAGAAGTATTACAATATACTTTGTTCTTCATCTTGCAGAAGTTCCTGGAAACAGGATACGATGAGCTGCGGAGGCAGCCAGAGAAAAGGGCTGTGGTCAGCGCCCTAATCGCTGACTTTGGCGGCCAACATGACCACAAGGCAATTGTTAAGAAGTGGTCTGACCTGAAGAGGCGCCAAATGGTTCAGGTCAGACGTCTTCGGGCTAAATATCATCCAGGTAAGTTATTGTTGACAGTTATGTTTTTTTTTTAAAAAGTGTATTTTGTGCGTGAACTCGAAAGAGAGAGGAGCCGGCCTGCAGGAGTTGGGAGGCCTCCCCCAGAGGCAATCTGCCACCTTTCTCCATGCCCCGGTTGGCAATGGCGGGTGTGAGGGGGTCCTCCCAACCCAACCTCGCATAGCACACCCACCAGGGGCGGGGCTGAGACCACCAAACTCAATTCACAGGTAGCCGAGAGCGGGATCCGAACCCCTAGCTGCAGAGGTGAATCACTTGTCAGTGCAGTGGCAATCGTGTGGAGCCACCGCAGCTCCTTTGGTGACAGTTATGTAAGGTCATATGTAATTCATGTAAGGTCAGATGTTGTTAACCAAGATGCCATGTTGTGCTAACATATATCACCACCGGCCAAGGTATTCATAGTACTGTTGAAAAAAGACATGGGACAGCAGACAGGAACACAGAAGTTATGTGGGAACATAATTTTCCCATTGCTTTGCATGGGACTTTAAAGAAAAACCCCGACCATGGCAAGTGGGGGTGGGTAAGGTTTAAACCACCTATCCTATGTTTGTGGCTGACATATAAGTAACCTGTGTGCCAAGTTTCATATAAATATCTTTAGCCGTTTGTACGTGATGCTGGAACATACATACATACATACATACATACATACATACATTTATGCACACACACACGTTGAGTTTTATATATATAGATTACCACTAAATTCCTGTGTTAGGAGTGGGGTTGTTATAGTAATCCCGTGTGCTCCATCAGGCCCTTTTTTTAACATGAGATGGTCTGAACAAAACAAAGGAGACAAAAACAGCTCATTTTAACATGGTTGCATCCCAGCTCACGCTCAGTCCCCTGTAGTGCCCACAAGACCCTTTAATATAACATTGTCCCATTGGTTAACTGTCTATATAAATCAATTTGTATTCATATACAATACAGCAGAGTACACAGAATTTGCATACGTCATTAGAAAACATTTTTATAATATATGAACATTGTGTTATTATAGGAGCTCCAATGCCAGTTATCCGCGCCAAGCGCAGAAGGCGCTAGGCCGATGAGGAGGAGGAGGAGGATGCGGCAGAGGAGGATGCGGCAGAGGAGGAGATGGATGAAGAGGAGCAGCCAGGGCCCTCCCACTCCCCAACCCCAGCTCCTGCTGAGGAGCAAGCTGAGGAGCTTCCCCCCCCCACCACCCCAACTTCTCAAGCAGAAGAGCAGGAGGAAGAGAGCGGTCCTGTGAGCCTCGTTCAGGAAGGTAAATATGTGCACAATGATTAATAACATTTCAACAATAAAATGTAGATATAAAAATGGACAACACATAAAGCGCACCTGTCAGATTGTAGAACCATAATATGGTATTGATGCTAGAAGTATACAGGTAGTGCATAATTATTAGGCAAGTTGTATTTTTGAGGATTCATTTTATTATTGAACAACAACCATGTTCTCAATGAACCCCAAAAACTCATTAATATCAAAGCTGAATTTTTTTGGAAGTATTTTTTAGTTTGTTTTTAGTGTTAGTTATTTTCGGGGGATATCTGTGTGTGCAGGTGACTACTATTACTGTGCAGAATTTTTAGGCAACTTAACCAAAAAATAAATATATACCCATTTCAATGATTTATTTTTAAAAGTGAAACCAATATAACATCTCAACATTCACAAATACACATTTCTGACATTTAAAAACAAAACTAAAACAAATCAGTGACCAATATAGCCACCTTTCTTTGCAAGGACACTCGAAAGCCTGACATCCATGGATTCTGTCAGTGTTTTGATCTGTTCACCATCAACATTGCGTGCAGCAGCAACCACAGCCTCCCAGACACTGTTCAGAGAGGTGTACTGTTTTCCCTCCTTGTAAATCCCACATTTGATGATGGACCACAGGTTCTCAATGGGGTTCAGATCAGGTGAACAAGGAGGCCATGTCATTACTTTTTTTTATTTAATACCCTTTCTTGCCAGCCACGCTGTGGAGTACTTTGACACGTGTGATGGAGCATTGTCCTGCATGAAAATCATGTTTTTCTTGAAGGATGGTGACTTTTTCCTGTACCACTGCTTGAAGAAGGTCTCTTCCATAATCTGGCAGTAGGACTGGGAATTGAGCTTGACTCCATCCTCAATCCGAAAAGGCCCCACAAGCTCATCTTTGATGATACCAGCCCAAACCAGTACTCCACCACCACCTTGCTGGCGTCTGAGTCGGACTGGAGCTCCCTGCACTTTACCAATCCAGCCACGGGCTCTTCCATCTGGCCCATCAAGACTCACTCTCATTTCAGCAGTCCATAAAACCTTAGAAAAATCTTTCTTGAGATATTTATTGGCACAGTCTTGACGTTGCAGCTTGTGTGTCTTGTTCAGTGGTCATCGTCTTTCAGCCTTTCTTACCTTGGCCATGTCTCTGGGTATTGCACACCTTGTGCTTTTGGGCACCCCAGTGATGTTGCAGCTCTGAAATATGGCCAATCTTGTGGCAAGTGGCATCTTGGCAGCTGCACGCTTAACTTTTCTCAGTTCATGGGCAGTTATTTTGCACCTTTGTTTTTCCACACGCTTCTTTTGTTTGATGATCACGCTTCAGAAGCTTTGCAACTTTAAGAGTGCTGCATCCCTCTGCTAGATATCTCTCTATTTTGGACTTTTCAGAGTCTGTCAAATCCTTCTTTTGGCCCATTTTGACAAAGAAAAGGAAATTGACTAATAATTATGCACACCTGATATAGAGTGTTGATGTCATTAGACCACACACCTTCTCATTACAGAGTTGTACATTACCTAATATGCCTAATCTGTAGTAGGCTTTCGAGCCTATACAACTTGGAGTAAGACAACATGCATAAAGAGGATGATGTGGTCCAAATACTCATTTGCCTAATAATTCTGCACTCCCGGGATGTGTTAGACACATAACAAGTGTATACACATGATAATGATTGATTAATAAGCAAAAAAAATTTTTTATTTATTTGGTAACGTTATTTTAAATCCAAATTTTTTTTTTATTATATCCTAACAGTATCAGGAAAGATGAGGAGGCAGACCGCGCTCATAAAGACAACCCACCAGAGGATCCAGGCAAATCAGCGCCAGATCCGCTACCTTATTCAGCAAAATGTGCTGCTGGAGCAGCAGCAATTAAAAAATATAGAGAAGCTGGAGCGCCTTCAGAAGCTCAATCAGAGTTATATCTGAAATTATGTTTTTATTAATAAATATTATTTTTTGGAAATGTTTCATTTCTTTTTGAGATAGATTTGTAGGTTTTTCAACACATCTAACTTAACATCAAACAAATCAACATCAACACATTTAACTTCATAATAAGCAAAAACATTTTATACTATTATTTTATTTAACAGTAACCTAGGACAAACTAAAGCACACGACACAGACACGACGAACACAAAATAAACAGTTGAAAAATGAACATAACAAAAGCAACAATATATATATATATACAAAGAGAGAGAGAGGGAGAGCAAGAAAGAGAGAGAATGCAGATGAGCTCTTGCAGACAGCCCAATGGTTGCAGTATAAATGCCGCAAAACAGTGTTTAACATAAGGTTCATTGTTATAGTTACACTTGCTGTTTAGATCCGGTCTGGTAGCTTGTAGCGGAGGCTGTTGGTGGATCCGCTGTGCCAGAGAGGTCATGAAGCTTTACTCAGCATGGAGGCAGCAGCAGGAGTATTAAAATATAATATAACTAGACAATGCATTTCCTGAGGAAAATGCGAGTGGGAATGCTGAATAGCTTAATTGGTGAGCCCCTTGCCAAAGACATTCACCATAACCACTACACTATCTTTAGGACACACAGCTTCTTTCTCTATCTGCAAAGTATAGCGTATGCTGACTTCCTGGTCGCCCCTCCCCCCTCAATAGGTTTCCCCTCCCCCCCAGGTCAGTGAGGAGGAATATTGCACTGAGGTCAGGAAAGTGATTTATAGAAAGAAATAACATTACAAACGCTTTTAATTCACAGATCTAATACATGATTTAAGCCTCCAAACAAAGCTTAATAAATCCTCAAACGTACATGCAATTGATACAACGACTACACCGTTTGAAATACACGGCCCTTGTAAACGCATCGATATGAAATTTATGTAGATAAACTTAAAAATGTGGCCATGTCTGCGATTTAGAAAAGAGCGTCTTTGTGAGTTCTGCAGCAACATTTTTTAGATAATTTAACATGAGAGTCTATGAGACATAATTTCTGGCTGTTGCTCCAATAACTAAAACTAAAATACGTATCGCAGACTTGATCACATTGCCATAAACCAGACAAGCATAGCTACGTTTTGATATAAAAATTGTGTATGAAAAGTAGATCTTGTGGGCGTGAGACCAATTTGTTTCCCCTTTTTGTAAAGATATTTTTAATTACAAAGATCTAGAATGTTAAGGTCACATGACAGACTCTAAATCCCCTCCATAGGATTACATTATAACCTATCGCATTTTTGTGAAAAATTCGCAAAACGTAAATTGCGTTTTCACCAAAAAATTGTAAACGATAACGATCTGAAAAGTCATAGCCGGATAGCTAAATATTTTGTGACCGCTTTACAGTTTTTTCAGTGTCTGTAAGTGAAAGTATGAAGTAGCTGAAACTTTTGGCAGGGCATGTGAATTCAAAGGGGAAAAGGATGTTCTCATTGACTTCATTGTTAAAAAAACGGTCTTAAAAGCTAAAAATTTATAAAAGTGTAAAAAGTAGGAAAAAACTTGAACAAGTCCCATCATTTGCTGAAAGAGACGAACATTTTTACAGTTGAATGGTCTCAATAGCTGAAAGTATGCCGAAGTTACGCAGAACCAAAAAACGTAAGGAATAATAAGATTACTAAATTTACGGATATCAATACTGGAAATGTTTATTAAAGCATTCACACTAATTAAGATTAATACATTTACGGGTATCCATACTAGGAATGCTTATTAAAGCATTCCCACTAAGTATCACACAGGCATGATTTACAAGCAGTAGTGGTAATAGTAATACATAGCATAAAAACACTTGGGGAATACTTTACAGCATCAGTAGTGGTCATAGTAGTCAATAGTGTACCAAAAAATTGGGACACAGGTGTCTTGACTGAGCTGTAATAGTAGTAGTAGACATTGACAATACAGTGTCAAATCACTCGGGCAAGAGGTGCCATGATGAACAGCAGTCTTAATAAGAGTATATAGGGTGTGAAATAACTGCTGACATAGGTGTCTTGACTGGGCAGCAGAAGCAGCAGTAGTAGTATTAACAGTAGTAGTTGATACAGAGTCATATCACATGGGCAGGAGGTGCCATGATGAACAGCAGTAGGAATAGGAGTATATAGAGTGTCAAATAACTGCTGACATAGGTGTCTTGACTGGGCAGCAGCAGCAGAAGCAGCAGTAGTATTAACAGTAGTAGTTGATACAGAGTCATATCACATGGGCAGGAGGTGCCATGATGAACAGCAGTAGGAATAGGAGTATATAGAGTGTCAAATAACTGCTGACATAGGTGTCTTGACTGGGCAGCAGCAGCAGCAGAAGCAGCAGCAGTAGTATTAACAGTAGTAGTTGATACAGAGTCATATCACATGGGCTGGAGTTGCCATGATGTACAGCAGTCTTAATAAGAGTATATAGAGTGTGAAATAACTGCTGACATAGGTGTATTGACTGGGCGGCAGCAGCAGCTGAAGCAGCAGTAGTAGTATTAACAGTAGTAGTTGATACAGAGTCATATCACATGGGCTGGAGTTGCCATGATGTACAGCAGTCTTAATAAGAGTATATAGAGTGTGAAATAACTGCTGACATAGGTGTATTGACTGGGCGGCAGCAGCAGCAGAAGCAGCAGTAGTAGTATTAACAGTAGTAGTTGATACAGAGTCATATCACATGGGCAGGAGTTGCCATGAAGTACAGCAGTCTTAATAAGAGTATATAGAGTGTTAAACAACTGCTGACATAGGTGTATTGACTGGGCGGCAGCAGCAGCTGAAGCAGCAGTAGTAGTATTAACAGTAGTAGTTGATACAGAGTCATATCACATGGGCTGGAGTTGCCATGATGTACAGCAGTCTTAATAAGAGTATATAGAGTGTGAAATAACTGCTGACATAGGTGTATTGACTGGGCGGCAGCAGCAGCAGAAGCAGCAGTAGTAGTATTAACAGTAGTAGTTGATACAGAGTCATATCACATGGGCAGGAGTTGCCATGAAGTACAGCAGTCTTAATAAGAGTATATAGAGTGTTAAACAACTGCTGACATAGGTGTATTGACTGGGCGGCAGCAGCAGCTGAAGCAGCAGTAGTAGTATTAACAGTAGTAGTTGATACAGAGTCATATCACATGGGCAGGAGTTGCCATGATGTACAGCAGTCTTAATAAGAGTATATAGAGTGTGAAATAACTGCTGAGATAGGTGTATTGACTGGGCGGCAGCAGCAGCAGCAGAAGCAGCAGTAGTAGTAGTATTAACAGTAGTAGTTGATACAGAGTCATATCACATGGGCAGGAGGTGCCATGATGAACAGCAGTAGGAATAAGAGTATATAGAGTGTTAAACAACTGCTGACATAGGTGTATTGACTGGGCGGCAGCAGCAGCTGAAGCAGCAGTAGTAGTATTAACAGTAGTAGTTGATACAGAGTCATATCACATGGGCAGGAGTTGCCATGATGTACAGCAGTCTTAATAAGAGTATATAGGGTGTGAAATAACTTCTGACATAATTGTCTTGACTGATCCAAAGGAGTCATGGGAGAAAATCATGTGGTCAGATGAGACTATAATATAATTTTTTGATCATAATTTCACTAACCGTGTTCGGAGGAAGAATAATGATGAGTACCATGCCAAGAACGCCATCCCTAATGTGAAGCATGGGGGTGGTAGCATCATGCTTTGGTGGTGTTTTTCTGCACATGGGACAGGGTGACTGCACTGTATTAAGGAGAGGATGACCGGGGCCATGTATTGCAAGATTTTGGGCAACAACCTCCTTCCCTGAGTTAGAGCTTTGAAGATGGGTCGAGGCTGGGTCTTCCAACATGAGAATGACCCAAAGCACACAGCCAGGATAACCAAGGATTGGCTCTGTAAGGAGCATATCAAGGTTCTGGTGTGGCCTAGCCAGTCTCCAGACCTAAACCCAATAGAGAATCTTTGGAGGGAGCTCAAACTCCGTGTTTCTCAGCGATAGCCCAGAAACATGACTGATGTAGAGAAGATCTGTGTGGAGGAGTGGGCCAAAATCCCTCCTCCAGTGTGTGCAAAGCTGGTGTAAAACTACAAGAAATGTTTGACCGCTGTAATTGCAAAGAAAGCCTACTGTACCAAATATTAACATTGATTTTCTCTGATGTTGAAATAGTTATATTCAGCACTGTAAATACATCAGGTCCGGGGCTTCATCAGGGAATGCATGGCAAGGGACCCTTCAGCGCCCTGAACCGACGACGGGTGCCAGAAAGTCACCGCCGATCCAGGACTCATTCATCTTTATGAATGTGAGTCTGTCCACGGAGTCTGTGGACAGACGGGTCCTCTTGTCCGTGACCACCCCACCTGCCGCGCTGAATGTCTGCTCAGATAGTACGCTGGAGGGGGGGCAAGACAATAACTCCAGCGCATACTGAGCGAGCTCGCGGCAGGTGTCCAATCTGGCAACCCAGTACTCCATGGGGTCGTCGGTGCTCATACTGTCAGAAGCACCGACGGACGCCATGTAGTCTGCCACCATGTGGGCCAGCCGCTGGTGGTGACTGCTGCTGCTGCTGCTGGTGGTGGTACTGGGTCGCTCGGTTTGGAAGAACATCCTCATCTCTTCCATTAGGTCCCCTGCTCGGCTGCAGCTGGGTGCAGCCACCTGCTGGGTGAGATGAGGGGGGACAACTGGAGGCCGGGGAGTTGCCTGCTCCAACCGTCTGACAATGGCTGCCTGCAGTTCCTCCATCCGGTGCTGCCTCCGGCTGGCTGGGATGAACTGCTCCAGTTTCCCCTTGCACCTGGGATCCAAAAGGGTGGCCATCCAGAAATCATCCCTCGTCTTGATGGTCTTAACCCGGGGGTCCCTCCTGAGGCATCTCAGCATGTGGGCAGCCATGGGGAAGAGCACAGCCCGCTGTGACTCCTCAATGCTGGCCAGGTGAATGAGGTGCGACTCTTCATCCCTGAGGCGCTGCTGGTCAAACTCAGACATGCCCAACCCCCGGACTATCGGTGCCCCCAACACCGGCTCTCCCTCCTGACCAGGCCCTGACTCCGGGACGACACCAGCAACCACCTCCTCCTCCTCTTCATCATCATCCTCCTCCTCCTGGTCCTGGCCCTGGTCTCGGTGGAGCATTGCTGACTCCTCCTGCTCCACCAAGGCACTCTCCCCAGCCTCGAGCAGGCGATCTAGTGTCCTCTCCAGCATGAACAGTATTGGCAGCACGCTATTGAGGCCAATTTGCTCACTGCTGACCATCTTGGTCGCCTGCTCGAAGGAGGACAACACTTGGCAGACCTGGTTTATCTGCCCCCACTGCGCACAGGCGATGAAAGGGAGTTGTGGTGAAGCCCTCTCAGTGCCTAGTTCCATCAGGTACTCCCTCACTGCCCTTTGCTGCTCCCACAACCTCTTCAGCATGTGGAGGGTGGAGTTCCACCGCGTCACACTGTCCACAATCAGCCTGTGAAGGGGCAGATTGTACTTCCGCTGCAATTTGGACAGGGACGCGGTAGCGGTTGGGGAGCGCCTGAAGTGGCTGGCAATCCTACGCGCCTTTGCCACAATGTCACTCAACCCTGGATAAGTGCGCAGGAACTTCTGCACCACCAGGTTGAGGACATGTGCCAGACAGGGCACGTGCGTCAGACTGCCAGCATGGAGGGCGGCGAGTAGGTTGCTGCCGTTATCGCAGACAACCATACCTGGCTGGAGCCTTCGGGGTGTCAGCCACTTCTGGACCTGAGCTTGAAGTGCTTTCAGCACTTCTTCTGCAGTGTGTCTCCGGTCCCCTAAACTAACAAGCTGGAGCACGGCCTGACAGCGCACGTGCCCCACACTTGAGTAGCTACGGGGGCGCTTGCTGGGAGGCTCAGCAGCTGCGGAGACAGTGGCTTGAGGGAGACCAGCAGTTCTCCCCTGGACACCCCGGGGCGGCACCACAAGATCGGTTGCCGACGATCCCTCACCGACGCCTCGGAGGGAAACCCAATGGGCCGTGAAGCTGATGTAGCGTCCCTGCCCATGCCTGCTGGTCCAGCCATCCATTGTCAGATGAACCCTGTCGCTGACAGCGTGATCCAGCGACAGGGTTACATTCTGCACAATGTGCTGGTGTAGGGCAGGGACACCAGTCCTGGCAAAGAAATGGCGGCTGGGGACACGCCATTGGGGTTGGGCCTGCTCCAACATCTGCCTGAAGGGGTTGCTGTCAACTATGTTGAAGGGCAGCAGATGTTGGGCAATAACCCTTGCCAGGAGCCCATTGAGGGAACGCACACGTCGGTCTCCAGGGGGGAAGGGAGTGGTGCGGTCAAAGGCGTCTGAAATCGACGCCTGGCGCCGGACGGCAGTGCGGGACACAGACGTGGAGGGTGCTGTGGAAGTAGAGGTCTGGCTGCCGGTACCAGTACCTCTACTAGAGGGAGCGGGGGGGCATGACCTGCTGGAAACAGATGAAGATGTGGCAGGGGCTGCTGTACCCTGCTCACTTGTGGTGGTGGCGCTGCTACCACCACCACGCTTCATCTCGTCATACAACGCCCAGTGGTTTATCCTCAGGTGCTGGTTCAGGGCTGTGGTACCCACCCGAGCCAAACACTTCCCTCTCTTCACCCTCACTTTACAAATCCGGCAGATGGCCACGGTAGGGTTGTCTGCCACCAGGGTAAAGAAATTCCAGACAGGTGACTTCAGCACCGCCCTCCTGTCAGATGGGGTGACGCTTACTTGCACCTGCTGGGATTCGGTGCGCACAGGTGGAGCTGCCTGCTGCTGCTGCTGCTGCTGCTGCTCCTCCTCCTGACACCTCCTGCTGCCATCACCAGTGGAGACCCTGACGATGGTCTCCCTGGTGGTGACCTGGCGCACCGTTTCACCAGGGTGCCTACCTTCCCCGTCGTCACTGACGTAGTGAGCCGACGCGTCAGATGGCAACCATGATGGGTCACCCTCTTCGCCCCCAGAGATGTCAGACCAAGGGCTGAGATGTGTTGGTCTGAGGGAACCACGTGACATGGAGCCTCTAGCCTGGCTCCGCTGTCCCCTCACCCACGCCTGGGTCTGACTAGGTGCTGCTGTTTCCTGCACCAAAACAGCAGCACCAGTTTGAAGGGATGTCTCTGGGATACTGCCAGCAGGTATCCCATCCTCCTCATCCATCCCTTCAAAAAGGTCCTGACCATCAGGACAGAGCTGGAGGTCTGCCTGATGCATGGCCTCCCCCAAGAGATCCCTATCACTGTCGCTGTCGAACAGTAAGATGCTGGACTCTTGGGGGCTGGGGGGGGGTAGTACAGGCAACGGTGTAATGGTAGTACTACTGTGAGTCGGGACCGACGACTCAGTGGCACTGCTGTGCCCCATGTAGTCCACCACTACTTGAGCCTGAGATGGCAATATCGAGCGGCTGCCCGATGGGAAGAACTCCCGGATCAGGCGTACTCCCCTTGCACCCGATCCTCTACCACTAGTAGGGGCACGAGAGGTACCCCGTGCTGGCAGCGATCCAGCACTGGGAGTAACTCCCCTACCCCTGCTGCCACGGCCACGGATGCCGCTCATTATTGCTGATATGTGTGTGGGGGGGGTAAACTTTATTGGGGGGGGAAAATGTGAACAAAATGTGTTTTTGTGTTTTTTTTACAAGACAGGCACGCAGACAAAGACGTACACAGACAGCTACTAAACTATAAGAAAAGTAGTACACCAGACAAGGACTACAAAATTAAAGAAAAAAAAAAAAGCACTAAACAAACACTAACTTTTTTTTTTTTTTTTTTTTTTAAACACAAAACACAGACACTAAACACACACTAAGCTAAGCTAGATGAAATAAATGTACACTAACAGTGTGTACACTTACTACACAAAATTTAACTAAACTGAACACAAAACTTAGCTTTTATAAAAGCTCTTTAGGGAAAACTAAACAAAATTTGAACTGAGATGCCTATCAAATATCACTGAACAGCGAACCTGCAAGATCTAACAGTAACACAAGATGAACAAAACTTAGCTTTTAGAAAAGCTCTTTTATAAAGCTCAGCAAAATGTGTTCTGAAATCTCTTGCAAATATAACTGAACAGGGAGGATTGCAGGATCAAACAGTAACACAAATGAAAAAAACAGCACAAAACAGCACAAAACGTAGCTTTGAAAAAAGCTCTTGGGTCTATTGCTTTGAAAAAAGCAGTTGATATACTGGAAAAGATCCACTGGAATCACTAAATAGCAATGCTGGTGATGATCTAAATCAATCAAGAACAAAGACACAGGAAACCAGGAACACAGAAACAGCCTCCACACTCTATAGCCAGCTTCTGAATCTGCAATGAAATGGTGCTGGGAGTGAGCTTATATAATGTCCATGCAGGCAGGTTCCTATTGGTTGCTAACCTGTGACGAGTGTGGAAGGAGAACTCTGATTGGCTCTGATGCAAAAGGGCGGAGCAAATAATCGCGCAATATTCCTATTGCCGAATATTCGCATTGCGAATATTCGGCAATATAAAATGATCGCTTCAGCTACTCGGCCCAATGGCTCTAATCATACCAGCAATGCTTTCAGACGTCTATGGAGATCACTAGGATGTGATCTGTTTTAAAAATGAAACTGTAAAAATCGCTCTGATGCGGAAGATCGGGGCGAGGAAAATAATCGCGCGATATTGCGTTTGCCGAATAATCGCATTGCGATCTTTCTGGAAAATTCAATGAACGCTTCAGCTACTCGGCCCAGGGTCTCTAATGATACCAGCAATGCTTTTAGACGTCGATGGAGATATCTAGGATGTGATCTGATTAAAAAAAAAATTTGTAAAAAATCGAATATTCGGAATTGCGAATATTCACCGCGAATTTCGAAATATAGCGCGATTTCTCGAATATGCTATATTCGAGTCGAATATTCGCAATGCGAATATTCGTGAGCAACACTAATCATAAATAGTAAAGTAAATATATTCACATACCACATATAGTTCAGGCCTGGAGATAGTATTCAAAAGTGGTGGCCAACAAAGGAGCAGGATACAGCCAGGCAGGGCCGGGACAAGGGGTGGGCAGGACGGACGGCTGCCCTGGGCACTTTGGTCTTATGTGAGGTAGGGGGGGTGCTGTGAGGAGATGAAGGGGGGATTTGTGTTGGGAGGAGCAATTTGGGGAGGCAGCAGAAGGTAAGAATTGCAAAGAGTAGTGATTTAGGGAGATTTGTTTTGAGATGGGGATGGGGGATGGTGGAGGAGGATTTTTGCTACAAGGAGGGATTTGGGGTTTTTGTGCTAAAAGAGGTGAAATGGTGAAGGGGGCAGTATTCTGCTAGGAGAGGATATTTTTGTTTGGGGGGGGTCTATGCTAGAGGGGAAATTTAGGTGGCGGATTTGTGCTAGGAAGGGGTATTTGGAGTGGTGTGAGGAGAGGATGTGTACTTTTTCGGTGAGGGGCATTTGTGTTAGGGGGGATTTAGGCAAAGATGTGTACTGGAAGGAGCGGTTTTAGAAGGGGGCAGATTTTTACTGAGGGAATTTATGCTCAGGGAGTAGGCATGTAGATTAGTGCTCATTTATTTATTTTTTTGGGAGGGGGGGGGGTTTTTGCTGACACATAATTCTCATACATCTTGAGGAGAGGGGGGGGAGTGCAGTTTGGCATGGCCCTGGGCTCTAGATAGTTTTGTCCTGGCACTGCAGCCAGGCAGGAGCAGGGTCAAAAAGTGAGGTAGAGAGGAAAGAAAACATAGAGAGCAGGAATAAGAGTGAAAAAAGCAGCTGAAAAACAAAAAGAACTGTAGATTTAACAATTAGGAACCTGTAGCAAATATAATTGTGCACATTGGTAAATTAACTAGAACAGCCATGCTATAGTTTGGTATCCTCTGATCAGTGTCATTGGAAAGAGTCGTGCTTGTACCTCTCGATTAGGGGTACAGCTGAAGGATTATAGATTATAGGAAGCCTAGTGTATATAAGATTGGCCATGCATGAGTCAACTTACTGGTTGAATTAAAGATGATGACTTGATTGCCCCATCCACACACTCAATGTGAAAGGGGGAATCCCTCCCTCTGAGAAATTGTATCCTGACAGAGGAGAAGGTTAGACAGAAGAGTTTCTTGCTGTCAGAATACACTCATCAGCACCACCAGCTATTGTCGATGACGCTGATTGAGAGAACATTTTCAAACAGGTTGGTTGTACACAAGTCGATCGATAGATCAATTCTGGCCAAAAAAAGGGAAAAGCAACTATAATTAAAGCCCTGTACACACGATCGGTTTGTCTGATGAAAACAGACCATCGGTTTGTTTTTCATCGGTGAAAAAAATAGAACATGTTTTAAAATTTTCCTATGAATAAAAAAAACGATAGAAAAAAACGACCGTCTTTGTGGAAGGCCAAAAATCCACACATGCTCACAATCAAGCCGACGCATGCTCGGAAGCATTGAATTTCTTTTTTCTCAGCACGTTGTAGTGTTTTACGTCACAGCGTTGGACACGGTCGGATTTTTGACCGATGGTGTGTAGGCAAGACTGATGAAAGTCAGTTTTATCGGATATCTGACGAACAAATCCATCGGAGTAGATTTCATCAGATATCCAATTGTGTGTACAGGGCTATAGAAATAAGAAAAGCTGAAAATATTCTGAGGATCAATCACAGAAAAAAAAAAAAAAAAATACGTAAGGACCCTAAGGATGGTAAGGACAATTTTGGTCACCAAGTCACAATACCGTCAATTTCAGGTCGTACGATCAACTTTTTTTTGTGCAGTTTCTGATGGCGTGAGAGTTGTTGAATGGGCCACTTGGGTTGGTTATTATAAGTAGCAGTTGCTGTATTAAGGCTTTGCCCTCCTAAAACGTGGAGAAGGTGTGCATTTTATTCTGCATGGTAAATGAGAGCAGTGGTTTCAAGTATCTGTGTTTCTGAATTGTGGCGGTGATATACAAAGATCTGAATCGGATGGCCCCTCAATTGAATTGAATTTCTGTACATTCTCTGGCTTTTGAATATAACTTGTCGTTTGACGATATTATCCCTGGGGTTGCCATGTGAACATGTAGCAGGGAACTCTATCCAGTTCCAGCCTGTGAGGTTGAATGTCTGGAATTATATGCTAAATCAGTTCTTGGATCACCTCTTCGGCAGACCCTGAAATAATATCAATGGAACTTGTTCTAAGTCATTGATTTTATTAAGGGCCGCATCTAGTTACTGTGACAGAATTTGAATGTGGGCCATATTATAAATGGCTCTCCCAATAGTAACATTTAGCTTGTTTTCAATTCTCTTCATGCAAAATCCTAGCTTATCTTTTTAGTTTAGAGGTGATTTTCTCTAATAGCGGAGGTGCCTGGGCTCCAGGGGAGGGGGTTGGACATTCCTCTTCTCTACCCTGGCTGGACACTATATACATAGAGCTCTCTCAAAGTCCCAGGATTGTGAATGGAAAATATCTCTCTCAGGGGATCCTGCCATATGGTACAGAGGGCAGTCAGCTGGCTTGCCAGCCTGTAGGGATTGAGGCAGCTCCTTCTGACAATATCTTTATCTGCTTTTCTCATCAAAAGGATGACATCATCTTTGTTTAGACGATACCCAGGGTCAGTATCTACTTTATTAACTAAAATGCTGACTCCGAGATCATAATGTAAATCCTGGTACCTGATTTGTCTTTTGCTGTGTTTACATATGTATGACACTTTATTGTAGGACACAATTATCCATAGAATGGAAGATCCTGCTTCTCTGAACCATGGGAGAAATACACTCCTCTATATGGGAGAACTAAAAGACTCCTCCTATAACACAGGTGGACACTAATAAGAGGCAATTATACAGGGGCGGGTGCTCCAGCCCAAAGGGATTTGGTCAGAATCCATATACAAACAAAGATTGTATCAGTGGGTCCACATAGTGGAGTGTATTTCTCCCATAGTTCAGAGAAGCATGATCTTCCACTCTATGAATAGCGTAGGACCCACTGATAATGGGGTACTTTGACGTAGTAGTGGGCTTAGCACTATATGGCCATAGGGTGTAACAAACTCCCCATATTTTTGGAATATGTTCAGGTGTTTTAAATAGCCTTGCAGGAGTTTTTGTATGTGTGTGCTGTAATCTTTTGTTCCATCTGTATTGTCTTATGGCTGCACCATCTTTGATGCATTTTTTAGGGTGTGCCCCCCAAATCTTTGTTTGTCTAAAGACATGTGTTGCACACATAGCATAGATGGATGTGCTGAAGCTGGCAGCAAACAAGGCTTATATCTCTTATATTATATACCACTCCAAGAATGCATCAGGCCAGGTGCAGCATGTGAGGCGTGCACGTTGAGGGAGGGGATTGGTCCGCACCACGCCACACCGGAGATCAGGATGTCAGCGCAGCGTGAGAGGCTGCAACGCCGTCGGATCGTCCTCCGTCCTCTCGATGCACCCGCTTGCGATACGCAGTAATCCTGCGGCAAGCCCCGCTCCCCCACCGCCGTCACCACCGACACCCGGAGCTAGCTCCCGCAGGAAGGAAGTAAGTAGCATGGGTGCCGAGGGGCTCCTGAAGCACCAAGGAACGGAGCGCATCTCCCCGCACCTACTGGATCCACACCCCCACCCCGTGTCCTGGGGTTGCTCAGGTAATATTAACGCAGACCTCCGGGTCTGTAGCAGCTTACACAGAGGCTCTGCATCTTGATCTATATACCCAGATAAAACAACATTGTTCTAATGGAGGGGTAAGAAAGACTTTATTTATGAAATCTAAATCACTGCTTCTTTGAATTGACGGATGATGATGCTTGACAGGTGTATGCTGCTTTGTTTTGGCCAAAATTCACACGCCCTGACTATAACAGATCCCTAGCAGGCTGATACATGGAAGATTTATGCTAGATGATCTATTCCGAATGGCTTCAGGGGTTTAAAATTGGAACATACGTCTCTACGGCCTGAGGTGTACTTTTGCGCTCTTTTATGTGCCCAGGGATGCGAGGGGAGCGAAGAGCCTAAATTAATGCCTATAATTATCGATCTATGGTAAAAAAAAAAAACTGCATAAGAGTTTGTGGCATTAAATTGTATATCGCCTTACGTCTAAGATTGGTATCTCGCCCCCCCCCTCAGTTTGTTCCTCCATAGGTTCCTTTATATGGAGTGAGCAAAAGCCTTCATATAACTTGGGAACTCTGGGGATTTGCGAGAGGGGAGATAGGAGGGTGGAGGGAGAGTCGGGTCTCTCTCTCATATCTCCTTCTCGCGCCCCCTTCATTTGCCCCCCTGGCTTCTCTTTTCAATTTTTTTTTTTCTTTCTTCCCTACATGGCCACCTCTAATTTGCATTTTTGAACGGTAACGGTTCCTGTCCGGGTACGATAAATCCCTAAACCTATACAAAACTGGGGAAACGTATTAGAGCAAGAAACAGAGATAATATGAGTACAACTAGGGGGTCTGCCCCTAAGTGCCCTAAGGATAAGGGCCCCACTAGCACCATAAAACAATATCTGACCCAGGAGGTGAGCTCTAAGAGCCCGGCTACTAAAAAAAAAACTGAAAAGGAGAAGAACATAAAAGGAACTGGAGAATGTAATTCAGCTAAGGCTGATACATCGACAGAAGGGGAACAAGACATTAGCCACAGGGAGGAATCAAGATTAGTTACACAAGCATTATCAAAGGAAGAAATGAGTGGCATGCTTGGGAAATTCGAAGAGGTAATAAAAGGGGAAATTGGCACACTAAGAGCAGATATAAGCCATCTCCTGACACGGGTGGAGGAGACGGAGGCTAGGTCTGATCAACAAGCAAAAGAATTAAACCTGTTAAAGGAGCAGTTTCTTATAATTAAACAGGACCAGAGGAGGCTACAATATCGGTTAGAGGATCAGAAAAACCGTAATAGAAGGAAAAACTTAAGAATACGCTCAGTCAAAGAAGAAAGAGGGGAAAATTTGAGGGATATGGTTAATACCCTTTTTCTACCCATCTTGGAAAACAACACCAAGGATCACCTCAAAATTGAGCGTGTACATCGCATAGGAAGGGCAAAAAGCAGAGAGAGAGAGAGTGGCCAAGAGACATAATAGTCAGATTCAGATTCTTTGAAGATAAAGCCGAAATATGGTCATGCTTGAGAAGGAAAGCACCTTTGAGCTATAAGGGAATAGAAATTCAGATTTTTACAGACCTGGCACGGGAAACCTTGGCCCGAAGGAGACATTTGAAACCACTTTTGATACAGATGTGGTTATTGGGGATTGAATATCAATGGGGCTTCCCGGCTTGCCTCATTGGAAAGAAAGATGGAGTTTAGGCCAGATTAACATTCCCGGAAGATCTTGAAGGTTTTTGTCATAAACTAGGCATTCCGGCATTAGAACTGCCGGAATGGATAGAATAGGATGCAGTGACCTGAAGGGGTAGGAGTGGGGGGGTGAGGGTGGGATCGGTGGTGGGGGGGTGGGGTTTAGGAGGAAGGAGAAATGGGGGGGATTTGAGATCAACCCCCTTGGCCCCGGAACTTTCCATCTTAAGGGGAACTAGTGGGGGGGTGGCGCAGTCTAAAGCCTGCCTCAGGTCAAGAGAACCAGTGGAAAATGAGAAAAGAGACCATCCACGGTTCAGAGGCTAGGTCGAGGCCTAACGAGTGGGGGGAGGGAGGGTTGGAAGGGGGCTCTCAGGGACTCTAAAAGTAAACACAGGTCAACTGCCGAATAGGACGTTATGGCTGAGATTTTGTCATATAATGTCAAGGGGCTAAATTCCGCAGGAAAAAGACACAAGATCCTAGAAGAGATCAAACGATATAGAGCGAATGTGGTCTTCCTGCAGGAGTCCCATTTGACATTAAACTCGAATGTTAAACTGTATTCTCCCATGTTCTCAACCTGGTACTATGTGGATTCTATATCCAAACGCGCTAGGGGCGTGGCGATTGGGTTTTCAAGAGGGACAGGTTTCGCCCTTGAGGCAAGATTGATGGATCCGGAAGGAAGGTATCTGTTCCTGAAAGGGAGGCTAGGGAACTCTGTATATACACTAGCAAATGTCTATGCCCCCAATATAAACTCAATTACATATGTAGAGAGAATTCTTGGAAAGTTAAAAAAATTTGCGGAGGGCCACACGATTCTGATGGGAGATCTTAACCTGTGTATAAACCCGAGTGTGGACAGTACGTCCCGTGTGAAGGAGACAAGTAACGCACAGCTTAAAAAATTAAAACGTAAGATGCAGGACTGTCAGCTAATAGATGTGTGGAGGGTTCAACACCCAAATACACTAGATTACACGTTCTTCTCTCCTCCTCACGGAACATACTACAGGTTAGACTACATAATGGTCGATCACAGCCTATTAGAAAATGTCACTGGAACTGAGATCGAAATTATGTCCATATCAGATCATGCTCCGATAACGATGAAAATCAAGACAGCAGCACAAATGAATCAACATCCCCCCTGGCATTTAAATGAAGACCTGATAAGAGATGAAGAAAGGGTCGGAAGGGTGGAAGAGGAACTCAAACAATTTTTTCTAGTAAACGATACAGAAGGGATTTCACGCGCCACCCTCTGGGAGACGCATAAAGCGTATATCAGAGGAATACTAATTTCTTAGGGTGTGAGGGAGAAAAAAGAGAGTACGAGGAAGGTAAATGCCTTGGTTAAAGAAATAGCACACTTGGAACAAAAACATAAAGAACGAGTACAGTAGGTGCACGCGATATTGTGTCAATCTCGCTCCCTTTCTCGGCGAGATTGACCACCTACGAGCCCCATTGCGGGAGCCAGCGCCGAGCTGGCTTGCCGCGATAGAGACAAAGCCGTCATAGAAGCGACGGGAGATCCGACTTGGATTCCCGCCAATTCTACACGTGTGCGGCGTTTGTTATGAATCCTGAGGGGGAAGTCCCCGCCGGATTTTAACCTGTGTATAAACCCGAGTGTGGACAGTACGTCCCGTGTGAAGGAGACAAGTAACGCACAGCTTAAAAAATTAAAACGTAAGATGCAGGACTGTCAGCTAATAGATGTGTGGAGGGTTCAACACCCAAATACACTAGATTACACGTTCTTCTCTCCTCCTCACGGAACATACTACAGGTTAGACTACATAATGGTCGATCACAGCCTATTAGAAAATGTCACTGGAACTGAGATCGAAATTATGTCCATATCAGATCATGCTCCGATAACGATGAAAATCAAGACAGCAGCACAAATGAATCAACATCCCCCCTGGCATTTAAATGAAGACCTGATAAGAGATGAAGAAAGGGTCGGAAGGGTGGAAGAGGAACTCAAACAATTTTTTCTAGTAAACGATACAGAAGGGATTTCACGCGCCACCCTCTGGGAGACGCATAAAGCGTATATCAGAGGAATACTAATTTCTTAGGGTGTGAGGGAGAAAAAAGAGAGTACGAGGAAGGTAAATGCCTTGGTTAAAGAAATAGCACACTTGGAACAAAAACATAAAGAACGAGTACAGTAGGTGCACGCGATATTGTGTCAATCTCGCTCCCTTTCTCGGCGAGATTGACCACCTACGAGCCCCATTGCGGGAGCCAGCGCCGAGCTGGCTTGCCGCGATAGAGACAAAGCCGTCATAGAAGCGACGGGAGATCCGACTTGGATTCCCGCCAATTCTACACGTGTGCGGCGTTTGTTATGAATCCTGAGGGGGAAGTCCCCGCCGGATTTTAAATAAAAATCCGGCATGGGTTCCCCCCTTAGGTCTGTTATGGGTTGTAAGGAGAGCCCCCCCTACGCCTAAAAAACGGCGTAGGGGGTCCCCCTACAATCCATACCAGACCCGTATCCAAAGCACGCTACCCGGCCGGCCAGGAAAGGAGTGGGGATGAGCGAGCGCCCCCCCCCTCCTGAGCCGTACCAGGCTGCATGCCCTCAACATGGGGGGGTTGGGTGCTCTGGGGCAGGGGGGCGCACTGCGGGCCCCCCCCACCCCAGAGCACCCTGTCCCCATGTTGATGAGGACAGGGCCCCTTCCCGACAACCCTGGCCGTTGGTTGTCGGGGTATGCGGGCGGGAGGCTTATCGGAATCTGGGAGCCCCCTTTAATAAGGGGGCCCCCAGATACCGGCCCCCCACCCTAAGTGAATGGATATGGGGTACATCGTACCCCTACCCATTCACCTGGAGGAAAAATGTTAAAGTCAATAAACACAACACAAGAGTTTTTAAAATAATTTATTAGTCTGCTCCGGAGGCCGCCCCCTGTCTTCTTTAGCTCTTTTTACCAGGGGGGGCTTCTTCTTTGACGTCTTCGGGTGGGGGCCGCTCTTCGCCGCCATCCGGTTCTCTTCCACCGCCGGGGGGGGTCGCTTTTATAAAAGCGCCCACTCCTCGGCGGGTTTCCTCCGACGTCTTCAGCGGGGGGTGGTGTGCTTCTTCTTTTGCTATCTGGGGGGGTCTTCTTCGGCTATCCGGGGGGTCTTCTTCACTCTCCGGGGGTCTTCTGCTATGTTCCCCGATCTCCGCTGTTGACTCGGCGCACCCCGGTTCTTCCTCCATCTGTCCGGTGCCTTCTCCTTCAGCGCTGAACGTCTATCTTCTTCTTCCGTGCTGTGACGTATTCTTCTTCTTCCGGGCTGTGACGTCATCTTCTTCTCTTCTCCCGATGTTGACACGCCGGCTCTTCTCGCTGAAATGACGGGTGCGCGGCTTGCATCGGACCTATATAGGCCTCACAGTCCCATCATGCTTTGTACCTACCCATGTGATACCTACCCAAGATCCGACTGGCTAAGTTACCCCTGCTATATGATGCGTACGCAATGTTAAGTATGGACGTCGGGCCACTGTCAAATTTTTTACGTTTTACGTTGTTTGGGTAAGTCGTTCGCGAATAGGGCTGTACGTAAGTTACGTTCACGTCTAAGGCATTGACGATTTGTGGCGTAATTTGGAGCATGCGCACTGGGATTCTTTCACGGACGGCGCATGCGCCGTTCGTAAGAAACGTCAAATACGTGGGGTCATGATTAGTTAGCATAGAACATGGTTGGGGACCAGCCTCTTTTGAATTAGGCGGGCTTACGCCGCCCGATATACGCTACGCCGCCGTAACTAAAGGCGCAACTTCTTTGTGAATACAGTACTCGCCTTTCTAAGTTACGGCGGAATAGTGTTTCTGAGATACGCTATGCCCGCCTAAAGATAGGCGCCTGTACGTGAATCTGGCCCTATATATACATGTATATACAAACACATTATATATATATATATATATATATATATATATATATATATATACATGTACACATTATATATATGTATGTATATATATGTATACACTTAAATATTACAGGGGGACATGGTTACAGTGTTGGGGGGTCTGAACGAGGTAGAAGGAAGTTAAAAATCTTCCTCCTTCCTCCTCACATCCCCTGGGATTCCCTCTTCACTCCCCGATTCACTAGCTCTGAGCTGGTGAATCGGGGAGTGTGAATTCTGACACAGATCGCCAGTGAAGTGCTCAGATCACAGCTTCATAAACTGGCCATTACTGTGTCAGTCTATGAGGATTCTCTGTGTGTGGAGAAAATCGGCAGGAGAACAAGTTCAAACACTTCTCCCCCCGATTATTTCTTTTCATAAACTGTTTATGGGCTGTGATCAGCGGTGATCCTAGGGATCACCGCTGTTCACTGCTTCATAAACGGACACCATAGTACTAGAAATCATATATGATTCGATAAAAGTTTTGAAATGAAAAGGGACATCCAACACATTTCGAACGTATCTTCATCAGGGTGTTTATCGCCACCAAACAACTTGACTGTACCAACACTTAAACCACAAGACACCCACCAACTGAGACTGCAAAAAATAGAAAACTTGGGCCAGCTGGACACAAGGTAAGTAACCCGGAAAGCTAAATTATCTATACAAGGACTCCCCATTGGTTCAAATCTACTCAGTTCAGAGACAGCTGTAATGTCTCCTTCCATGTCCTTGGAGGAGAATTCATCTCTCTCATGTCACTACACACTGTAACTAGTTTGTTGCATTATGAGGGATGTGCTTAGCCTGTGCTAACTCCACCAGTCCAGTGTGCCTTTGCTACCTCACTCCCAGTAACATAATGGGGTACCACTGCACACTTAGCTCCGACCTCAGGCGTGCACTTATCAACTATCTCACTTCCTTTTCCTCTACTAGGCCATATATCTGCATAATGCAATTTCTAGACTGGTTGCTTTTGGATACCAACCATTAGGGGGGAGCCAGTAACCTTACCAGGGACCACACCTAACAGCTGGTTGCTGGTGTCTTGAACTTGGGTTTGGTCACTCTTGGCAACTACATGTCTCTACTTGTCTTTCTAAGTTAACCCTTCTGTAGCAGTTTTACTTCATACCCTGTGATGCTTTACAGACCATGGTTCTTTAGATACGCCAGAACCACCTTTCACCCCTTTGAATAACTTCAGACCAGGTTTATAACGGTGTAATATGAACAATGTCTTTCACCTAACCCTAACAATAGTAGTGTGGCTGTCCAGGCATACCTCTGTGAGAGTCCATTATGGTATTGTCCATGGCTTGGATGTCTCCGAAAGTCCCACTGTCTTAAGCAGACGGCTAGGCACAGAAACCCTGATACCATGAGCAGAACAGTACCAACCAGTTCAACTAGGAAGTCCCTGGACCTCAGCCATGCCCCTTTTTATGGCAGAGGTGGGCACCAAAAAACCCGGGAACTGAGCTTACAACAGATAACCCTTTTCCCTGGCCTGGCTAGCCGCTAACTTGCTAAAACCATCATACTCCAACCTGCCTGCACACTGAGCTTAAAAAATCCCCAAAAAATTAAACAAATGCTCAGGTTGGTTAGCCTAAAGCACACTAAAGTAAATTAGGGACATTCCTAGCTTAGGGCAGGGTCCCTACAAATGTTGATGATGATGTTCATTAAAATGTTGTGACTGTGCCCCAAATCATTCATGTAGCTGACACATTTACTTTTAGGATGCTACATGTGGGTGAGGAATATGCTACTATTGCTTTCATATAAAACAAAATACTTTGTACTTTGTAATTCAGTTTCCAGTTGGTCAAATCTAACATTAATCATGGATAAGGTACAACATTACTGTGCAGCTCTTCTATAAACTTTTTCATGAAGTCAGTGGATTTTAATTATTTTAAATGTTGCATTTTCAGTGTATGAGAATTAACACAAAATGGAAATCAATTACTTTTAACCAACAACGAATTTAACATGGAAATGAATGAAGCTCAATAAAATGAAACTGTTTCTTAAATTAATGATAATGAGCAAAACAGTGAAAGCTTACTTCATCAAAGAAGTAATCTTTCCACACAGCAGTAAACATCTTTCAAGAATTAGAACTTAATGTTAATGAATTTTGCGGTTTGTGTTAGGTTTCATATTTCATATATACCCCCCTTTATGTGTTTGCACTAAAATATTGTATCCTGAAAACTGAGACTGTCCATGACTGTCTAAAGTAATTCTTCTTAACACAAACATATATTTTTTTCTTTATAATTAAACCAGAGTAAAGTAGACTGACTAGAAAAAAAAACAGGGTATTTAATTCCACTATAAGAAAAACCTACATGAAAAATGTTGAGGTTTGTTTTCTCATTTGGTTAAGTACGGTATGTTTGATAAATCATCCAATCATGTGCAGAATTTAGGTTTACTTTAGCCATGCAATCACAAATTCGCATCTCATTGTTTTCAATCGTGTCCATTCAATGTGACTCATAACAGTGCTTTTTTAGAAATACTTTGGTGCAATTTACAGTTTGACTTGGCCCAATAGAATATGCAAAGCCGCACAACATATTCACACTTGTATCAAAGTAATTTGAACTGGGCCTTAAAACTATTGCGATTTGTATACAAACTAAAAAAATCTATATGAGTATGGTATATAAATGTTTTTTCTTCTTGCACAGCTACAGAGCACTAAAGCTTGTGTATACTTGAAACAAGATTTGGCACTTGTACTGTTGTATTTAACTTTTTTCTCAATATTGTATTATTATATTTGATAAGAAAACTACAGTTTTGTTGATTAAAAAGCAACATAGTCCCCAAATAAAGTTATGAAGTCATAGTAGTAAGTCTTTCTTTGCTATTTCAATGCTTGCTTATTGGGCATTATAAGTATTCCATATGTGTCTTATGTCTTCCGTATTAATGGCCTCTATTGAGGCACTTTTTCTACTGTTCAGGCATTTTCTTTTGTCAATGCCATCCAACATGTTCTTGGTGTGCTATAATTGTAACTTGCTCACTTCATATAAAGTTCCTGTAATTTCTATTTTTTTATATAAATGAAGAAGCCCTGTCATGGCAGTTTTCCCAACATAAAAACTGGTCGTGTGTATGAGGCATGAGTGCCACATTGTTTATTTATGTGAACGCTTACTATTGGCTAATGAAGATGTCCATTGTAAGTCTTGTATCCTTGAAGAGGAAGCAGATTAGGGCATCATGTTGAACATGGCAAAGCAAAATTGTATTTAGAGGCCATATATTATTCAGTCTGTTTTGCTTTAATTATTTATTTTTCTGCTAGTGTTCCATATAACTAAATTATATGCAGTTATTGAAAATAAAAATGATCCTCCGCACAACTATGTGATAATTATGGTGAAATAAATTCTAATTACATGCAAGGAATTACTGCAATACCTAGCGGATTCACAACTACACGTGCGTAGATAATTTGACAAGTGATTTTGTGCTATTCCATCCTCTATACATATATACCATATATAAACAATGTGATATTATTCCAAAAATGAATAACTTATGACAGTGGTGAAGTCCAATAGTGATTGAAAATAAAGTGTTCCAATACAATCAGTGTACAATCCTTCAATGAATCGTTCCAATATGGTGATCGATTTTTAGTATAAATGTTCCCAGTGAGCCTATACGCTGGCACCAACACCTCAGTGCTCACAGAAGTCTCACCTCATATCCACAGAACATGAGCCTTGAATGCAAATTCAACTGAGATAGGCTAATCCCTCCTCCTAGAATCTCCTCCGCAAATCATCACACAGAAGATCCAGGCTCACATGTGGGGGTGTCACATACCTGATGGTTGTGAGCCCAAATTGCAGAAAAAGGCCTCCCTTAAGGCTCCTACTTGCGGCCCCCTGGTAAGGTAACAGAGGGCACAGGAGTGAGGATGGGTACAAGAGCCTGACAGCATTAACAGCGGGTGAAGTAGTCCAGACGTCCAGGAACTTCCTTGCAGGAACTGGGAGACAGGAACTGGAACAGCTGAGAGGCTTAGAAGACAGGAACTGGAGCACTTGACTGGAACCAGGAGCAGACTGGAACAGCTTAGCAGACTGGAACAGCACCAGGAACAGACAGGAACACACAAGAGTAGTCAGACAGGGCGGGTTGGTTATCAGGCGGGCAGCAAAGGTACAGAGATGCAGGCAGAAGAGTAGTCACAGACAGGCCAAGGATCAGGTGCAGGCGGATAGCTGGATGGTCACAGGTAAGCCAGGTATTCACAGGTATAAATCTCAAATCAGGTTTAAGGCACATGGGATGCTGTAGAGAAGACAGCGGGGTCTGTATGCGGCAGGCAGGTTTAAAAAGCCTGCCTGGCGCCAACAGAAGTGTGCGTGTGCATGAGAGCCTGGAGCGCCTGTTACTGGCAGGATCCTTCTGACAGTGGGTGAAGTAAACAGACAAGCCTCCAATAGTGTGATAACGTTCCAAAACCATTTAATTTAAAACATAATAATTGCTTACATCTAAGCACAATAAAATGCTCTTAAATCGATAAAAACATTGGCGTTTCCGCCTCTCACATCACTTCCGGTCCACTGTATCCTACGGTCAAGCCCTACATGTTATGTCATGTCACATCACATGACTACTCCAGGGGAACTGGTATGGCTGTTGACACAATCTATGTATGTGCCAGAGACAGGAAGTGTCTTGGGTGCCATTTTGTTGACGATAATGAGAATAATAACACGGCAGCCATTTTCCCTATGGCTAATGCAGTGATTTTCAATGATAGAGGATCAAGTAAACGGTTTAATGGCCATGTTACTGAAGATCATAACATAGTGATAATTTTCCTATGGCATATTTGATGACTGACATGAATAAAAAAACCATTAATAATTGAAGCTGATTTTTTTTTTCTAGAAAATATTTGTATTAATATGAATATACATATTGGACTAATTGATAATCTACTGAGCACACTGGAAATGAGATGTGAAATATAGATCAAAACATCTGTCGGTGATAGATTCACAATAAAAACAATCCTACAAATGACAATCCATGTGGCTCTATAATGTCTGTATGTATTAATAATTGCTAATAAAGCAGTTGAAGCATTTATTAACCCAAAACAATCATATCCTAGCCCAGTAAAGCAGATTAAACAGCACGGTGCTTGGGCTGTATAATCTGCCCCTCTCTAAACTGTAAAAAAAAAACTCCCTGAAGCTGCCACTTCCTGTATGCCCTCTCTATACTGACCACAAAAATCATGGCCACTGTGGTCAAAGTGCGTCCCTCCGTCATACGCTACCCTGCTCTGCTCTCCTCTCTCCCCCCTCCTTCCTGCCTCTCAGCTCCCTCTCTCTGTCTACCTCCACTCAGCCCCCCCCCCCCCACGCTATTATTGAAAAAAAAAATTGGCACTGCCAGCCCCTTTATTAGAGGCTGGCATACCACAATGTGTCAATCATTTTAAAAAACGAACACTGTAAATGGCTATTTTGAGCTGTCATCAGGCCGGTCACGTTACTCGCAACTTCTTTACAGCTACGAGACAGGGCTTCTGCAGGAGGAGCCGAGTGGCCACATGATCTCCCTGGCTGACGTTGGAGGGAGATCACTTCCCCTCCAGCAGAAGCAATTCATTGATGCTGGAAAGCAGACGCAAGTCATTATGACCGGCCTGAAGACAGCTGAAAATCAGTATTTACACTGCTTGTTTTTTTAAATGACATACATAGTGTGCTATGCCAGGCTCTAATAGAGGATCTGGCATAAACATATACAAATGGGTTCACAACCCCTTTAAAATGGATGTAAACCCCAATTTATTTGTATTTATTTTTTATGTCACAATGTAGAGTATATGATTTCCTATCATCTGTGCCCAGTCTTGCCACACAGAGTTAATCCAGCTCTGAGCAATCCTCTTTTATTGTTCAGTGAAAATTAACAGACTTCCAGATAAAAACCTGTCTAAATAAAAAGTCCTTTCCTCTCTCCTTGCTTTGAGTGACAGGTTATTTACATATCTAGCTTGGACATGTTTATCATATGTTATGTTATGTTTATCATAATATGAGGTGATCCACAGTTCATTGTATATTACCAGGATGTGTTATGTGGAGGAGGGGTGGATTTCTTATGTTTTATACTGTGGATCACCTCATATTATGATAAACATAACATATATATATATATATAATCATGCTGAAAAAAAGTTATTAATGCCACAGTGAAACATGGGTATAGCAAATGGTAGGCTAAATAAAATAAATATCCATTATCTAATAGGTGCATGTCATGTACTGTGGAAAACATTAGGATAATAGTGGCATGCTTTCATAGTGACAATCCTACAGGGGACTACGTTATAGTAATACAGTCCTCTAAAATGCTGTGACTTCACAATACTTAAGCAAAAAAATCCTGACCATACCTGAGCCCCAGACAATGGTCAACTGTTATAATATACAAGCAGCAAGTAGGCAAACATTACAATCTGTGGGCAGAAGACAACCTATTGTGACAATGTACAGGCAACAAATAAGCAATCATAACTACTGTATACGGGGGGGGGGGGGGGGGGGGGAATAAGCAATTGTGACAATATTTAAACAAATGGCAATTTTGACAGCATAGAGCAATATATGTCCAACAATTGCTACTGTTGATCATAACAATAATAATATATGCAATTTTTCATGAATATATTTTGATAGTAATCTTTTAAAACGATAAAAAATTTTGGGGCGTGGCCTGGCGAGCAGCGTGGATGGACGCTAAGTAAAGGAGCTCCGGTCCTAGTGTTGGAACAGGCACTGCAAAAACCGTCTTTCCTGCGGAATATGAGCACACGCATCAAGAAGGGGACCCCTAACAGGCAACTAAGGTCGATGGGCACCCCAAAAGGGAAAACCAACCCGGCTAGCCTGAACAAATACCGCTTCAGTAACAACCACCTGAAAGCCAAGATGGCGCTGGATCATGATCCGGAGAGACGTGAGGACATGGAGGACGACGAGGTCTCTTTACCTGCCTCAGAAGACTCTATCAGAGACAGCGCGCCTCCCGATTGTCCCCTAAATTATGCCACCATGATGGAGATCGCAGCAGATATAAAGAACTCGTTCTCCGTCGCCATAACGGATATCAAAACTGAGCTACTTAGGCTATCAGAACAAATGGCGGTCACTGAACGTGCAGGCAAGAGACGGGACCGTGCTCTCACGAGGCTGGATGACATCGCTGAAGTCCATTCACAGCACCTGATAGATGCCAACCGCCAAATCGAGGATTTGGACAACAGAGGCCGCAGACACAATATCAGGGTAAGGGGAGTACCGGAGTCGATAACCCCAGAGCAAATCAGGCCTGCACTAGCATCCATCTTTAATGGCCTACTAGACAGACCTGAAGCCTCGCCTATAGACTTCGACAGAGCGCACCGAGCACTGAGACCAAGAGCGCCAGATAATACCCCCCCGAGGGATATAATTTGCTGTTTACCGAATTACCCGCTAAAGGAAGAAATCTTGCAAAAGGCCAGAGCAAGTGACGACATCACATACAACGAGGCTAACATCCAACTTTTCCAGGATTTGTCGCCGATCACGCTCAAAAACAGAAGAGCCCTAAAGCCTTTACTAGAAATCCTGAAGTCCAAAGGAATCAGCTATAGATGGAAATTTCCATTTGCCCTACAAGCCGCATTCAACGGTAAACAACATCTACTCAGGATCCCAGACGAGCTGCGACAATTTTGCGAGAGCCTCCAAATAGCTCCAGTGGAACTCCCGGAGTGGTACGCAGAATTCTTGATACCTCCAGCCTTCATACACCAGCCACTCCAACACGACCCATCACCGACCAAGTCTCCCTATCAAGCCGGCAAATACAAAAGAAGCTCCTACAGAGGAAACCAAGCCTCACCCGCAGCCAAACCTCCCAGACCTAGGGAACACAGATAAGATGCCGATTCCCCGATATGGCACACACTGAAAGACACCTGCAAAGCGGTAAATATATTTATACTTCCCCCCACCTTGCTCCCACTATCCATTTTCTACTCACCTCTTCCATGCGGTACTCTCCTTATCCCCCCGCAAACCTCCTGTCAACAACTGGTCGTACGTTTCTCCAACGCGCACTACCGCCGCCACCGAGCTGTGTTTCTCCCTTATTTATGAAACAAACATGTTAGCCATCGGAACACACCTTATAGACTTGTTGGTCTTCCCTGCGGTCACTACCTGATGAACTCTGCCCCGCATCGAGTCTCAGATCAGTCTCACTATTTGAGTTGTCCCACACGGAACCCCCCACACCTAAAGGACTGTATCAGCAACTTTTTTTTTTTTTTTTTGAAGGGAACTTGCCCGCAGCGACCACAGCATGAAATGGAACAACCCTGGCTCAATGACAGAGACAAATACTCCGACTGCTTATCCTATTACAACCAACTTCCAGTACATTGGTAACCAAACTCCATCTACCCCTCCCCCCTTTGATTTTCTTTTAAATTTCTCTCTCTTTTTAATTTTTATTTTTATTTTTTCTTTTATTTTTACTTTATTATCTTTACTCCACCAATTTTATTATAAATGTCTATCGTGTTTGTGGTATATAAATGCTTAGATAACAAGCCTTGATATGTACGGGTGACGGGAGAAGGGAACACCCCTAGGTTCTACCTACAGGATCCTAGGCTATAGATCAGGGGGGATGGAGACCTTCCGGCTAGTATGCATGCTCACTAGCCACGGGAGGGAAGAAACAGGATGGGCGAGTCTAATAAGATCCGTAGAGACAGCCTTCATACTGATCCTACGTCTCTGCGTGGCCACAGAACCAGACGTAGGACACGGGATCCACACTTGATCTCACTTATCAAGACTCAACATGCATAGCTCCTGACCTGCACACATGTGGGACCCCTAATCACAGTAGAGGACCAAATAGCACTACATACTATGTAAAATGAAAACCCGTCTCCCTTAAGTGATCCATGCATAGCTGATACACATAAGACCTACCAGTCACCAAACACGTGGGAATATGTATTACAGTCTACAAATAGCTGGCATTACCGGACCCTTCCTAGTCCAACTTTCAAAAAAAACCACCACAACATCGTAAACACTAACAATATCTGGTAAATGGAGGCTGTAACACGCTCGTTCATATGGGACACTATGGGCTCACGGATGGGTATCATTGCACGAACACCTTCTTTTTCACCACTATTTATTTTATTTTAAGTTCAATTTTCACTTTGACTCCACTACATTGCCCCACCTACAAGGAGACTACTGGGGAGTAATACTAACGCAAACTGATATACCCCTTTGAGCAGGACGAACAAAATGCACCTCTCACCATCATCCTGTTGTTGATACAGGAGACTATAGTTCGCCTCGTACGGCCAGTGTTTATAAAGCTAAACCTCTATTTGGGGAAGGCATTAAGGACTAATATAAGCACACTTGGTGATGGACTTCCCCCGACGCATTTTCACCCAGGACAGGAAAAAGGAGATACATGAAGACCGCAGGGAATCACAACTTGGGATTATTTACACAAAGGGGAAACTTAAACACAGGCTATGAGACTGTTATAATTAATAACATACTCGCTAGGAAAAACTACTAATAGAAGCTCTTACAGGAACTTAAAGGGCTGTTAGACATATCCCTACATCCAATATTGGGCATATGTTGAGAAATACCGCGACCACATGACATCATTACTAAAAAGACTTTATGTTACTGTTTATGTTATGGCATTATTGTTTATGTTCATTGCCAAGTTTTCAAGCTCTCAAATGAATGTCTCCAAACCCCACACTGATGTCATAGGACCAGGCAGGTCTATTAATATCAGCACCATCACCATGACATACCATGTTAGGTACCGCTTAATGCCACTCAAGCGTGACGGACGTCACGATGCTCAGTGTGTGCCACACAAATCAAACTATGCTCATAAAAGACGGTTATGTTACAAGTTAAATATTCTTAATACTCCACAATCCTGTTCCAACCCCGGACCATACTGATATTGACCTATAATCGCAATAGTGCATGTCAGTACATTCCTAATTTCCTTCTTTTAATAGGCAACAACCTTCTCCATCCACGAGAAGCCTCCCACGCAACCACCAGAGTCAACTATTGACATCCTTGTTCTCTGTTAACAGGGGTGTTTACAGGCCCTATCCTACGGGATTTTAAAAGGGCCAAGACTCACGCGAAGCATCTGTCTCCTACCCACACAGACCTCTCCAATTCTCCCCCGTCCCCACCACCTATTTACCTCTCCCCTACTACACCTCAACTACATTGTCCTCCCCCCTCTCTCACTACCCCCACCCTTCCCCCTTCTTGCCATTTTCCTACCCCCCCTTCCTACACCCATTCCCCTCCCTAATCATCATTCACCTCAAATATGGCCTACTCATTCCTAGGCAAATCTCCCACACTAATCTCACACAACATCAACGGGCTTAACATCCCCGAAAAACGCTCTAAATTTCTAAAAGAAATCAGGAGAACCAAACCTCTACTAATATACCTTCAAGAAACCCACTTCAAGGGTCAAAACATTCCCAAGATAACAGATAACCTCTACTCAGTAGCATACCATGCAACCAACCTTAATGCTAAAACGAAAGGAGTTTCAATACTGATCAATAAGAACGCCCCTCTCGTTATCAAACATACCTTGTTAGACCAAGATGGAAGATATCTCTTCCTAAAAGGCACTTGGGAGGGCACTCCTGTTACACTAGCTAACGTGTACTTTCCAAACAAAAACCACACAACCTTTTGCAGGACGATCATCACACAGTTGAAAAACTTTGCAGAAGGCTGTATAATCCTAGGGGGTGACTTCAATGTCCCACTCTGCCCCTTACAAGACACCTCCACAGGCCATACCCACGTTACCTACAGAATTCTAAAAAAACTCAAAGCCCAACTACAATCACTATCCCTGGTAGATTCTTGGAGAACACTACACCCTACAGAAAAAGACTTCTCTTATTACTCAGCTCCCCACAAAAGGTACTCGAGGCTGGACTTAATATTTATTACACAACGAGATTTGCCCAAATTAACCAGGGCAGAAATAGGCATCATCTCCCTTTCAGATCACGCCCCAGTAGCACTCTCAGTCAATTTCGGGTTACCTAGAAGCACCAAATTTAATTGGAGACTGAATGCGGCTTTGCTGACAGATCAAACGATACAGGACCACATTCACTCCTCCATAAAAACCTACTTTGACATGAACATAGACTCAGACACAAACCCGCTAAACAACTGGGAAGCACATAAGACAGTTATCAGGGGAGACCTTATCAAATGGGGGGCAATACGGAAAAAAGAAAGGGACAAGGAGATCACCTCACTTTCCAACAAAATAGCACAACTAGAACTACAACATAAGAAAAACTTATCATCCCAGGTAGAAGAAGAACTTGCTGACAAAAGAAAAGCCCTGACCCAACTACTTAATCTACAGACACAAAAAGCACTCCTATTTAAGAAAAACATTTTTTATGAGCACGGCGACAAAAGCGGCAAGTACCTTTCTAGAGCATTAAAAGATACAGCGGCCTCGAACTGCGTGCAAGCCATTAGAAATAAACAAGGGAATCTCGATCATGACCCAGAGCGTATAGCATCACTTTTCCACGACTTTTATTCAAAGCTATACAACCTCCCTCCACAACACAAACCTGCCAACACGACATCCACCAGAGAAGTAACTATTAAAGAATTCCTGACAGAAAGTAAACTACCATCCATACGGGAAGAAGACATAGGACCTTTAGAGACCCCGATAACTTTAACAGAAATACAAGAAGCCGTTAAATCATTAAAAGAGAGCAAAAGCCCAGGCCCTGACGGATTCACGTCGCAATATTACAAAACTTATATACAATTATTATCAACCCCCCTAATCAAAGCACTAAACTATCTAGCCAAAAACAACCACGATTCGGCCTCCTTACTCACAGCACATATCGCCATTATACCAAAACCAGACAAAGACCACACAGATTGCGCAAACTTCAGACCAATCTCGTTACTGAACGTAGATATCAAGCTCCTAGCGAAGATACTAGCAAATAGATTGAAGCCACTCCTTTCCCAAGTAATAGGACCAGAGCAAGTGGGATTCATGCCGGGCCGAGAAGCGAGAGACAACATCGCCAAAGCCCTGAGCATGATTTACTATGCCAAGCAGTCAAAGATCAGAGGCCTTCTCCTATCAACCGATGCGGAGAAGGCCTTTGATAGGGTCTCTTGGGACTATATATTAGCCACATGCGCACATATAGGTCTGGGAAATAGTATGCTCAGTTGGATTGGTGCTCTCTACAAAAACCCAAGGGCCCTAATAAAAGTCAATAACACTTTCTCTGATCCCATTGACATCAGAAACGGCACACGCCAGGGATGTCCCCTATCCCCACTATTATTCATCCTTTCATTAGAACCCCTAATTAGAATGATAAATTCCTCCCCAGACGTCAGGGGGTTTAAAGTACAAGATAGAGAATACAAGGTTGCCGCATAAGCGGATGACTTGTTGTTCTTTGTTTCCAAGCCGCACATATCCATGCCCAACATCCTAAAAATATTCAACATATTCGGATACGTATCCAACTTCAAGATCAACAACAGCAAATCTGAAGCACTTAACTTGACCCTTGACAGTACAGAATATGACTTACTAAAATCCAACCATAGCTTTAAATGGGAACAAAAGAATCTCAAATACCTGGGAATAAGACTAACCCCCACGACTAATGAACTATACTCTGCCAACTTCTCTCCACTTCTACAATCCATCACAAAAGACCTACAGAGATGGTCCCCTAAACTCTTCAGCTGGTTTGGCAGAGCCTCCATCCTAAAGATGACGATTTTGCCAAGACTACTGTATTACTTTAACGCCCTACCCATCAAACTACCAACATCCTTCTTCACAAAGCTACGTAGTGCCCAATTGAAATTTCTCTGGGCAGGCAAGAAACCAAGACTTAGCTTTGCCCAACTCACACAACCCAAACAAAATGGAGGAATCGGTCTTCCAGATTTCAAGAAATACTATATGGCTGCACATATAACCAGACTTATAGACTGGCACTGCCACCAATCAACCAAAGATTGGGTACAATTAGAAACACCTCAACACACCAAAACAATCGCCTACCACCCCTGGACCAACAATTCCAAATCTAAAAACAATTCATCACACCCGCTAATGGATGCAACATTATCGGTGTGGCACAACATTGCTTCAACACACAACCTGGCTTCGATACCAGGCCCCCTAACTCCAATTACCGACAATCCAGATTTCCCACCAGGCCAAAATACACACTTCCCAAAATCAATACTACCAACAGGGAAACTTTTAGCTACACATTGTCTTTCTGACAATAAAATGAAAACCCTTGAAACTCTGAAAACAGAATTAGGCAGATCATTCCCCGGATTCTGGTTTTACTTTCAAACCCAGAATTTTCTGATAAACAGCAAACACAAATTGGCATATAAAAAGAAACTCACCCAACTAGAGCAAATTTGTCTGTCAGGCACCCAGATACTAAAAACAACCTCAATGGCTTATTCCTGGCTCCTTCAAACAAATGACCATTTACTAAACAAACATAAAGACCAATGGGAAAAAGAACTTAATACCATACTAAGTGACGAACAATGGAGAAGAGCCAATATTTTCGCACACAAGTGCTCACTAAGCACAAGATACCAAGAAATCTCCTATAAAGTTCTTACCCAGTGGTACGTCACTCCCTCAAAAATCAAAAAATGGTTTCCCTTGACCTCAGACAAATGTTGGCGTTGCAAAAGCGAGACCGGCACTTTTTTACACATCTGGTGGTCATGCCCCCCAATAGCCAGTTTCTGGGCCCAAGTCATCAGATTAATCAAACTAATCACAGACACAAGTATCCACTTAGATGCTGCTGCATGCCTCATTCACGCCAACCACCTCCCGATCAGTTCCTACAAAAAATCCCTGACTAGACACCTGCTAACGGCAGCAAAAACTTTAATACCCCTACACTGGAAATCCACTAAATGTCCATCAATAAAAAACTGGCTAGATAGAGTACATCTTATGCACAAAATGGACGAGCTAACTGCCATGAAAAGAGAAAACACAAACAACTACCATAAAACCTGGCAACCCTGGGTGATATTCCTGTTTACCAATGATTACCAACTATTGAACACCTGAATCCAAAGAATGTTATTCTGTTATCTATCCTACCTTAGGCACTCTCACCTGTATTGGAATTTATGAAAATAATGTTATATCTCTATAATAAACCAACCTATCCCCCAAAAAAACAAAATACAACCGAGTTGTATACTCAACTTTCCTCCCTTAGTATCACCTTCCCCTCCCCCCACTACATCAATCCCGCCCCTGTAACCTCAACCCACTCCCACCCCCCTTCCATCTACCTACTACCCCCCCCCCCCACCCCCCCCTCCTCCTCTACCATCTTCCGCAACTTTCCGATCCTCATAAGCCCGAACAATGTTATGCTTCACAAAATGTCCATGACACCTTTAATTACTACAATCATTGTGTTGTTTTGTTTTATTTTTCTTGTTCTTCATCAATGCAGAATGTAATTTGCAATCTGTAATATGTGATCTGTAATCCATAATCTTTATTGTAACCTATGGACCAAATGTTAAATACTCTGTACGATGTACCATATTTGTGCAACATTTTCATTAATAAACGATTATTGTGAAAAAAAAAAAAAAAAAAAAAAAAAAAATTTTACACTTACTAGGATGTCTGAAACACAGATCTCTTAGTGAAATGAAAATCATTCATTCATTTGGTTTTAAACATGCCCCATTATTTAAGATACCATTTACAAAGTTACTTCATCATTAGACTTAGAAGAGCAATCCGTAGCTCTGAACCATCTCTGTGAATGAGGCCTGAGAGGACTGCCATGGGTAACACTGCAGATATGTGGGTAGTGCGGCAATGTCTGGCTGGGGTGCGGTCCTAAAGTATCCCCAACATAACTGTACATGGGACAGACTGCCATTCTGTAACCCCCCACCCCAGGCGGATGGTGGTCAAAATTTGTGGATGGGCACAAACAAACTGAAAAAAAAAAATCAATTGCAGCCACCGTGCCCATCAAATGCAACTACTGTGCCCATCAAATGCAACTACTGTGCCCATCAATTGCTGCCACTGTGCCATCAAACACAGCCACTGTACCCATCAATTGCCATCACTCTGCCCATCAATTGCTGCCACTGTGACATCAAACACAACCACTGTACCCATCAATTGCTGCCACTGTGCCCATAAATTGCCGCCACTGTGCCCATCAATTGCTGCCAGTGTGCCCATCAATTGCTGTTACTGTGCCCATCAATTGCCGCTACTGTGCCCATCAAATGCTGCCAGTGTGCATCCCCTGCCTGCCCGGCACTTACCTGTCTCGGGGGGGGGGGCAGCGTGTCACGGCCGGGGTGTCCTCTACACTCCTTGATGTCTTCTCCAGTCCTCTCTTCCTGTATTCTGCTATGATCCAATCACAGCACCTGTCGTTTCAGCCAATCAGGTGACAGGTAACAGACCCGAGCACCTGATTGGCAGGGAGGCAATTCAGTGTTAGGAAAGTGAATATTCATTTGATTTCCTAACACACAACTGAGTGAACTGCGAGTGCTCAGCATGGCGCTCACTGTTTACTTTTTTTCACGCCTATTAGAGCCTACGGCTCTAATCAGGTGCTTCGAAAAAATACCCCTCTGCTGTAATTTAGGCTCATGTCACCCAAATAGGGGGTGTCAGCGGTGACCATAGATAGATTCATGCAATGCATGAATCTATCTATTGGTGATATAGGAGTGGCAGGAGAGAGGGGGCAGCACCCATGCACCCCTTATGGATGCACCACCACTGCTCCACCCAATATGCATTGCAAAGAATGAGAGAAAACACCCATTCTTCTAGTTGAACAACATTATTCTCCAAGCCCAGAAAATTAAATAAATTGTCCACTGATACTGTGATAAGTAGCTCCACCTCTTTAAACATCTTGTACTGGTACCGTATTCCTTCATAGTCCTACACTCATGGAGATAAGTGGGTTGGTTTGCTTAGGAGTAGAGAATTTTAAATGACATTAATTAGCATAATGAATGTGTGCTTACTTTGATCACCCAATCACATGTAAAATTATTGCATTCAGACTAAGCACAATGTTGCTTTGTTAAGTGAAAATAAGTGAGCGCTACATGCAAAAATGATCTGAAAAGTTTAGTAATGAATAGTTTTTTTTTATCCAGGGTTAAAGAATGTGGCAGAGAAAGCATTTGTAAGAAAGTCGGTATGAGTGCTTTATTTATCAAAGAAGCATTTAAGTACCGTATATTGGTTTACACATATTTTAGTTTTGACAGCAATTTAATGGCTCAACAGTTCAGACAAATTTTCTAAGATTTGTAGCCGTCTGTATGTGACAATGGTGTATGAACCACCAAATAAGGTCATCCACAAGGTTAAACTGTAAGCATATATGTAATAATGACATTTTAATATGTAATATATTGAAAATGTTAAACTATCTTTTAGATTGTGCAAGCAGTGCCCTCCTAACCCTTTTGTCCTGTATTGTGCTGTAACTGTACCGTTGATTTTTATTTTATAAATGGCTGCTCAAACTGTTGGCACTATATAAATCCTTAAAGCGGGGGTTCTCCCTAAAAAAATTTAATCGCGTAGTAAAGTTTCAGACTCCCCGCGGGGAATGGGCGTTCCTATGCAGAGGGAACGTGATTGACGGCCGGCTATGGCGCGTCACGCTTCACGAAAATAGACGAAATAGGAGTTTGCTCTTCACGGCGCCTGCGCAGTCAGCTCCGATGTCTGTGCGCAGGCACCATATAGCGCCGTGAAGAGCCGAGACCTACTCCGGCTATTTTCGGGAAGAGTGACGCGCCATAGCCGGCCGTCAATCACGTTCCCTCTGCATAGGAGCGCCCATTCCCCGCGGGGAGTCTGAAACTTTACTACGCGATTAAACTGTGAGTACGGCGCCAAAAAAAAATATAAAGGCATACTGTAGCTCGCGCTAGTATGCTGAATGGCATGCTAGAAACTTGTTTTTTAGGGTGAAACACCGCTTTAATAATATTAACAATATTATGTGATCATTGTGTTTAAATAAACAAAATGATTTGAAATATAACATAATATAAGAACAATCATTTTTTGGAAACTGAACAGTTCCTGCTATGGAGTCTTCACTAATTACTATGGACTAACTGATACACCATTAGGTCAATTTCTAAAGCATTGAATGTGACTTTTGCCAAATATTCTCTGGTGAGAATCATTTACTGTCATGTAAAACACATGAACCTGGAAGATTGTCCAACAGGCAATGTTTATTTTATGTACCTGGAAGATTTTCTAACAGTGAATATTTTTATTTTATTTGTTACAGGTATTTATATAGCCTTCCCAATTTACGCAGCCCTTTACATTTGCTGTACCTTTACATGAGTCCCTGTGTTCAAGGAACTTACAATCTAATATATGTATGAGAGAAAAGGGTTTTGGGGACTTTAAATGAGGCACATAATTATATGTGCCTCCATCCCTCCGCCCCTCGATCTCCATCCTGAATTTATGGGTCTTTGTCTCGTAGCACCGCAAACTCTTAACTACCCTTATGCAAGTATTCAGGAATAACCCTTTGCTGTTCCCTTACATGTTAAGTCCTTCCAATAAAACATGTCTATACTTTTTTTAGAACCCCTTAGTCAGATGCCTCATTTAAAGTCCTAAACCTTTACAATCTAAGATATGGTGGTACTTTAATACTTTATTAATAGACCTATTTGTACATTGGTTTTCCTTCATTTATGACCAAGGGCTGTGATTTAACAGCTGTGGGCCAGATTCACGTAGCTCAGCGGATCTATAGATCCGCTCGATCTACGTGAATTAAGATCCGCTCCCGCAAGTTTAGGAGGCAAGTGGCTAATTCACAAACCACTTACCTCCAAACTTGCGACGGCGGATCCTAAATCCCCCAGCGGAATTCAAATTCCGTGGCTAGGGGAGTGTCATATTTAAATCAGGCGCGTTCCCGCGCCGATTTAAATGCGCATGCGTTGTCCGGGGAATTTCCCGGCGTGCATTGCTCCCACTGACGTCACTAGGACGTCAGTGGTTGCGACGTGAGCGGGACTTGCGACGCGCGTGTTCGTGAATCGGCGTACGCAAACGACGTAGGAAATTTCAAATTCGACGCGGGAACGCCGGCTATACTTAACATTGGCTGCGCCTGATAAAAGAAGGGGTAAGTATACGACGGAAAACCGCTACGGAAACGGCGTAAGAACACTGCGACGGGTCCGCGTACGTTCGTGAATTTGCGTATCTCGCTGATTTACATATTATTTATCGTAAATCAGCGGGAACGCCCCCGGCGCCATTTTTAAATTTAAAAAAAGATCCGACAGTGTAACACAGTGTAACACTGTCGGATCTAGCCCTATCTATGCGTATCTGATTCTATGAATCAGGCGCATAGATAGGACCAGTTTACGTCTGAGATACGATGGTGTATCTGTAGATACACCGTCGTATCTCTTTGTGAATCTGGCCCCTTATGTCTGTTGAAAACTGCTACTTTCCAGAAGGTACATTTTTTTTTATTTCTTTACAGAAAGGTAGTGTGCGTGGTTATTCCAATCCCTTGTTTAATACATAAATTGCTTAAACCAATTTTAAATAGTAAGAAGCTTAAACAAAAAGGGTTGTAAGAACATTTATTAATCAATAGCATTAAATTGTAAGAACACTTAGAAATCAGTGCTCTATCTTTTAGGCTGATTAGATGTTAATTTTGCACAATTAGAGGGCTATAAAATGTATGAATTAAAGTTAAGTACATTATCTGACCTGTAACCAAGATTCTCTCCTTGTTTCTCATTTTCAAGGAGGTAAAGTTTGTGGTAAAAAGTTTCAGTCCATGGGCTGATTATTTTTTATACCATATTTATCGGCATGTAACACACACTTTTTCCCCCTGAAAAATCACTAAGCATGCTGCAACGATGGGCATGTTAGAGGCTGCAGATGGGCACTAAACAGACTGCAATGATCGGTATGTTAGAAGCTGCAGATGGGCACTATGCAGGATGCAATGATGGGCATATTAGAGGCTACAGATGGGCACTAAGAAGGCTACAATGATGGGCACTGATCAGGCTGCATTGATGGGCACTGGTGAGGCTGCAGGTGGACACTGATAAAGCTGCATTGATGGGCACTGACCCTTATTTTGCTTCAAAGTTCTCTATTTAATTTTTTTTCCTTAAACTTCCCTTTTAAAGTTAAAATGTGTGTTATACGCCGATAAAGACAGTATTTTTTTTCCATTGTTACCATTTCTAGATCATTACAGCAATAAACAAACTAGAGACATCTTTATGACTGCACCAAAAAACATAAACTCAACACATACATTTCAAGTGTTGTAAAGGCTGAAGGTTGTTTACCTAGGTAAAAAAAACCTGTGTATGTAGCCCCCCCCCCCAGGCCCACTTACACTTACTTGAGCCCAACCTTGATCCAGCACTATGAATGAGAGCAGAGCCTCTTTTTGCTCTCTCCCTCCTGATTGGCTCAGAGACACACACAGCTTGCTCGGGAGCAAGCACGCAGGAGTTCCCCCATAGCAAGTGGCATGCTGTGTGAGTGAGTGAGTGAAAAACTTATATAGCGCTGCACATGCGAACTGACTCGCCTCTGGGCGCTTGTTTGACCATTTCTCCTTTGACCTCAAAAGATATGGGTTTTGATCTTTCTCCTAAAGGCCAAGTGGTTCTCCTCCAACCGAATGGAGGTTGGTAAAGTGTTCCAAAGTCGAGGGCCTTGGACAGAAAATCTTCTTTCTCCTTTGGACTTGTATCTGGTTTAAAGGATTTGGAGTCGATTTTGGTTGGAGGATCGCAGAACGCGATTGGGGTTGTAAGCCTTTAGTTTTTCCGCATAGATATTTGGGGGAATTTCCCAAAATACATTTATGCGTCAGACAGAGTGATTTGAAAGTGATTCTGTCTTTCACTGGCAGCCAGTGAAAGGCTTCTCAGTGAGGGTGAGATTGATTCCCATGTTTTTTTCCCAGTCACAAGTCACGCGGCCGTATTCTGAACGACCTGTAGGCGAGTGATTTGGTACTTTGGGAGTCCGAGGTAAAGGGCATTTGCATAGTCAAGTCTGGAGTTAACAATTGTTCCCACCACGACTGGAATAAGTCTGCGTAGTAGGTGCAGCAGATGGTGCGATCCACTGACTACTGACCCTATTTGTGCATCCATTTTCATGTAGGTGTCAAAGATGACTCCGAGACTTTTGACTTTGGTGCTAGGGGTGATGATTTTACCCAGATTGGGCGGAGGTGTCCAGGTTGTTGCAAGTTGATTCTTTCGATTGGCGTGAAACAGGAGAAGTTCTGTTTTTCGAACCGTTGAGTTTAAGATACCTCTTTGTCATCCAGTTCTCTATCAAAGAGAGGCAATTCTCTAGACCGAGATGATGATCCTTTTTGTTGCAGAGTGCGAAGGTACAATTGTGTGTCATCTGCATAAGAGTGGTAGAGCAGCTTTTGGCTGCTGATGATTTCAAAAAGAGGGCGGAGATAGGTATTGAACAGCACCGGCGACAGAGGGGATCCTTGAGGGACTCCGCATGACACCGTGCATTTTTCAGAGGTGAATGGTCCCAGTTTCACTACTTGTGATCGGTTTTCCAAAAAGGAGGAGAACCAGGATAAGTCACATTCTGCGACTCTGGCTACTTCAGCTAGCCGAGTCAGTAATAGTTTGTGGTCTACCATGTCAAAAGCTGCGCTAAGGTCCAACAGTACTAGAAGATAAGATTCTCCTTCATCTCCGGCCTCGAGAGCATCATCCCATATTTTGAGCAATGCTGTTTCCGTCCCGTGCCCTGGACGGAAACCCGATTGAAAAAGATCGAGCAAATTATGGGTGTCTAAATGCTGTTGCAGCTGTTGTACCACTACTTTCTCCATTACCTCGGAGAGGATGTTCAGGCCTGTAATGGGACGACAGTGTTCAGGGTCCTTGGGGTCAAGGGTGGGTTTCTTTAAGATGGGTTTGATTATGCCTTGTTTCAACAGGTGGTGGTGCCAGAATATTGGCACATTCCTTCAGCAGTTTGGTAGGGATATTATCATTAGGCGCTGTGCTATTTCGCAGGGCGCTGATGATATTTTTTGTGGCCTCGATGGAGATGGGTTTTAGAGTAAACATTGTTGATTGCGGCTGATTTCTGTGGGAATTGGGCAGTTGACTAAGGGGGGATTGAGGGGGGGTACTGTTTTGCTGAATGCTTTCACGGATCCTTTCAATTTTGTTAACGTAATGATCCGATAATTCATTGCAAAATTCTTGGGTATCTGAATTGGGGGCTTCCAGACAGACTGGATTCATGGTCTGAGTGACTAAGTTGAAGAGTTTGCGGGGATGGTTTAGGGCATTGGTGATGATCTTGGAAAAATGATTTTTTTTTGGCCTGGAAAATTTCTTTGTGGTATTTTTTTGTTATTTCCTTGTAGATGGCATGGTTTTCGTCTGTAGTGCTTATTTTCCAAGCTGCTTCCGCTCTTCTGCGTTCTTGCTTTAGCAACGATAGCTGGTCGTTAAACCAGCTGGAGTTGTATTTCGGGATGCAGGTTTTGTGTTTGGGCGCTACTAAGTCGTCTGACTGTAGTAGAGCTGTGTTAATGGCATCCAGGGTTTCAGTGGCTGATTGATGTAAATGGATTGTTTTTACTTTATTCCCTCATGTGGTTTTGAAGAGTTCCGAATGAAGCTTCTTCTGAGATCTCGTCCAGTGCATTGTCACTGGTTTTGGTGTTTTTGTTAAAGGGGCATTTTTGGTAATCATGAATTTGATTACATGGTGGTCTGTCCATGGTAACGGCTCATTTTCCAGAATTTTTACTTCCAGATCTTGTCTGAAAATAAGATCAAGCGTGTGACCAGAAGTATGTGTGGGCCCACATACTAGCTGCTGCAGACCTAGTCCTTCCAATTGGTCAATGCAAGCGTCGGCCACGGGATCCTGTGAGGAGTTGGCCCAAAGGCTGAGATCCCCAAGCAGCAAAAGATGTTTGCTGTTTAGTGTATAAGTGGAAATTAACTCTGTCAATGATGTGAGAAGCTGCGATTTTGGACCAGGTGGTCTATAGCAGAGTAGGATATGGAATTTGTTTGAAGCTGTAGAGAGAGGGTTTCCATGAATGGAAGTGGGTTTTAAAGGACTGGTTTAGTGATCGAGAGGTAACTCTTGTGGATCACTGCCAGGCCTCCTCCTCTTTATCCCACTCTGTTTTCTGTTATTATGCGATAATTCTCTGGCACCAGTTCACCTAGAATGGTGTTACAGTCGGCTGTAAGCCAGCTTTCTGTAATAAAGAGGCAGTCTAAATCGCATTGTAGGATGAGATCATGAATTTCTACTCAGTGTCTTACTGCAGATCTTGTATTGACCAGAGCGCATGATATGCATTTTGGTTTGGATAAGCAGGTGTAGTGTTTGCCTGTTGATGGTCGATCGATTCTAAACAGTCGTTCATTCCTTAAGGCTTTTTTGGTCAATGACCGGTAATATTGAGGCAAATGGCTTTAGTCCCCAAATGGTTGCTGCCGAGTATCTCAGTTTAGTCATAGTCACTGAGGTACTGGGGGGCAGAATGCCAATAAGGGGGGTGGGTTTCAGTAATGATGGGAGGGACGATTCACTGAATCATACCTCCCTGTCTGATCCAGAGGAAGGTGAAAAACCCCTGTCCGTGCTATGCCAATGTGCCATGGCAGGGGAAAAAAATCCTTCCTGACCCCCTGGGGGCGATCGGACTTGGCCCTGGATCAAATACTGAAAAAAGAGCAGTGGTGGTGACCTCGGTGGAGATTGGGATGGGGTGGTATCCCACTGGCAGTTATTGGCTCGGGGGTGAGTGGTAGGGGTACCCCAATTGCAGGGGTGTACCAAGATGGCCGCCCACTGAAGATTGGTGCCCCAGCCAGGGGCTGTGCGGCTGGATAGATAGATCCTGCGGGCAGAGGCTACTCAAGGGATGCCTGGTGATAGATGGGGGGTGGATGGGGGATTTGTGTGCAGTTTACAGGGTTTTTAGGGGTTACTGGAGGTGAACGGTGCTGCGAGCCGCTAGGCCGCGGGTGAAGCCGCGGTCTTTCCAAAATCGCGGCTGCCGAACGTTCCACGAGGTGGCGCGAGGGCCACCGCCGTGGCTCGTCCTGAAAAGGATGGCCTCCAACGGACTCGGGGAGGTGGAATAGCCTTGTGCCAGGGGCTTACCTTTGCCGCTTCCGATGCCTGCGGAAGATGGAGGGAGCCGGGGGAAGGCAGATCCCAAGTCTTGGGATGAACTGAAAGCTGAGGCTGGGGGTGGAAAGCCCTGCCTATCTGGATCCAGCAGCCACACGTCCTACTACTAGGTTTGTGCGCCATTTACTGCTGGAAGCAGTTCAAGCCCTGGGGAGGAGTCACTCTTTCAGACTCTATCCTGAGAGGTCAGGAGAACTCTGTGCTGTGGTGCAAAGGGAGGTGTGCTCATCAGTTGATGATATACATGTACAAGATCCAACCTGCCCATGCTACCTGCCCGTAGGTGAGCGAGAACTTGTTAAATAATCATGATGCACTGTACAGTGTTCTTTGACACACTACATATATTTGCTTAAAACTATGTGTCCTGTTTCACAGGTAACAGATTGTTGTCAACATGTTTCATAGATAGTTACACTTCATCAGTGCTGGCAGTGAAGTCTTAGTTGTAGTCTTAGATTGCTGTAACAATATTGCTGTACTTAATTGAGACAACTATATCCCATGGATGTTGTGTAGCCCTTTCTCTGCTCATCCTGACAAAGTAAAGAAGTGGAATTATCTACTAAATGCATTGACAGAAATCTGTTACCAGGACACTCAGTGTAATAACACATGTCCTATCTGTAATCTGTAAATGGGACACACAGTATAAGGCAAACATTTAGGAGGTCTATGTAATGCATCAAAACATAATATCTATTGTAAATTTTACAGTATGTGATTATTTTAAACCTTATTATGATGATTCTTTATTCGTATGTTACATTCTTTTGTTAAAATTATTGTTATGGGACTCGGCGGTTTTAGCATAGTGGCACCCTGCTTCTCTCCCTTCTGTTTTGAAACAATTTCCTTTTCTAAATCAAATAATATGATATAAGCAACAAATGATATCAGGAGGATTTGCTATGGTCTAAGACCATAGTATATATACATGCCCAGCCCAAAAAAATTGCTCTCTTGGTGCAAAGCAGAAAACAGAGGACATCCAATCTCCCTAGTGTGTAGAAATTAGAAATCTGATCTGCAGCACCAAGTATGTTTATTTCGGGAGTCACATAATTCATTAATACAGCAGTTACAGACTTGTGAAGATCATTGATCAGGTATAACAAGAATATGACTGTCACAGTCAGGTGTCAGGTTCGAAGACTAATAGCTATGGCAGTAGAGAGGCACCCACCAACTAGCTGGATAAGTATAGAAGCAGGTTACTCTGCAGATGAGGCAGACTCACCTGAGGCACAGAGTATAAGCACTAACCGATATTTACCAGAGCTCCTGATGGTGGAAATGGGGTTTGCTGCATGGTAGTATCAGGTCACAGTCCTCAGTATTGCCCCATCAGTAGATGGGCAAGCTGGGGTTATTATTAGACATAGCAGGTAGAGATAAGCAGAAGCATAATCATTAAATAAGCCAAATGTTGGTGAAGAGTGGTTGCAGGTTGGAATCAAGAAGAGGCATAGTTGAGGAACAAGCCAGAGGTTGACGATGAGGTAACAAGTGAAAGCAAAGATACGGATGGCAGCACGAGTGACAGGAGTGAGATATTGGCTAGAGAAAGCACAATAATCTGGCAAACAGGAAGTACAAAGGCATAGCTCAAATAGAAAGTTCATGGAAGGAACAAAGGGTTCAAGAGAAACAAGACATAAGGTAAAGTTGTCTAAGCAATCAAGCTTGTTTTGTTATGTAAACATGTACATATACAGTACCTGCCACCGACATTGTGTCAATCTCGCCTCTGCTAGTGGCGAGATTGACACCCCCGATCCCTGTCACGGGAGCCAGCGCCGAGCTATGTCGCTCCTCCCGCTTGCTGCCCCCAATGAATTCCTATGGATGCGCGGCATCTTGCTGGGTGTCTATAGTATTCCTGTGAAGTGGCACGTGTTTAGAACTGTCCCTGCACAAAATGAGATTACTATAAGAAAAAAGTAATTTAAAACTGCTTGCAGCTTTAATGTAATGTCTGGTCCCTGCAATATGGATGAAATTCATTGAGAAAAATAGCACAGACAGTACACACACCACGTAGCTTTAGGTGCACACTGCAGAGGACACGGGCATTACACACACCACATAGCTTTAGGTGCACACTGCAGAGGACAATGGCAGTGCACACACCATGTAGCTTTAGCTGCACACTGCAGAGGACACGGGCAGTACACACACCACGTAGCTTTAGGTGCACACTGCAGAGGACAATGGCAGTACACACACCACGTAGCTTTAGCTGCACACTGCAGAGGACAATGGCAGTACACACACCACGTAGCTTTAGGTGCACACTGCAGAGGACAATGGCAGTACACACACCACGTAGCTTTAGGTGCACACTGCAGAGGACACAGGCAGTACACACACCACGTAGCTTTAGGTGCACACTGCAGAGGACACGGGCAGTACACACACCACGTAGCTTTAGGTGCACACTGCAGAGGACACAGACAGTACACCACGTGAGAATACTGCAGCTACTGTAGCACAATCACCTGTCTGCCTGTCAGTAAATTAGGAAGAGGGGATCTAGCTGTATAAATATATATACAACACCTGGGATGCATATATATCCTCTACACACACTGGGCCAGATTCTCAAAAGGGGTAACCTTACGTCAGTCCGCCGTATGCCATGTTAAGTATGGCGTCGGGTCAGCGTCGTCTTTTTCCGTCGTTTACGTTGTTTTACTAAGTCGTTCGCGAATAGGACTTTACGTCAATGACGCTCACGTCGGCTTCATTGACGTTTTCCGTCGTGAGCTGGAGCATGCGCACTGGGCTATTTTTACGGCCGGCGCATGTGCAGTTCGATCGGCGCGGGGGCGTGCTTAATTTAAATACAAGCAGCCCCCTTTGAATTACGCGGCCATACGCCGGGCCATTTACACTACGCCGCCGCAAATTACGAAGCAAGTGCTTAGAGAATACGGCACTTGCTCCAGTAAGTTGTGGCGGCGTAGTGTAAATGGCTTACACTACACTACGCCGGAACCTACGAGAATCTGGCCCTGTAACTTTAACTGACTAGCCTGCCTGCCTGCCTGCTCTATCTACCTACAAAAATTACACTCTCTCTCTCTCTGTCTTCTCTTTCTTAACCACTGCAACACACTACACAAGGCTGACCTGCAGGCGGCCATTTATAGTGTGGGGCATGTACTAAACCCCCTGAGCCATAATTGGCAAAAGCCACCCTGGCTTTGGCCAATTATGGCTCTCCGTTTTTTGCAAGCTGTGATTAGCCAAGCATGCGGGTCATAGTGCATGCTTAGCCAATCATCAGCCAGCAATGCACTGCGATGCCGCAGTGAATTATGGGCCGTAACACGCCACTCGAATTTGGCGCGAACGGCCCAAAACGTTTGTAATTCGACGAATGATCAAACCTATGATGTTCGAGTCGAACATGAGTTCGACTGGAATACAAACCTCATCCCTACTCACCACCTGTCAAATGCCCCTAAAAAGTGATCCAAGCATTGCTTTTTAGTGGAGAAGCATTCCTTAACCACTTAACGCCCGCCGCACGACTATTTACGTCCGCAAAATGGCACGGACAGGCAGATGGGTGTATATATACGTCCTTGCCTTTCCGCGGGTCGGGGGTCTGATCGGGACCCCCCGCTGCGTGCGGTGGGCGGCTTACCTCGGGGAGCGATCCGGGACGACGGCACGGCTATTCGTTTATAGCCGCTCCGTCGCGATCGCTCCCCGGAGCTGAAGAACTGGGAGCCGTATGTAAACACGGCTTCCCCGTGCTTCACTGTGGCGGCGCATCGATCGTGTCATCCCCTTTATAGGGGAGACACAATCGATGACATCAGACCTACAGCCACACCCCCCTACTGTTGTAAACACACACTAGGTAAAGCCTAACACGTTCAGCGCCCCCTGTGGTTAACTCCCAAACTGCAACTGTCATTTTCACAATAAAGAATGCAATTTAAATGCATTTTTTGCTGTGAAAATGACAATGGTCCCAAAAATGTGTCAAAATTGTCCGAAGTGTCCGCCATAATGTCGCAGTCACGAAAAAAATCGCTGATCACCGCCATTAGTAGTAAAAAAAAAATTAATAAAAATGCAATAAAAATATCCCCTATTTTGTAAACGCTATACATTTTGCGCAAACCAATCGATAAACGCTTATTGCGATTTTTTTTACCAAAAATAGGTAGAAGAATATGTATCGGCCTAAACTGAGGGAAATTTTTTTTTTATATATGTTTTTGGGGGATATTTATTACAGCAAAAAGTAAAAATTATTGAATTTTTTTCAAAATTGTCGCTCTATTTTTGTTTATAGCGCAAAAAATAAAAACTGCAGAGGTGATCAAATACCACCAAAAGAAAGCTCTATTTGTGGGGAAAAAAGGACGCCAATTTTGTTTGGGAGCCACGTCGCACGACTGCGCAATTGTCTGTTAAAGCAACGCAAAATTGGCGTGCTTTTTTTCCCACAAATAGAGCTTTCTTTTGGTGGTATTTGATCACCTCTGTGGTTTTTAGTTTTTGCGCTATAAACAAAAATAGAGCGACAATTTTGAAAAAAATGTATATTTTTTACATTTTGCTATAATAAATATCCCCCAAAAATATATAAAAAAACATTTTTTTTCCTCAGTTTAGGCCGATACGTATTCTTCTACATATTTTTCGTAAAAAAAATCGCAATAAGCGTTTATTGATTGGTTTGCGCAAAAGTTATAGCGTTTACAAAATAGGGGGTATTTTTATGTCATTTTTATTATATTTTTTTTACTAGTAATGGCGGCGATCAGCGATTTTTTTTTTCGGTTTACACACACAGCTCCTGGTCCCCGCTCTGTACCGAGCGATCGCGTGTGCCCAGCGGCGATCGCGCCCGCCGGGCACACGCACGGGAGTCGGGGGCGCGCGCGCGCCCATAGTGGCGGCTGGGAGAGAGGACGTCATATTACGTGCTCTCGCCCAGCCGAGCCACCTTGTGGACGTATAACGACGGTGCGCCGTCGGCAAGTGGTTAAGTTAACATAGCTTTAAATTTCAGCAAGTTTAAAGACAATGATGAGGGAACAGTTTATGCTGTCTGCATTTTAGCAAAGTTACTGGGAAAAAAAAATATTAGATTCAACCAAAGGGTTACATGGGAAGGGAAATAGATAAAATAGAGGGTAAAACCAAAACCACCGGTTTGACAGTATGCCTCTTGACCTTGACCTTATACAGAACTGTTGACTAGGGAGTTAGTTTTGTCATGTTACATTGAGAAAATATGTCTCTTGGTATATTTATTTGTTTATTTCGTTTTTTTCTTATCCTAGGCTGACATGGAACAGGCTGTGGTGTGTTTTTGAGATAGTTATTGCAAATTTCAGTAATGTTAATAATAAACTGCACACAAGAGAGACAAAAAAATGCTATAATAAGGCAACAATTCCTTTTTTTCTTTAAAAACATTTCTGATTTTGTTGGCGTACAGTACTTAACATCTTTTATGTTTCAGCATTCTGCCCTCTCTGGTAGCTAACAGCAGGATCTGTACCCACTGGATGAGGATGCAAACCTTTCTACCGTCTAATAATTGTCAAGACGTTAATTATTTGATGTTGCTGCTGTTAGTTGTTAGTATTAGTATTGTGTTGTTGTTGTTAGGCAATTCAATATAAAACTGATTCTTTATAGAAGAATTTTGGAAAATGTACATATGTGAAAATTAATTATTTTGATTTTAATACTGTCAGTGCCTTTGTTTTGTTTCTAAGAAATGTTAATCTTTAATGGCCTGTTGGACAATTTGGCACTCATAAATGTAATTGCTCCAATTAATGTTTCTAAAACTATTTCAGATAATAAGCATGTTTATATACAGCACATTTTCTTTCTTTTTTTCTAAATGCTTTTCAGGATGTCAGAAAGCTGGTCAACAGAACAGTAGAAATATTCCCAACTTTAATTTGTCTAAATGCGGCCAGCCTTACTGAAAGAGTCACACTGTGGATGATGTGGTGTTGCAATTATCAAGAGCAGAATAGAGATCTATTTTGAAACATATTGATATAGTTTTCAAAATTGCCTGTGTTAATAACTATTGGTTTCTCCCAGATGGAAATAGAGCTGAAGAGGCTTTTATGTTATAGCTCCAATGCCATTATTTTTGGAGACAAAACAGATACAGTTTCACATTTAATTAAACGGACTGTAAAAAAACTAAAATATAGGAAGAAAAATGCATTCTATTCCTTCTGGTTCTCCCTTGGATTTATGCAAATTTACAATTTAGATGCATATAGTTTCACTTAAGTCATCAGAAAAATGAAAGAAAAAAGAGCTAGTTATGAATGGTATGTTTTCAAACATAAGTGTGAAAATATGACTCCTGGTAAGTATCTGATATAGTCAAAATAGAAGAGTCATCATATAAGTATAGCTAGTCATGTGATCAGTATTGTTCCTGAGACAGTATGCATCTCTGCAGCAAGAAAATTAAGATTAGCCTTTAAAAATGATAAATATATTGACCTGGATTTAAAAAATTTTTTTGAAGGAGACCTTTTTGTCTTTTTTGTTATATGCAAAGGAGAAAACCTTTGTGTCTTTGGACACTAAGTAGATCTCAATTATTTTAAAATATCTTGTATAACTAATAGCTTATACTATTATAGGCAAATAATAGATTATTGATGTACTAACATTGCACGTGTTAGTACATCAATCTGTCAATTTTCTTTAGTTCAGCCCACTAGGTTGAATGAAAAAACAAAACATAAATAGGTAGATTCAGGTAGGGGCGTGCAAATCTAGGTCGGCGTAGCCTAGCGTGTTTACACTACGCCGCCTTAAGTAAGAGAGGCAAGTACATGATTCACAAAGTACTTGCCTCCTTACTTAGGGCGGCGTAGTGTAAATGCGGCAGGCGTAAGGGCGCCTAATTAAAATGGGCTGGGGGGGGCGTGTTTAATGGTAATGAGGTTTGACCTCACGTTTTTGATGTTTTTTTGTCACTGCGCATGCGCCGGGCGACTACATTTCCCAGTGTGCATTGCAGTTACGTACGCCGCACGGGCCTATTGATTTTGACGTGGACGTAAACGACGTAAATCCCGATTCGCGGACGACTTACGCAAACAACGTTAAAATTTAGAATCTCGCGGTGGGAACGGCGGCCATACTTTAACATTGTTATTCCACCTAATAGGTGGAATAACTTTAGGCCTCCTAAGGCCTTACGGAAACGGCATAAATCGACTGCGGCGGCCGGGCGTACGTTCGTGAATCGGCGTACAAACTAATTTACATATTCTACGCCGACCGCAATGGAAGCACCATCTAGCGGCCATCCGAAAAATTGCAATCTAAGATAGGACGGCGCAAGCCGTCCTATTTTAGATATGTTTAAGCGTATCTCTGTTTGAGCATAGGCTTAAACATACGTCGGCGTAGATTCTGAGTTAGGCCGGCTTATCTACTGATAAGTCGGCCTAACTCTTACTGAATCTACCTAAAAGTCTGTACCAGATTCTACAATATACTGGGCCAACCCTTATGTTGAATGAAATAAAACGTATAGGGGGTCATTTACTATAGCACCGCTCGCTAATTAGCACTCAAAATACCACAATCGCAGTAATTAGCACCCAAACGGAATTCACAACAGCACTGGGGCAAAAATACTCCCAAAACCAAATATAATCTAATAATAAGTCTTAATCATCGAAAACCATACAATATTTGTATAATAAAAAGTGGGGGGAACACTTTTCCAGAGGAGAAAAATTAATGGGAACTTATACAGGAAAGCTATAGGAAGGTGTGAAATTAATTTCAGAGAAGTTTATCTGAAACTTATTAATGGGACATTATTTTATTACAGCTAGATACTATAAATGAAAGAGTGATAGCAATTGCCACTACATGAAGTGCATAGCCCTTTTTCAAATTTATATTGCATGTTATTTTACTTTGGAAATTCCTACATTGAAAAAGAATCTCAGGTTGGACAAGCAAAGTTGTATTAAAAAATGTATGTCCCTACCTAGTCCCTGTTTAGCAATAGATATGTAATTGATGCCTATTTATTTTCCATTATTTATTTTTATCACATAAAAAAAATTGCTTCATGATGGGTTGAAAGAAGGGTACCACTAATAAATTATATAATTTATCAGATCTCAAGATTTTTAATAGTGGAATTTTATAGGGCTTTGGTTGGTAGGAAATTTCTAGTGTTCCAGTTATTTGGATATGCCTGGCATGTATCATCAATTTGGTGGTGTAGCGTTTCTTAAACAGGTACAGAGGTTTGCAAGATCTTCTGAAGCAGACCAGGAGAGTCTGCAGCCATTTCAGGCAGTCCAACACAGCCAGTGTTCGGTTGGCTGAAATTCAGCGGGAATACCATCTGCCCATAAACAGCCCGATTTGTGACATGTCCCACAGGTGGAACTCAACTCTGGCAATGCTGAAGTGGCTGCACATGTAGTAGAGAGCCACCAAGGAGTACCTGTGTGAGTATGGCACAATGACAGGCTCAGGAGAGCTCAGATGTTTTTCCCCATGCCCATGGCTGCTGATAAAGGATGCATGCACTGTACTGCCACCATTTGAGTAGGCAACAAAGATGATGAGTCGTGACGATTCATGCATCAGTGACACTATCCCTCTTATGTTCCTGCTGGAGCATACTCTGCATGGCATTTTGGACAGGGCACTTGAGGCAAAACAGTGGGAAGAAGAGGAGGACATATTTTCCTCTTAAGGCCTGCTTTATGCAGACTCCATTCTTGCAATGCCATAGAACACAAAATAGAAGAGGGAGTTTGAGGAGGATTCTGGCAGTTTTGGAGGCATTGAAGCAGAAGAAGACATATGTCAATCCTTAAGAAGTGGTTTTCAGTCCCCAGATGAAATATCTTGGGGACACCTTAAAGAGGAGTTTATGTAACACCTTTCCAGACAGGTTGGTTACAGTCTCATAGAAAAGGTCATTTTGAGGCTTCTGTTGGTCAAAAAAGGAGCGGTGGAGAAGGCGGATCCTAAGTGATGTATTTAAAAATCTTTTTTTGTCCTCGGCGCTCAGGGCTGTCAGCTTCCACATCCCATTGACAGCATCTGCTGGAGGTTTTGTGACAGATAAATGAGTGTGTCTGTCCACAGACTCCGTTGACCGTCTGAAATATGTCAAAATTAATCAGTTCTGCATTAGCAGCAGCTATCATGCCCCAGATGCCGATATTGCTGATTAAATGTTTTTGGGATCTGGAATTTCTGCAAGACTGTCTAGGCTGCCTAGCTTTGTAGGTGTTGATTTTATCTTGAAGTAATTTTTTGGTATAGGTTTCATAGCCACAATTAACACCCAATGACTACATTTTCCACACCTGTTTGACAGGTGCATATCATTTAAATTTCTTACAGCAGGGCCAATTCTTTCTTTCATCAAGAGTACCTCTATAGGGTTATGGTGTGACAGACCCACCAAAACCCAAAGCCCAATTTTTCCACACCCGTATGTACATTTTTTACATAACGGTCGATGCTTGTTTTCATCAAAAGTACCTCTAACCATTTCCTACTCTCTCCGGCAGTGTGTTCTCAGAGCATTCTGCAAGAAAATTGTTTCTTCCTTTCACTGGTCTGTAGATCAGCGGCGGCTTCAGTGGCAGTAGGGATGAGCTCCGCGTTCTATTCGAATGTATGTTAGACTCGAACATCGTCTGTTCGTCGAAATACGAACAAAACGGGTCGTTCGCGCCACGGCCCATAATTCACTGCGGCATTGCGCGCTGATGATTGGCCAAGCATGCACTATGACCCGCATGCTTGGCCAATCACAGGGCACAAAAAACATAGAGCCATAATTGGCCAAAGCCAGGGTGGCTTTGGCCAATTATGGCTCAGGGCTTTAGTACACGCCCCACACTTTAAAAGGCTGCCTGCAGGGCGGCCTTGTGTAGTGTGTTGCAGTGGTGTTAGTGAATAGATCAGTCCTAGAGAGAGAGAGACAGTGTCTTTTTTTTTCTTTTTTTCTAGATAGATAGATAGAGCAGGCAGGCTAGTCAGTTTAGTTAAAGTTACAGTGTGTAGAGGATATATATACATCCCAGGTGTTGTACATATATTTATACACTGTATAGTTTAGCAAGATCAGTTCTTCCTATCCTAATTTACTGTCTATCAGTTGATTGTGCAAGCTGCAGTATTCTAACGTGGTGTATTGCCTGTGTGCTCTGTAGTTTGCACCTAAAGCTACTTTGTGTGTACCAGTACTGCACTTGTGCTCTAAAGTTTGCACCTAAAGTTACTTTGTGTGTACCAGTACTGCACTTGTGCTCTGTAGTTTGCACCTAAAGTTACTTTGTGTGTACCAGTACTGCACTTGTGCTCTGTAGTTTGCACCTAATGTTACTTGGTGTGTACTGCACTTGTGCTCTGTAGTTTTCACCTAAAGCTACTTTGTGTGCACCAGTACTGCACTTGTGCTCTGTAGTTTGCACCTAAAGTTACTTTGTGTGTACCAGTACTGCACTTGTGCTCTGTAGTTTGCACCTAAAGTTACTTGGTGTGTACTGCACTTGTGCTCTGTAGTTTGCACCTAAAGAAACCCATGCTATTTTTCTCAGTGATTTTCATCCATATTGCAGGGACCAGACATTACATTAAAGCCGCAAGCAGTCTTAAAATACTTTTTCTTACAGTATTCTAATTTTGTGCAGGGACAGTTCTAAACACGTGCCACTACTATAGACACCCAGCAGGTACGATATTTAAAGGAATTTTTCATTTTTTTTCATCATTAAAATCGCTGCTTTAGGAAAAACGACTTTCTTTTTCCATTGATACATGTTCCCTGGGGCAAGACCCGGGTTCTCAAAGACATTTCTGACAATAACTTGCATATTGGGCTTTAAAATGAACACTTTTGAATTCGAACGTTCGAGTCCCATTGAAGGTTGGTTCGGTCCGTTCGAAGGTTCTGGTGCGAACCGAACGGGGGGGGGGGGTGTTCGGCTCATCCCTAAGTGGCAGAATAAGTTTGCTACTAAACCCAAAACCATCCCTTAATGGCCTTACAGGTAAACCAGTAATGGTGAAACTGAAGTGGGATGTGGAATTTAAGGGATAACTGGTCTTTGTGGTGTCACAAACTATGGTGAAGGGGAGTGAACCACAACTGCGGCCAGCAAAAGATTTCAATGCACCTCCCTATGTTATGTGAGATGTCAGTACTGGGCCCCAGGTGTCACTCCAATAAGAGAACAGGAGTTTGGGGGATCACTACATCATCTCTCTCACATATAGGAATGCGTTGAGCTACTAAATGGGTGGAGGTATTACAACATACCTCCAACCGTTAGCGTAGAAAATTTACAATAAAGATCAACGAGCACAACTGCATTAAGGATAGCAATACACTTCTCTATTAAGTGATTATCAGTACGGGACCCCCGGCGTCACTCCAATCAGAAAACAGGAGTTTGGGGGTTCTCTACATCATATCACTTTTACATAAAGGAATGCGTTGGGCTACTAAGGGAGCAGGTATAAAATACCTACAATCCTTAGCATGGAAAAATAAGAGTGAACATGTTCAGTAATTTAGAGCGTGAGCCCGTATACATTTAACAACGTATGTCAAGCACGTAGCAAATTAGAATTCTGTAGGCAATTAATATTTGCATAAGAGAGGTTAGTAAAGCTCAGCAGTATTGAGATTGTATGTCTCTTTAAGATCTTCCACAGCAACAACTGAAGACACAGTAATTAATCCCAAGCAGTAGGCTAATATTCAGTAAGCCCGATTTAAATATAGTACTAGGTAGAAGCAATGTATGAAGCAGGTAATTCCAGAGCAGTACAATAGAAGTAATTGTTACTTATCTGTTTGCAGATGATGAGTGTTGTAGTATCTTAGCAGCAATGGGATTCCGTAGTGCAGGGTCTCGTGGTGGAGGTTTTCTTGGGGTGTCCGCAGCAACTGCAGTAAGCTTGCCTGCGTAGATCCAGGTATGGGACGGTTTCCAGTTTCAGGGATAGATAGTAGCTGTTCCTTGTTTGTAGCCAAGCCGGCTACGGCCGACAATAATAGGACAGCGTGTACTATGCACGCTGTCCTCTTTATAGGGGGAAGACATGTGCAGTGCATCTAGCACTGATTCGACTCATTTCCGCGTTCCAGGCTGGAACGCACGCGGCGCCGGGCGATGACATCATCGCGCAGTCGCCGTATGCACTCCAGCGTGGAACGCAATACGGCAACAGAGAGCACCTGTTACACGTGGATGGCTACATGAACATGAAGCTCGCCAATACAGAATGTATGTTGATGCATGCATTGTCTGGACATCTTGGAGTAGTTCTAATAAGATGTAATAATGTTTTGTATATATGAAGAGTAGAAGAGGAGGAAGAAGATGGCGAGATGAGAGAATAAAGCAATTTCCAAATGTGCTTTGTAAATTTATTTTGAAACTTCTCGTTTGAGTTTATTGTTGGACATTATTTTTCTGAACAAAACATACAAAAACAAACTGATCTTTTTTCAAGAGTACCTCTATAGGGTTATGGTGTGAAGGCACCACCCAAAGCCTAATTTTTCTGCACTTGTTACTTCTATCCAAAGTCTGCAAAAGTGACACCAGTCTTGGAAAAAAAATAATAGTCTTGGCCTGAGTGTACTATAATTTGACTTCTTTACATAAGGCTTGCTCACTGTGGTGCAAAAACTTTGTTATTTCCATCCAAAATATGCCAAAGAGACACCAGAATGTATCCAAAAAATCTCTAATCTTATTCCGAGTGCACTAAATTGTGACCTCATCATACAGACTGGCTCCCCAAGCTGTTTTTTACAAAATAAGGAAACCTTCCAGGAAAAATCTGTTTAAATGTTCTTTTTTTTCTTTATACTGTATATGTCAGTTTTGCTGCAGCAGGTTCTATACGCAGTACAGATTACAGGCAGACTAATGGGACCCCCCCCAGGCACTATATTTAAATACATTTTTCATTTTTATTTTTTACTTTTAAGCCCCATACACACTATCAGTTTTCCTACAGGTTTTTGTCCTCAGGTTTACCAAAACCATGTAGTGCAAGGGCCTGCCTGATTGCGTATGAATTGAAACTCTTAAGGTTTGACCTCATATTAGATGGTTTTGGTAAACCTGAAGACAAAAACCTGCAGGAAAACTGATAGTGTGTATGGGGCTTAAGAGTCATTAAAATCACTGCTAATTTAAAAGCATTTTTTTAAAACTTTTTTTGCATTAATACATATCCCCCAACACAATACCCGGGCCCCCATACCTTTTTTATGTCCAATAACATATAAGGCTTCAATGGGCATTTTGATTTTCCTAGTTTGGGTCCCATGGACGTTAATAGAGTTTCCGGTTCGGGTCCTAACTTTTGCTTTGTTTGAGAGTTCTGGTGCAAACCGAACCAGGGGGTGTTCAGCTCAACTCTAACTGTGATAGCCTCTAATTAGCTATCACAGTGATCAATCACTGTAAAGCTGAACGTGAGCGTTAAAGTGAGCGTTAAAATTGCGGTAAAACACCGCTATTTTACATAGATTTACCGCGATTTTAAGGCTCCGCTATTGGCGTATCCAGTGTGAAAGGGGTCTAATGAAGAAACGTCAGTGGCTGTCCTAGCTTCATTCAGCAAGAGCCCACAGTGTAGCTCTCACCGCATGTCACTGGAGAGCACATTGAACACATTTTATAAGTGGTCAGAAACTTGTAAATAACTCATGAAAGAATAAAGTTACGTTAAAACCACACCATTGTTTTTGTTGTGAAATTCCCAATAAGTTTGATGTGTCACATGACCCTCTTCCTATTGAAAAAACAAAAGTTGGATTCAAAATGTCCAACTTCAAAATGGCCGCCATGGGCACCACCCATCTTGAAAAGTTTTCCCCTCACATATACTAATGTGCCACAAACAGGAAGTTAATATCACCAACCATTCCCATTTTATTAAGGTGTATCCATATAAATGGCCCACCCTGTATATTTCTTTCACTATGGCTTGAGTGGCCATAGTGCATCTAAAAAGAAAAAAAAATTGTCTATTTGTTTCAAATTAAAAAGAAAAAAAAGATTCCACAGATTTTTAACACACATTTTAAGCCTTCATTGGATATGCCAACATTTATGAGGGAGAGAACAAGAACATTGCATCTGGTAGAAAAATATCAGTGTAATATATAGGCTAAAGATGATGTCCAGCTTTACTGTCACTTTAAATAGTTAATTTGGGTCTAGCTGACTTAAATTAACTATTTTCTACACCAACACGTGCTCTCGCTGGGCATGCTGTATCAACTTCATGTAGACTTGGGTTCCAGGTGTGAGATGAGACCTTACCATGTTACACCCAGAACAAAATACAGTTGAGCTGAGCAGCGCTCAACCATATATAGGCAGGTACTCTATAAATGAATACAAAACTTCCCCTCACTGGAGAAATCTGAGATTGTGACATCATCCGCCTGCCCCTCTGACTCAGCCAACCAGAGGAAGCATTGTTCATTGATGGAATACAAAGCAGCCAATGGCTGAATGCCATAGCTATTAAAGCTTTTTTGGACAGGTTGTGATTCCTTAGGGACTGAGTTTATATATTGCATTTGGAAAAAAAGAGTGTCTATTTATTTCAGGTTTAAAAGAAAAAGACTATAGATTTCACAGCATACATTTTAAGCCTGTATTGTATATTCTGTAATTTCTTACGATGAGAGCAAGAACATTGATATGCAATTGGTGATCATTTGCTGTGGGCATAATATATTGCAATTGTATGATATACGCATATGCTTTTTGGATGGTTTCGTACTTTTGGATATTTTTTTTGCTGCTATCCCACCATGGGGGGTTTTCTGTATTTGTATCTGTATATTTAGGGATGTTGTCAACCATTAAGCGCATTACAGTACTTTGAATAGTTACTATTTTTGGATAGCAAATACCCTCCCCTCTTGTTTTTTGGGGATACCTACTTGTCCTGTTTTACATACTCATTGACTCTATGCTTTTTTCTTTACCACGTCTTTTCCCTTTTTTGTTTTATATATATTGGATTGATCAACCAGTTATCATGGCTGAATATCAGGATAAAGAATGGGACACACTCATGTCAAATTATTATAAAGATTTTGGACATAAGGAACAGAAAAAAAATCAGAATTATCATCTTTATTCCTTCAGCTAAAATAAATACTTGAAAATAAGTAATCTTACTAGCATATAAAATCATTTGACAAATATCTTAACCACTTGACCTCCGGAAGATTTACCTCCCTTTTATGACCAGGCCACTATTTGTGATACGGCACTGCCTTACTTTAACCACTTCCCTGTCAGCGGTGAGGAGACCAATGTGTGTTCCCAGTACAGAGGAACACACATCGGTCTCCTCCCCTTGAGAGTCCCCTCCCCCCTACAGTTATAACACATCTTAGGACACATATTAACCCCTTCCTTGCCCCCTAGTGGTTAACCCCTTCCCTGCCAGTCACATTTACACAGTAATCAATGCATATTTATAGCATTAATCGCTGTGTAAATGTGAATGGTCCCAAAAACTTGTCAAAAGTGTCCGATGTGTTCGCCGCAATGTCACGGTGACAGTAAAAAAATTGCAAATCGCCGCCAATACTAGTAAAAAAATTAATAAAATAAAAATGCCATAAATCTATCACCTATTTTGTAGACGCTATAACTTTTGAGCAAACCAATCAATATATGATTATTGTGATTTTTTTTACCAAAAATATGTAGAAGAATATGTATCAGCTTAAACTGAGGAAAAAAAATGTGTTTTTAAAAAAAAAATTGTGATATTTATTAAATTAAAAGTAAAAAATATTGTGTTTTTTTTTAAATTGTCGCTCTTCTTTTGTTTATAGCGCAAAAAATAAAAACCGCAGAGATGATCAAATACCACCAAAAGAAAGCTCTATTTGTGAAAACAAAATGATAAAAAAATTGTTTGGGTACAGTGTAGCACGACCGCGCAATTGTCATTCAAAGTGCGACAGTGCTGAAAGCTGAAAATTGGCTTGGGCAGGAAGGTGCGTAAGTGCCCGGTATGGAAGCGGTTAAATGACAATTGCGCGGTCATGCAACGCTGTACCCATAGACATTTATGTAATTTTGTTCCCACAAATAGAGATTTCTTTTGGTGGAATTTAATCACCACGGCTGTTTACATTTTTTGCACTATAAACAAAAAAGACTGACAATTTAACATATTGCTATCATCTAAGAAAGCCTCGGGTCACAAATGATGTATAATTGATGCATCACGCATAGATGTAATCCTAGTATAATGAAACTTGTATTCTTAGCGAAATCCCATCTTGTGGTACTTAAAATACTATTTTACTTCATATCTTGATAAAAAAAAGGAGAAACTGATGTGTATTTTTCTTTGTTTGTTATATTTTCTATTCAGTATTATTATTTTATGTGTCATGCTACTCACTCCATGGGACCCTCAGTAGGGTCACTGTAGGGCTTCCTTATTACAATAAATACAAGCCTGTTCACAGTATGTTCCCAGAAGGGGTGACAGGCTCCACCTTACAAAGAGGTTTACTCAAAAACATACATCTATAAAAAAACATACTTCTATGATCCCCTGTAATGAACAGCATTGGTTTTGTGTATTATGTTCTTAAAATATATAGTATATGTAAGTTGCATACTTACCTGTATCTTTGTTTGTGCATTTTGATCAATAATAAAAATCTATTGTTTAAAAAAAGAAAGAGAATTTTGAAAACATATCCAATAATTAAAAGACAAAAAAAAAAATTCTTCATAAATTTAGGCCAATATGTATTATACTTAATATTTTTGCAAAAAAAATCCCAATAAGCGCATATTGATTGGTTTATACAAACGTCATAGCGTCTACAAACTATAGGATTCACAATATACTGGAATTGTTATTTCTTTTTTATACTAGCAATGGTGGCGATCAGCAAATCAAAGCAGGACTGCAATATTTCAGTGGACAATCAGACACTAACACTAATAGTGTGCTAGAAATATGCACTGTCACTGTACTAATGACACTTTCTTTGAAGGGGTTAAAGGAGTTGTAAACAACATTAATTTGTTATATAAAGGAAATAAAAAGATACGGTGAACTTTCAAATTTTAAAATAAACCCGATAAAAACGGTAATCTTGAATCTGGGGATAGAAAAAAAAGAAGCAGAAGAACTACAGAAAGAGTTTCCATTTACATGGGAAAAAGAAGCTATAACGTACTTGGGTATAAAAATTACATCTAAAATTGAAAAACTCTACTCGGCCAACTTTGTCCCCTTAATTAACGACATTAACCAAGACCTGAAAAACCTAGCAAAAAAACATATCTCCTGGATAGGCAAGATCAATGCGTTTAAAATGATGATTTTACCAAAGATAACATACAAACTTCAAATGCTCCCAATAAAAATACCGCAAAGCTTCTTTAAAGTAATTAAAACAGTAATTTTGAAATATATATGGGCAGGTAAAAAGGCTAGATTAAGCTATTCATTGTTGAGCATGAAAAAAAAAGGAGGGGGGTTGGGGCTCCCTGATATAAAAAGATATTATTTTGCTGTAAACTTAGCCAGGTTGGTAGAATGGACAAATGCACACACACAAAAAAAATGGGTACGTATGGAAGAAATATTAAGTAGGACACTATTAAATAGAAATGTATGGATACCACCGAAAATGAGGGAATTGAGCACGAACACACACAACATAACAAGGAACGTATTTAGGATATGGGACACAATATTTAGACGGGAAAAATGGGAGTATAACTCCCCATTAATCCCATTAGCAGGCACAAATTTTTTTCCACCAGGTAATGGAACACGTTTTGGAAAGCACTTAGGGGAGAAAAAATTAAAAGATATTGTTACACGGGGAAAAATTAAACTTAGACAAGAGATAAAAATAGGGGAAGGGGAACAAAACATGAGCGAATGGGAGTATATGCAGTTAAAACATTTTGTGAGCACACTACCACAACCAATTAGGGAAGATAAGATACTATACCCAATAGAAAAAATATGCAGCATGGACAAGCCCCTGATACATGGTATATCAAAGGTATACGGGATACTAACAGAACTCGAGACCCAGGAAGCATTGCCCTTTTTAGAAAAATGGGAAAGCGACATTGGTAAAAAAATTGATAAAACACAAATGATAGGTGCAGTATATAACCATGCCGCGGACATTACCACCATAGAAGCAAACTATAAATGTATGGTGCGATGGCACATGACCCCATCAAGAATGAATAAGATCCACCCTAGAAATTCAGAGCTATGTTGGAGAAACTGTAAACAAAAAGGAACAACGCTACATATATGGTGGGACTGCCCGAGAATGCAGGAATTTTGGAAAGAAATCTTGAAATATATTGTAGAAATAACAGGGGAGACGATTCTATGTAGCCCGCTGACCTGTTTGTTTCACGGAACTGAAAAAACAAAAAAACAATATGGAACAACTCTGGTCCCAGTGTTGTTAAACGCAGCTAAGGCTCTGATCCCCAAAAATTGGCTACACCCAAAGAGGCCATCAATTAAAGAGTGGATAGAAAGGGTGGAATATATAGAAGAGATGGAGTATCTTGCCTGCAGAGAGATAGGAGAAGAGGACAAAAACAGGATGGTTTGGGAAAAGTGGAAAGTGTTTAAATCCACAGAAAAGTTCGCCCAGGGAACGACAGAAGCAGAAAGCTGAGAAACCATAAAGAAGATTGCATGGCACACAGATCCGGGGGGGGGGGAGGAGGGGGGGGGGAAGGGAAAAAAAAAAGGGGGGGATTAATTATGTTATGCTACCAAGGAATGCAGTTAGATTTGTTAAGCGGGAAAAGACTAACCTAACAGTTTAAAAATGTTAAATCCGTAATGTCAAAAAAAAAAAAAAAGCTTAAACATATGAAAAGGAAAAAAAAAAAAAAAATCCACGAATGATGCGAAGCCGCAAGAGAGACGCTAAGGGCGGGCGAACCGTGAGCTAGCCTCTCGGCTATATGTGAGCAGAGTCTGACGTGAGAAAAAAAAAAAAAAAAAAATTGTTATACTTACCTCCCACTGTGCAGCTCGTTTTGCACAGAGTGGCTGTTATTAATTGATTTTAAATGTATTGATATTATGTTATAAAGGTCTCTGAAAAATTAGTTTAAACATGGTAGCATTTGAAGGTTTGTTAAAGACAAACGAAGGTCAGTTATGACGACAGAACAGCTGTAATAGCATAGGCCACATCTATTCTTGAAAGTCTACGTCAAGAAGGAGGTTGGAGATGTTAGTTAAATATACATAACTGGGCGTTAGAGCTCATCGCAACCTTCTTTGGAAACGAGCCAATTGTGCTTAGTTAGCTGTTAAACCTGTATAAATGTACACGTGGTAAGGATAGCAAGTTAGGAAACCTCAGGGTCATCTGACCCACAGGAATCTCGAGGGTCATCCCGGCCCTACGGAAGCCTCAGGGTGGGGATGGGACCCTCACCCAGGAGAAAGATCATAAGGGGCTCGTTCCAGCAGAGAAGATGTAACATCTATTTCCTCCTTCTGTAACTTTGTGATGCCTACCTGCCATGATGTCTGTAACAACGTAACAATGTAAGCATAAACTGTCTAGCTGTCATAATCGTTGGAAGAATAAACCATCATATAATGAAGTTATGTCTGAATATTTTGGAACCGAGAACACGCCTGGAGAGGAAGAGGTTTTTGACACATCGCATGACACATGTTAGAGGCATATGTCCACTATGTCTTATGTCCTCTCTATCTATCTCTGTCACCTCTCACACTTCTTCCCCCTGCCCCCCGGCATCTAACAGTGGCCCCGATCCACGTCTTCTGGGGTCCCTCAGTGGCTGCCTCTGGTCCTCCCTGCACAAACGACACAGGATCATGCGAGAGAGCTCGCAATGTGTGTAGTCCTTGCGGGTGCGCTCCCGTTATACAGCGAGCGGCCATAGCCGCTCACTGTATCACTCGGCCCCGCCCCTCGGCACGCCAAGTCACTGGATGTGATTGACAGCAGCGCCAGCCAATGGCTGCGCTGCTTTCAATCCATCTGCTCTAGCCAATCAGCGGCCAGGCTGAGCGGCGAAGAGGATGTCGGGGCCAAGCACGGAACTTTCGAGGGGTCAGGTAAGTATAACGGGGGGGGCCGGTATGTTCGGAAGTTTTTTCACCTTAATGCAACCCTTTAAACATCTAGGGTTATCAAAAGGTCAACTGTGTGCCTAGCTAGTGTTTGTGTTTACTATGTATTCTGCTTTTACCAGGGGAAGAGATTAATTCTAGTTTGCAGGAATGCAGAATCCATTCCTTCCCCCCGTCAGAACAGAACTCTGCCTTGTTTACATAGGCAGAGCTCTGCTCTGAGTCTCTGTTCAACAATCAGTCAAATCCAGCTGATTGGCTTCTGCTGTGAATAATCACAGCATAAGTGGCCCACTGGCGGGATCATGTATATATAGGTGATCCGCCACACAGCTACCACCCTGTAGCAATAAAACTGTCAACAAGTGATTAAAGACAATATCAATCCTTTTGGATTGAGAGTACAAATCTTCCCTAATTTGGATAACATTGATCCTAATTTTAAATGACAATGGGAGGAAAATCTAGTCAAATGTTCCAGAGGTATGATGTACTTATTGATGGAAAAATAGAACAAAAGGATGAGCGACTTGGATAAAGAGATTGACAGAATTAATTCCCCACTTGTTATCATTCTAGTCACATCTACCACGTGTAATACATGAAAGTAAATTGAAGGAACATCTAGAGAAATGCAATAAAGATGTTTTTTAAAGAAAAAAATTCTGTCAAGATAAATTTGCTTTTCATGATAATAGAGTCTATACATGGCAGTAATATTCCTATCAGTTTAGGCCCAGGAAAAGTCAAAAATATGGTGGTTTTGATGACACCCACTTTGTTTCTTCATAGGTTTCATCTAACTCTTCTACTTCATTTCCATCTCAAGGTTCCTCCAAAAATAAAGGTCTGCGTAAAACCAAAGGAGTGTCAGGATGCCCACTAACACACAGCTCCTTTCTCTATCTGCAAAGTAGAGAGCGTCCTGATCCTCCTGCTCGCCCCCTTCCCCCTCAAGAGGCTTTCTCCACACCAGGGAGAAAGCCTCCCATTACTGTTTGTAGTTACAGACAAAAGAACAGGAAGTGAGGATTTCTCAGAAGAAATAAGGACATTTAAAAGCAAAATCGAAGGACAAGGTAAGTGAAGGAGGACTGCACTAAGGTAATGGAAGCTATTTAGGGAATTTTTTTTTTTTACCGTTACAACCCCTTTAAGTAAAATAATCGATGACCATCTGAGACCTCATGCAATGAACCGCCCCAGTTATATTCATGATACCATCCATCTACTTCAAACTGAGCTGACATGCTTTGTCACTAAAGATGTTGAAGCATATATAGATCCCCCAAGATAAAGGCCTAATGTGAGTGAGACATATTCTATCCCAATCAAAATTTTAGGAATGGCAACTTAATGAATTTATTCTAGCAACTTTACTTATTTTTACGGTTTCCACTTTCTCCAGATACATAGTGATGTGGACATGTCATGCCCTATCCTATTTAAATCTGTACCTGGGGAGTGGGAACATGATGTCATGGTCCAGGACAATCTATCTATCTCTGTGAGCCATATCACCCTATGGTATCAATACGTAGATGGCATTTTCTTGATTTGGGACAGACCTTTGGATATGTTGCACATGTTTGTCCAAACAAATAACCATAATTAATATATTCTCAATTTTACTATGAATTGTGACCCCCATTCCAGTACCTTTTTGGATGTTTCAATGCAAGTCACAGCAGGTAATTCCACCCTCCATGCAACACCCTAAGCCACTCATCTCATCGATACCCTATAGACAACCTTCAAACTAGAGGCAGCCAAATTTAAACAGAGAATACTTCTACATGGCTACTCCTCCACATACCTGAAAAAGACTTATAAACATGCCCTAAAAAAAAAAGACACACACTACTATATTGGCCCGAAAAAGAAACATCCACAAATTCTCTGAGGATCATTATACAATTCTCTAACCCACGTTCCCAGATTTAAAAAAATGGTTTCAAAATATTGGCATCTACTTATGATTGACCCTTTAGTGGGACCACGGGTCCCTGAAGGTCCTGCACTTAAATATAAAGGAACCAAATTAGTTGGGGATAGAATCGTCCAAAGCGAATACAAGGGGGAAACAGACATGACCCCCACATTTTTTTGGTCTACAAGCTGCTCCGTGGATTTGTGTCAGAGAGAGTGCTGCCACACACAGCAGAGCTGTGAAAAGCATTGTATACCTACTTTGGTATATGTCAAAGAGGGTCATCTCCGTTTGGTGAGTGTGGACCCCCTGGGGTCGGGGCACTATTTGCGCAGTGTGGAGTGTTGACAGTGGAAAGCACTTTATTGTCATATCATATCATTAGTTATATTAATTATTGTATTAATTATATTTTATTTTATATAGATTCATTTATTTATAAAAAAAAATAGTTGCACTCATTAGTAGGAAGGTCTTTGGTTTCTGGGCATCATACCAGGTTTTATTAGAAGTGGGCAAGCGCAGCTTTAATATTAATAAACATGGGTAATGTGTACACACTGAGAAGGTGCAGCTGCACATAAGTGCATTAAATTCATTTTGTCCTGTTAATTGGGTATTATATTAGAGTAATCTTTAAGTTTCTATTTATTTATTTACTAGCTGAATACCCGGCGTTGCCCAGTCTTCCTATCTTAACCTTTTGGGGAGGAAAATCATAGTAATATAAATATACCCATCTTTTATATAAGGGTGTAGGTAAGGGTTAATTTAACTGTCATATATTTTTATTTGGCATATACGTAATATGTGTACCAGGTATTATTGAAATATCTCCAGGCGTACAGAAGTTATGTGGGAACATACATTTCCCATTGATTTGCATGGGACTTTAAACAAAAACCCCGACCCTCACAAATGGGGGTAGTTAAGGGATACATTAACTATCCTATAGTTTAAGTGGACATATAAGTAACATGTGACCAAGTGTTATCGAAATATCTGCAGCCGTTTGGAAGTTATGAAGTAACATGTATTTCCCATAGAGTTGAATGGGACTTTAAAGGAAAACCCCGACCATGGCAAATGGGGGTGGGTAAGGGTTAAACCACCTATCCTATGTTTGTTGCTGACATATAAGTAATATGTGTGCCAAGTTTCATGTTAATATCTTTAGCCGTTTGGACGTGATGCTGGAACATACATACATACACACACACACGTTGAGTTTTATATATATAGATTTTTTGGTTGAACTTATGCTCCGGAAGGTACCCACGTGGTGGGTGCCTACCCACGTGCACCCACCACGTGGGTACCTACCGGAGCATGATGGGACAGTGATGCCTATATAAATGGGATGCAAGGCGCGCTTCCATCATTGCAGTGACAAGAGGCGACGAGTCAACATCGGAAGAGGGGAGAAGAACAGAAGAGAAGAAGGTGACGTCACAGAAGACCGCGCTGGCTGCCTGTTAGTAATTGAGCTAACACACGAAGATAGCAGGCAGCCAGCGCTGAAGAAGAAGGCACCGGACAGCTTCAGAAGAACCGGGGTGCGCCGAGTCAACAGCGGAGAGCGGCGAAGATAGAAGAAGACCCCCGGAGAGCGGAGAAGACCCCCCCCGGAGAGCGGAAGAAGAAGCCCCCCCCGGAGAGCGGAGAAGACCCCCCCCCGGAGAGCGGAAGAAGAAGCCCCCCCCGGAGAGCGGAGAAGACCCCCGGAGAGTGGAAGAAGAAGTCCCCCCTGGTATTAGAGCTAAAGAAGACAGGGGGGGCCTCCGGAGCAGACTAATAAATTATTTTAAAAACCCTTGTGTTGTGTGTTTAATAACTTTAACTTTTTGCCTCCAGGTGAATGGGTAGGGGTACGATGTACCCCATATCCATTCACTTAGGGTGGGGGGCCGGTATCTGGGGGCCCCCTTATTTGAGGGGACTCCCAGATTCCGATAAGCCCCCGCCCGCAGACCCCGACAACCAACGGCAAGGGTTGTCGGGAAGAGGTCCTGTCCTCATCAACATGGGGACAGGGTGCTCTGGGGTGGGGGGGCCCGCAGTGCGGCCTGGCACGGCTCAGGAGGGGGGGGCGCTCGCTCGTCCCCACTCCCCTTCCTGGCCGGCCGGGTAGCGTGCTTTGGATACGGGTCTGGTATGGATTGTAGGGGGACCCCCTACGTCAAATTTTCGGCGTGGGGGGGTCTCCTTACAACCCATACCAGACCTAAGGGCCTGGTATGCTCCTGGGGGGGAACCCATGCCGGTTTTGAATTTATAAATTGCCGTGGAGTTCTCCCTCAGGAATGCATACCAAATGCCGTCGCTTGAATGGGCCTTTACAAGGTGTGACTAATTTTCCACATTGTAAAACCAGCCCTAGTTTTGCGCAAGCAAATCGGAACTTACGCAGAAATCACAATGATGAAAAGCGTTGTGGATCTGCTTAAGTCCTCATTTGCATACTCAAAGCTGCATTTCAATGAGAAATGCCCCCAGCGGCGGATGCGGTACTGCATCCTAAGATCTGACCGTGTAAGTGTCTTACACATGTCAGATTTTCTGCCTAACTTTGGAAAAAGCCTTTTGAGGATCGTTTCCAAAGTTAGGCACAGACTGAACAGCAGTTCCGCCTGCGTATCTCTTTTGGGAATCAGGCCCATGGCTTTTTTCAGTCTAACGATATACAGTACATACTGTATGTAACTAAACTAAACAGATGGGCTATGGGCTACTGCATACTAAAGACAATTTTTTGCTTTACCATGTTCAAATTTAGGAACAACACTTCAGCCATGTATGCTATCCCCCTACCGACTCTATTTTTTGTTTTTATTTTAATCCATGTGCTAATGTAAGATTATGTATTTTTTTTGCAAACACAAAATCATCCCTCAGCACTCAGGAAAGAAAACCTCAGAAGAGCCAAGTCAGGAAGTATAAAAAAAACTGTGACTACCTAATTTAACGTCCCATGGGCGACTCCTTTTTTTTCTGTATATATATATGAGGGATGGAGGTGTATCACTGGTGACCTCAGACCTTTTAATCTGTTTGCATGTCAGGAAGTAGTGCTATTCCCTCTTGAGAAGTTTGTTTCTGAAAATAAACTAGTAAAATTGCAAAAGCTCCCAGAGCAAATAAGTGCAAGTTTGGTGGTACTAATACTCTGCACCTTATAAAAGTATGGTGTCAAATATACCTTCCTAAACTCTGGTAAAGCAACAAGGTATTGAAGCATGTCAGTGGTCATGCTTTTACTAACTGTGTGGCTGTGAAGTTGTGTTTTCATTCTACAACAAGATCTGCTGTTAAAGGCAGAATTTCCAGGTAAGAAACTGCAACAGATTTACAAACAATGATACAGTTGTGTATGAAGATTTGGCGTTTACATATCCTTTAGCAACTCAGCTGTTACATATACATTATTGAAATTCCAAAGCTGACCACAAAGTATAGAATGTAAATAAAAATTTACAGTCTCTATTTTATCTGCTCTATGCACTGCTTGGTGCATGCCAGTCAAGTTCACCAGTGAAGATCAGAGGCAGCTTATCAATGAGCTGTCATTAAACTGCAATAAGGAATCAGCCAAAGTTTTCCAGCTAAATGCATTTCCCTTGTTAGTCTTTTGAGAGTCACACTGTGATTTATCTATGCAGAGTTAATTTGTTACATGAAAATGTAAAACAATTGTGCTGTACAAAATCCTTTTTTTGTGTGGATGACCAGCTTTACTGTCACTAAAGCTAAACATCAGGATTTAATATTTTTTTTCTTCTGCATTAATTTTATATGCAGTTAGACTGTTAATAAAGGTTCTTGCATGTTGAAAATTGGACTAGTATCTGAGGTGTAATTTCTCATGAAAATTCATTTCAGCATCTGTCCATTGCATCTGTCCCCTAGTAAACATGTTTACATTTAATAAACTTTTTTTTTTTTTTAAAGCAAGACATGCAAGAAAGAAGAGTAATTTAACTTTTCTATATTTTTCTCACATGCTCTCAAGCACAGCGTGTATCTGTACCTTTGTAAATCACTCCAGTGGATTGAGGGATAATTTTGTGTATCAAAAACCAGCAGGGTATTTAAACCTTTCTCAGTCTGAGCTATCATATGTGATAGAGTGATACAGTCCTCCAAAATATAAGTCTTATTTATTTCACAGCATCCACAGCATTTTTTACTTTCTACAGGGAAAAACCATTAAACCACTGAGGTGGATGGTTTCATGCTACAAGATTTATTGCGCACATCAGTGATAGAATTTTACTCTCAAATCGTTGAATCATAATTGTAATTACAACAACAATAATTTATGTTTAAAAACTATTATAGATAGAACATGCACACCTGTATGGTACATCTGCATCCTTTAAAACAAATTATTTTTTATCACTTACATTATCATTCTTGCAGACATACCTAAAAATAGGACACACATGTTCTTAAAGAGCTGTGAACAGTACACGCAAAGAGGAGAGCAATCCTCAACAGAGGTTTTACAATAGTTTAAAAAAAAGTATGCCATGTCTATAGATATTCCTGTTCAGGGCTGTCTTAATGAGAGGGCACACCTGGGCACTGCTCAGGTGCCCCAGCTGCATAGGGGGGCCCTGCCCTTTCCCCAAAGCATCTGGTTCTTGAGCCCGGGCTGCCCCGAAATTGGGGCTACCCCTTTACATCCCAGATATCCCCCCAGCACTCTGACCCCTCCAAACCCCATATATCCCCCCAACATCCTGACCCCTCTAAATCCCAGATATCCTCCCAGCACTCTGACCCTTCTACACCCCAGATATCCCCCTAGCACTCTGACCCCTCTACACCCTAGATATCCCCCCAGTACTCTGACCCCTCTACACCCCAGATATCCCCCCAGCACTCTGACCCCTCTACACCCCAGATATCCTCCCAGCACTCTGACCCCTCTACACCCTAGATATCCCCCCCAGCACTCTGACCCCTCTACACCCTAGATATCCCCCCAGCACTCTGACCCCTCTACACCCCAGATATCCCTCCAGCACTCTGACCCCTCTACACCCCAGATATCCCCCCCAGCTCTCTGACCCCTCTACACCCCAGATATCCCCCCAGCACTCTGACCCCTCTACACCCCAGATACCCCCCCAGCACTCTGACCCTTCTACATCCTAGATATCCCCTACCTCCTACCTACTTGATTTCTGTTTTCCTGCACCGTCTCCTTTGTAGGGGCCCCAGAGCATTACTTTGCCCAGGGGCCCATGATGCTATTAAGATGGCCATGTTCCTGTTCACCACACAGTGCTTGTTGCAGAACTAAAAGAAGTACTGTATATGACATTGTCTTTTATTGCTGTATATGTCTGGTCACACAAGCTGGCAGATGCACTCATGCATTCAAAAATAACAATAGATCCTCTACTTTCATATAAGGATTGATGGCAAAACTCTTCGCAATGTCTTGTCCTGAAGGAACATCAGAAAACTATGAGAAATCTCCCCAAAGTGGGGAGAATTCTTGTCATTGACAGTTGTTAAAGAACCTACCGTATATCTCTATTGGATGATTTACTATCTCATTTTGCTCTGGGTGGCAGACCATTCCATTTCAGGAAACAGCCTCACCACTGCTGGCCATGTGGAAGAAACCAGGAAGCAGGCTCAGAACCAGGAACCAGGTAGCCAAGGATCTTAGTTGAGTGCAGACCAGGGGGGTGAATGTGATGTCAGAAATCGTGTTCTTTTCTTACCATTACAGAGAATTCTTCAGTCTGTTCTGAGGTGATGCCATAAGTGTATCATGATTGTCATACAGGCTATTTTTCCTTACATTAACTTTTTGGAATTGTTCACGCTCTCACCGTTTTCTCACTTATGCCACATTAAACAACTCTCTTTTTTTATATATATATATTTTTGCTCTGGGTGACAAGTTCAACATGTTGTATTTTTCCTTACTTTTATGTCTTGGTGACAGTGGTAACCAGTAGAAGTTTAAGTCAGTTAATTTTCTCCAAACAATGGAAAAAAAATAGACAGCACCCAAGCCCCACTGAGGGTTATGGAATTGTGTGTGATTTTTTTCTGCCCATTTTGCAAGCTTTTATTAATAAGGGCATGGTTAGTTGGGAACATTTGGGGACATGGACTAATGCAAACAAAAATTAAATATTAAAACCACCGTTCAGTAGAGAGAACACTCCTAATAAGGTTTAAAAATATGACAACAATACACAACTCCTTTAACCACTTCCCACCCAGCCTATTGTCAAATGGGCTGGACAATTGTTGTTCTGGGTGGATTACATATGAAACAACATCATTTGAAGCTACCAAAATGCGCCTCCTGACTGATCAGTGTACCGTCCCACTGCCAGTACCATGTGATTTCTGTGACCAATCAAAGCAGCTAACATGACACTTGTAAACAACGAATGGCTTTGATTCATGCCATTCATTGTGTACAACTGTGTTGCTAGCTGTGATTGGTCACAGTGATCACACGCTACAGAAAGGGCTAATCACAGCCTATCTGTACCATGTAATTAGTTGTGACCAATCACAGAAATCCACAATAGAAAACACTGAATGAATCAGTTTAATTTATTAAAATGGTTGCTTATACCAGTGAAATTCAC